>NW_027181737.1:0-600000 GCF_028537555.1 Battus philenor | reverse complement strand
TCTTATCTCTCTGTCATTTACCCAACATACATCGCCTCTCTTCTTTCGCCTTTCCTGTAGAATACTGTAACAATTATAAATCTTTATTTTACAATTGTTATGTGTATCTTAGTTTTATTTTGTATCTATTATTTTATTATCCTTTACTGTTATACATTTATAGTATTTCGGTTTTTATTATTTTACCGATTACTCTCCCACAATAATCCAGAATCCTCTTGGCTAACTAGCTTGACGGTGTTACTTCACTGTATCTTTTCCTGCAACCGAATCTGGTCATCCCATCATTCCGCGCCATATACTGGATAGCCAGGAACGATGTGCACCACGTTTTGGTCTACTTCCTGGTCACAGTGGCACCACAGAGTTGGGGAATCCCCTTCCCACGTCGACATCTATTTCAAATTTTGATTTATTATAATAATAACACTTATGTTTACGATTGAATATATAATGAATGAATATAACAAATTGTATTATGAGGTTACATTAAGAAGTAAGAAAAGGAACAACATTTAGCCACTTCCGCACATGCAGTGGTAGTCGTGCAACAAATGCACCGCCCGCCAGCCCGTTGATAAATGCGTATGCGGCAAACAATGCGAATCACACAACCGTCACCGCCAAATTACTCAACACGTGTTTTGCCCCTCCACGGGGCATCTTCAGGAGTTATGCTACACCGATTAGTGCCAAACATAGAGTCCTTTTCTTACTTAGGATGGACTTCCGCAAGGTGATGCCTGATTCCATTAAATGTTACATTAATAAAAAAATATTTTTGGATCATTTGTCTATGGTTTAACTTTATCTAGCGACTTGTACTTTGGAATTTAGCATTTAATTATGGTTTCTTACTTGAGGAAAACGAATTGTGTAACACAGTTTATAACAGCAAATGTAATGCCACTGTTATTCCAATGAATTTCATATATCGCCGTGAAATTTCATGCTTATTTGAATTGAAACGAAAAAAACGAATCAATGACGACGTTTCCAGTTGTGGGTGATATAAGAATTTATGTAAGTAGTGAAATTCATGACGGGATCACATAATTAAAATAAATTAAAAAAAAATATTTTTCTTTGTTGAATTCCAAGTGGACGAAATCGTGGGTTATTGTTAGTTTTACATAAAAATTCAAATAACTTAAGTGAATTAAGTAAAATTTGTAAAATAACTTGTTGTTCCACTGTCGCGTAAACTGATATTTAGATAAACAGAAACAAGCTTTCGCTTCGAGAGAATTACTCCGGGCAAGGTGCATTCTGGTTTCCGACTTCGCACACTTAGTTACCTTCAGCGGAAATTGCAAGTTCGCATCTCGTTCAAAGGTAGTTTTTCCTCTCAAAGCGGTCGGACGCAGAAACAGTGGCTCTGTGTTCCTCGCGGGTGAAATGAAATTCCATATTTCCTTTTTCGGTTTTTTGTTTCACGAAAATGTTTCTCGAATAATAGTAGAGTTTGTAAGTTGTTTTTATGAATATTCAATGGTTTCTTCGCATACGAGTAACGAAGTTTTTTATAGTGTATCATTATTTTATCTTTCTTTGTGTTAACAGAAATATATAGTATTATTCTTCTTTTTCAGCCCAATGCAGGGCAAAGACCTGCTCAGATAAAAGAGCATTTTACTTTGTTCTTTAAAAATAGTTTGAGTTGAAAAATATTTTATTTTAAATTAAATATTTTACTTTGTTGTACCTTTTTGGAGGCTTTCTAAGTAAGTGTTGTTTAAGGAAGATAGTGATAGTGATAAAAAACAAAGTCTCAATTTATGGTAGACTCTAAGATCAGGATGCGTTTGGAGCCTTCCTCGCTTTTAGTTGAAGTTTGTCATTAACGGAGAAAAACACCTAATTGTAATTCGTATGAAATTGGATTCTATGAGAATTTTGCTCCCGACGTAAATGAATTCACTGCGAGATGAGATCAAAAATTAGGAGATCTATAGAAGTAGTAATGTCACTGAAGTAGTTCGAAGAATTGCTCGTCTGAAGTGGCAGTAGGGGCGAATAGTTCACCTGAAGTGGCAGTAGGGGGCGAATTGTTCATCTGAAGTGGCGGTAGGGGGGCGAATTGCTCGTCTAAAGTGGCAGTAGGGGGCGAATTGTTCATCTGAAGTGGCAGTAGGGGGCGAATTGTTCATCTGAAGTGGCGGTAGGGGGGCGAATTGCTCGTCTAAAGTGGCAGTAGGGGGCGAATTGTTCATCTGAAGTGGCAGTAGAGGGGCGAATTGCTCGTCTAAAGTGGCAGTAGGGGGGAATTGCTCGTCTGAAGTGGCAGTAGGGGGGCCGAATTGCTCTTGTAATCGGTGGCCGTTGGGCCAAAGATTCTAGTGTGATGAACATGAATGGGATCGCGGCGTGGATAGGGCTCCCACTAGCTGGACCGGCATAGTCAATGTGACGGTCTTTGAGGGAGACCCATGTCTTGCAATGGGCATCTATCGGATAAAAAGAAGAATACATAAATAAAAATTGTTCTGCAGAAGATAAACATTAACAATATATTATATTGCTTCAATAACCACGTTGTATTTGATCCCGGGCCAAGAGACGCCTGTAAGTGGGCGCAGCGGAAACCACGTGACGTATCCCGGAAACGTAACGTCGCTAACGAGCGAGACAGACTGCTGACGTTCCGCTCTAACACTTTAATGTCGCTCATTTCGGCTTCTTATTTTTGACGCCATGCTGAAGTGTTCTGTACATGAACTAACAACTTACATTTGATGCATGTTGTTTGTAACAACATTGGTGTTGTGTTTAAAATTAGAACTTTCTATTTTTTAAACGGTTTTATTTAGTTCTACCCGTACGGAATTTATTTGGGTCAAAATTAGAAATTGAAATTTAAACACCTTCCCGTTATCAGATTGATCTGAAATTTGGTACACACATTTAATTTAGATGACAATACAATATAATAAAATCAATAACATTATAAATCTAAGATGGCCGCCGATACAAATGGCGGATTACATATTATCAAATGAAAGGGCTACACTAGTAAAACACGATGATTATGTCAAAATTTAAAATTCAAGATGGACGCCGTTCCAATATAGTACTAGGTACATATTTTTCCACAACCACCACAATATGGGCATCAAAAGACGGTTTAACTTAAAAGTTTTTTAAATGTATTTATTTTAATTTAAATCTGCATTCTTGTGTTTATATTTTTAATATTTATACTACCGTAAAATAAGTTATTTATTGGTATGAATAAGGTCGTTCATTTAGTGAATTTACAAGGTAGAGATAGGGGTGCGGATATTGAAATATATCTGTTTTATAAAAGAGACTCATCCAAGCTATTTATGGCTAAGGGTCTCGAATCTACTTGAGAAATTGGTTTAAGGATGTCAAAATTCTTGCTGTGACCACTCAATATATTTTTGGAAATCTACAATAATTATAACAAATTGAAAAAAATGGGGATGTCAATAGTTTATTTACAAGGCTTCGTGAAAAACAGGCTGTACCAAAGTTTCGTATACAATAATATGGAATCCGATTTTTTAATAAAATGCGACGAAACATTATTGGACTAACATTAACAAAATTCAATACGCATGTCAAAAGAATTGACAAAAAAACCTTATTATCTAATTAAATGTAAATACAATCATTACAATGACATATGACAGTGGCGAATATAAAGCTCAACGAATCCGCTGGCTTGGTCACTTGGAGCGAATGGGATCGGATCGGAGCGTGAAGGTAGCGTACCTGGAAAAAACCGAGGGGTCGAAGACCAGTGGGTAGAACCAGGTATCGCTGGATCGATCGCGTTGAGGCAGACTTGTGCGAATTGAATGTCAACCAATGGCAGACGATGGCGCAAGATAGAGAAAAGTGGAAGTCTCTCGCTTCGGAGGCCAAGACCCACTTTGGGTCACTGAGCTAGCGGAGTAGTAGTAGTAGTATGACAGTCCTGTCAAAAAACTATTATACATAAATGTTCTTTTTTATGTAACCCAAGACGACTATGACGCGAGGAGAAAGGATACATTGAACAAAGAAGACGCCGCTTTTATAATTGTAGCTTCAGCAAATAATGCCGCAAGAAAATTTAGTTCATATTTTTCTAACTCAAATTAGGGTAAAGATAAAGAGCAATTTGCCGGCTAAATGCCACGCCGGCTTTCGCCAACGACTCGGCCTCCTCTAATTCACTAATAAACCTTCAGATGAAACATTTATAAAATCGTGAAACGTATCTTTTGAGATACTTTATTTAAGTGAACGTAGGAATGATAATCGTCACTTGGATATTTATAAATGTAGACACATCTTTACAATTTATATACTGTCTTAATACAATACACGAGAAAGTATTGTATATTTATATATTTATATTTATATATATATATATATATATATATATATATATATAAATATAGCTATACAGTAGCTAAATATTGGTTCTTTCCTTACTCAGCATGGACTACTGCAAGGTAACGCCTGATTCCATTAAATATGGAAGTAAGCTATATATTCACGCCTTTAAAGTTATTCCATCTATAAGTAATTAATAAAAATTGGAAGGATAATTGAACAGAGCGGTCGCAATTGTTTTAGCTCTGTAATTATTTTAAATTCAATTAAAAAATAAGTCTGTGTACTTATTGTAATAATTTTTTAAACGGTAGTTTTATTTTTCTTAAATGGCAACACTACTCGACCCCGTCAACTCTTTTGTGACAACTTCCGGTAAAAGGATTGGAAGTGGTGGGGGTTGAAACAGCGATGTTGTTTATTAAGTTGGAAGCTCGGTCACTCGTTCGATAACCATCGTAGTGATAAGTTGTCTAGTGGAAACCATGCTAGTTGGCCTATAATAGTTTTAAAGAGTAGAATAAAAGTAGTTACTGTTCTGTTAATTGGAGTTTTTCTGATATTACGATGTGTTATAATCTCCCTGTGTAATGGTTATTGTTTTATCTATTTTAAAATTATTAAATTTAACGATTTACGTAATTGTTAGCAAACTAGAAATTTACATGAACTTTAGCAAAACAAAATGGCGGCTCTCACGTTTGTAATAATATCTAAATAAAACGTTAATTAAACACAACGAGCGCTGGTAAAGGATCGTTTGCGGCTGTGACTTGGGTGGTTATGTCTCGCCTTTGCAATATTGAGAGAAACTTTCATCTCTGTTTCGTAAAAACACTCGCCTTTACTTGAGACGCTAGTGTTGTAGCATCTTTGAAAATTATTATCGATAAACTAATTTGTTATAAATAGTAATTTAATTTGAGCAGTGGTAGCCTAGCGCTAGATCGTAGAACACGGCTTCGATTCTCGAGATAAAAACTTGTATAATATACAAACTGAGGACTAATTATGAAGAATTGCCACTGCTCACAAACAAGTTTTCAGAGGATAGGCAGCTGCGTCTTCTGCGTGCCTATGCCTGATGAGAATGTAAGATTTAGTGATGTATGATAGAAAATGAATGAATGATAATATGAAGACCGATAGAAGAGAATGACAATTAAAATAAATGTGAAAATAATTGCTAAAGTCAGAAAAATCCTATTCCAAACATTAGATAAGGTGTACGATAGGTTCTCAATAATAGGACCATAAAAAATGTACAAGACTAGCGGGTCGAACTACCACTCGAGAATGAAAGAGCGAGGACTTTGAAGTAGTGATCAAGGCAGTGTATTTACATGTATACAAAGACTATTTAAAATTTAGACCATAACGCTACGACAGCCGCGGCATCAGAGATGTGATCCAAATTCAATTCGGCTTTCTAATTTGAAGAATCTAACCACACAAGAATAATTTAGCAACGACAAAATATGGCCGTAGTGGCTAGCAATATGGAGCGTGAACGATAAAAGCTTTCGAAAAGTCAAGACATTTATATAATGTATATTTTATTATGTATTTATAGATACCTTTATGATGAGTGCACATGAATAAAACGAAAATGTCCATGTCGAACCTACACAAGCAGTTGTCGAAGGTGCTACGCTCGAAGTTGTAGACGACTATACTCGTATATACCTGGGACAAATCGTCTTTGTAAGTCTAACTTCGAGAATAAGATTACCCGAATTCAACTCGGATGTGCAACGTTCAGAAAACTCCGAAACCTCTTCTCGTCTAAAAACCGCAATGTTTGATGACAAAGGTATTTGACCAGGGTGTGTTACCGGTGATGATATACGGATCCGAGATAAGATCACTCGTGATAGGCTGCAGAAGGCTCAAAGTCACTTCGAGAGCAACGGAGGGAGATATGCTCGGAATTCCGCTGCGAGATCGAATTAGAAATGATGAGATCTACAAAAGAACCAAGATCACCGATGTAGCCCAAAGAATTGCTCGTGTGAAGTGCTAATGAGCGGGGCACATTTCTTATGCAACCGATGGTCGTTGGGGCTGAAAGGCTCTCGAGTGGTGACCACGAACTGGTAA
The DNA here is from genome assembly GCF_028537555.1 of Battus philenor. Lineage (NCBI taxonomy): Eukaryota > Metazoa > Arthropoda > Insecta > Lepidoptera > Papilionidae > Battus > Battus philenor. The sequence continues at coordinate 593,553 of NW_027181737.1, read as the reverse complement.
ATGCTGCGTGGGTAGGTCCCTCACTGGGTGGAACAACGCACAGTTAAGGTAGCGGGGGAGTCTTATGCCTTGTAGGGAGCGCCCAACGGCTGAAAATAAGATTAAAACATAGTATTGTTGGTTAAAATTTTCTCCACATATAACTCCTAGTATTTTAATTCTACAGAGAAGAAAGTTTAAGTGCATTATTGTGGGTCATCAATTAGGTGCAGAGCTCTGGAGCGGGTATCGACAGCACGTAGCGCTAGCGGTATATTCCAGCAGTTAACAGCTGCATTTAAAGCGAAGGCGTCACTAACGAGCGACCGCCGGCGTTTGTGTGCCGCTGTTTGTTGCAAATGTATTTGAATGTAAATTACGCGAAGCTTTCGTAATTGTGTTAAAACTAACATTAGCATAGCACTTATTATTTCGTGGGTTAGTTTTGTTACAGCCTGTTAATGCTATTTGTTGATTAAATTTGTTGAGTTATATATGCTTTTAACTGTTTTTTTTTTGTTTCAGTCTTCAAATCCCAAACATCGCTGTCCACGGATTCTGGACTTTGTACAGAACGTGGACTCCGGCGGACTCATATAGAGCTCCTGAAGCCTCCGGGAAAAAGGATTGGATTGAAACTGGCAGGTGAGTTAGTTATTTGTTTATTGTATTTATGAATAATCCTAATTATCAATTTTTGTTGTTTAACAAATGTCGTATGCCGATTGGTATTTACATTAGCATCAGGTTTATGGTGGTAAAGCGCTGGAAGGAATTAGAATAAGCTACTCTCCCGCAACTAAACTCCTAAACTAAACACGGGTTGGTAAATCAGTTATTTAACTAGATTAGAAGACTATCAAGGCGTGATGGCGCTCAGGTGAGACACTATGAAGAGACTGAGTTTTAAAAAGGGAACTCCCTTTTAATGGGGTTAAATAAGTTGACAAGGTGAAGTGGCAGGCCATATAAAACGCAAAACAGCTGTCCCATATTTGGCGAGATAAGAACAGAATACCAGTCTCGGTTTGTAGAGGGAATAGAAGATGAGAACACAGCCTCTCTAACGAGTAAATAGGCGTGTCGCGAAACCTTTTTGAGTTCTACGAAATGGTAATAGGGAAAACAATAAAAATCAATAAATAAATGAAAAAAAAAGAATATTTAAAATACTCACAGATATTTAAAAATTGATTAAATAGCTGTGATAGAATGTGAATAGAATAGAATTATAAATAAAGTGTAATGTAAATAGTAAGAAAATAAATAAGAATTAATCATAAATAAATTTCGAAAACAATGATAAACATAATGAACGTAAAATTATTCTTTATTTACATAATATTTTTGTCTTTATTTCCATTCTCATCTTTCGTCAATTTCTCAATGTCTTTCATTCTTCGCTCTTATTATTATCACAATATATCTATTTTTTCCATACTTCCTTCGTCTTCCCTCCAGAGTTCTATAATTTTTCGTATATCATTTTTATCATTTGTTTAACAATTTTTTTATCCTTAGTTTTTTATTACATCTATATCGCACCTAATTTATATTTTTCTTACCAGCTATTCATCAATTTTGTTTATTATTTTCATTATTCTTGTTCGTTTTTCTTTTTTATTTATTGATTTTACTATTTTCCTGTAACGATTTTGCAGAACTCCTAAAATATCTAGCAGACACTCCTCTTTACTCATCAGTGAGACGATGTTGAAAGTGAACAGTAGAGACCTCTATTCTTTCAACGCACAACAGGTACCCTTGTGATTGTATGTTAAAGGATGCCACTGTAGGGGAGCTCAATCTGATTCTATAGTTTCTATCAAATTGGGCTGTTCTAGCATACTTCTCATAAGTTATCAAGTGTTGGTGAAGAATATGAATTAATTATTAAATAAACGATTGACTGTATAATTAAACACAAGCCTATTATTGCTAATAGTTATATTTTAAATAATTTGTATTGTATCGAAAAGAAATATATATTACGTGTACCTAAAATAATAATTAGATTTAATCGACAAAAGAAACGAATTATAATTTATTCTGTTTGTACATCGTCGCTTTTATTCGAATGCCAAAAACACAGTAAACACAGTGCCAAATGTATAAATAAACAAGACTAAAAAAAACGATTTCTTCTTCAATTTATAACATTAAAGACTGTAATTAAAAATTAATAATACAGTCAAAATTGTTTAGCATTTGTGTTAGTAAATTAAAAATAATTTTCTTTCTTATCTAAAACAACGATCTTTATACACATTGCCTAACATTTTGATCAAAAATGGAGTTATAATTGTAAAAGATTTTTGTTTTCAGTCTTAATATTTGTAATACAAAAGTATATATTGCATGTTCATAAGGATATAGCAAGAATTCCATTAAGAACTTCTTCGAGTAAACTATGTTATATATTCAGAAAAATACACCAGAAGTAGGTTCAAAAAAATGGTTTATTTAGGCATTATAATAATTAAAATTTGTCGCAGCTGTTTATTTAATATTTCAAAATATAAATATTCCTTTTACAAATAGGCTTTTATGGTGACTATTACTAATCGTCAATCAACACAAAATGTCGGTATTATTTATTGTCCTTTCAGGAAGCTACCATCATCTCTATAGGTAATTCTCCTGAAAAGTGCCGACGAGAAATTGGACAGTTGCTCTTTGCAAATATAGTTTTATAAAGAGTGTGTGATAATAATTAGCTTCCTGTGTGAGCATTAACAAAATTCCACGCATTAACATCAGTATAGTATTCTTGGATAGAATAATATACTTTTGTATATATGTCTTTAATATTGATTTTAAATCTCGCCAGTGGTCGATCAGAAATAGTTTGTGGAACTACAGTGTACATATATATGTTTCGCCATAAATTATTTATTTTGTTTCTAAAGATGAAATCTCCTAGTGATCAGTTTCTTTTTGTGCCCTGTGTGAATAACGTATTTATGATATTACCTCGTGTTACTAAGCACAAGTTACAGAACCCTCTAAGCAATAAACACTAAACCCTAAGAAAAAGAACACGCGTGACCTTGAAATTCGATTGATGAATGACCTTGAAGATATTAAGTGTAAACGAAACACTAGCTGGTTTCTTCTCTGTTCTCTGTTCTTTTCCGACGATATAGGCTCCACTGCAAAGTGTAAGCCTCACTTATTGGAAGCTGTCCATCCTCTAGAAACTTATTTGTGAGCAGTGGCAATCCCATATAATCAATGCACAAAGTCTTATATTTAAAGATTGATGAGATTGTATATTCTGTCCAATCTGATTATGAGAGAATTCATACATTTGTTAGTACTAGCAGACTATATATGAAAGTTTTTTTTTGTAATATAAAGTCGCCTTCTTTAACATAAAACACTTGACAGTAAGGGGAAAGTGATTTTATTTCCTCTGTCCTTTTATTTGAAAGCCGTGTTCATAATTTCTGTACGTGATCAAGAAATGAGAAGCTTCGTAGACGAACGAATGTATACTTGTATAGATTGACAAGATGAAAAGCAGTAGGCAGGTCATATGGCGCGTAGAAATGGAGTGAAGACAATGGGCTAGCAAGCAGAGTATAAGTTCACACATAAGGTGAACACTACCTTGTTAAGGTCTTCGAAATGTATGGATGCAAGTTTTGAACCGTTTCTAAAGGTAACCTTAGGGAAGAGGGAGAGGAAGTCTACCAATAAACGTCATAAGGCTTTAATTTTTTTTCGTTTAAGAAATTTTTTTTCTATACACATTTCATTCGCGGAACTTTTATCGAGCTCGCTAAAATAAAATAAAAAATATTCAGTTGGGTCGACACGTTCTCGACTTTTGTGCGTAGTAACACATTTGATTTATTTTTACTTATACAGACACACTGACCGCCTGAGTAATTTGTAGATTTCTTGTAGCGGAAGTGAATAATTTCGTTCGGTTCGCTTCCACTACTTACTTCCGGCTTTCGTCCGTACCGAAACATAAAAGTAATGAGTCGTATGCTTAGCCGCCTTGGCGCCATATTTCTCACTAAATGGACCCCGCCGGTACAAGTGAGAGGTTGATAAAAACCCGGAACACGCAGGTCAGGGTCAAACAGCATCACTTCTTTTAAACAAAAACTAAAAAAAAAATAATTATCATTTCCTTATGCATCTTCAGTTTTTGTCAATTACCATCTTCTGTATTGTATTCTATTGTTTCGAAGATAAGAAACGGACCAATATTTAGCCACTTCCGCACATGCAGTGGTAGTCGTGCAATGAAATGCACCGCCCGCCAGTCCGCTGATAAATGCGTGCCAAATTACTCAACACGTGTTTCACCCCTCCACGGGGCATCTTCAGGAGTTATGTTACACCGATTAGTGCCAAACACAGAGTCGCGTTGGCGGTGGCGGTTGTGTGATTCGCATTGTTTGCCGCATACGCATTTATCAGCGGGCTGGCGGGCGGTGCATTTCATTGCACGACTACCATTGCATGTGCGGAAGTGGCTAAATATTGGTCCTTTTTTTACTTAGGATGGACTTCCGCGGGGTAACGCCTGATTCCATTAAATGTTTCGAAGATGTTCATGCTGTAAGACCTAAGCATTTTACAGCTTCGTCTAAAATGAGTTCACGGAGCGGAAGGGTCCTTGAACTATTCCATCTTCTCACGAAGACCGTTCTGAAGAACGAACGATTGCTTTTTCCAAAGCACCGTCGCAAATTTTTCAGCCAGGATGTTTGTCTCCTATCAACATATCGGAAGAGGCGAGTAAAAGGGCATCGTAATCACGGGTGTTGATATTGGGGGCCTTTATAATATATTAAATGCAAACTCGAGAAGGCCAGTAACGCGAAGTGATCTCGTTGTACGGTACAACGAGGATGCCGGAGGATGCACAGCTTCCTCCCGGGATGTGTCGTCTGTAGGAGATCCAACGGCATTTTCAAAGAAGACGACCACCGAGGGGATTTTAGTGGGCAGGAATCCCATATAACCCTGCCCATCTTAAAGATTTTCTCATCCAATAACAAAAAAAAAGTGAACGTCATACACTCACACTCGCTTGTCGTTTACTAGTACGCAAGCTCTTAACGCTTTTACGTCTGTACAATCACCCTATATGAAGCAATCTGAAAAATTTAACATTTTTTTAGGGATGTCACAGGATACCTTTAGAAAATTTGCATGAGCAGATATTAAACAATTGTTAATTTTAATATGGAGTAATCTATATTTTGGTAACGAGTTTTGTTACTACATTTTGCGTTAGGGTTGCAACGTATTAGTTGACAGCAAATGATCTATACATTAACATTTTTAAAGCTTCAACACATTCATCTTGTTTGTATAAGCATCTGATATAAATATTTTTGTTCGTTGGAAGTGAAGACGCTGGTTATTCGTACACTGTGGCAAAGAGTTCCACTGCAGCACATAAATCGCGCCGAGACTATAAATCCGGGGACCGCGGAATTCTTTCAACGCCGTTCCGAAATTACAGCGCAATTTTAGTTGCAGAACAAAAGCGGAGGTGGCACCGGCTAATTTTAATGGACTAATTCTGTTTTATTTCTCGACGTTAACTTATAATATGATGGGAAATAAAAATCACACATAGATGATGTCGAAGAAAAAGTAACATATGGTTAATGATCAACCCAATTTCATATAACACGTGGTTCTTTATTTATTCTTCCAAACCAACTTCCCATAAAACTCACTTTTACCTTTTCTTTTTCCAATCCCTCCTGCTTTTTCCATTACAGCCTTGCAAGTCCTTTTTCAATTAGGTTTTTACCTCCTCAATCACGTCAAAACGGCGTTCTCTCGTTGGTCTGTTGAGTTTGTTTAGTAGCCAGAAGTCGCACGGAGCCAAAACAAATGAATGTGGTGGTTGCAAAACAATATGAGTTCATTTTTTATGGCCTTTGTTTCCAAATAATTCATCGATTTTAGCACCAATCGAGACTTGATGCGTTTAAGATACAGAACATCCTTCAAAATGGTTTCGGCTGAGCCGAATAATATTACAACCTACAAAAAAATATCTTCCTAATGCCCGGGAATTTTAAATGACAAATTCATCTTACTTTTTGATCACAGTAGTAAACCAGAATCAAATATATAATGAAACCATAAAATATCTTGTGATTTTCAAAGTCCTGTTGATATAAAAATAGCCAAATATAAATTAAACAAATCGAATTTCGAATTTTATGATCATGTTTAATTTCGTTGATGAAGTATTTACAGCAATAGATTCACAAGTTGTATTGTCTTAAAAGTTTTTTTTGAATTCTATTAAATCAAGATTTAGTTTTCTTTTAAGTTATTATATTTATTTTATTATTATTCTGATGAAGTATAAGAAATTTTAATAGTAAAAGCTGTAGATTTTTTTAATGGTCCCCTTTCTAGGGATCTCTCGCCATGTCACGCTAGGACATTATTAATATGGGGGAACATCTCAGTAGATGGTTGCTAGGGGAGCAATGTGTTTTCACATGTGTACTGGGTACGAACTGGAATTTAGATATTAAGTAGACAGGTGAGGTGGCAGAAAAGAGTAAAGAGAAAAGTGTAGTAAGTGCATGCAAAGAACGGCGCTGTCGGATAGGAAGCTATTGTAGCTGAGATCGGTAGAAAGGCATGTGGTCGAATTTGCGGAGATTGAAAGTGAACCGAATGAAGTTATTCAGAAGGCGGTCTTGTTTGCTGAGAATCAATAATAGGGAGTACAAGTGGTAGCACAAGCATTGCTTTAGTTTTGTAAGGAAGAAAGTTTTTTAGACGGTATAAAGAGCAGAGAACCAGAAACTCAAATGTACGTATAACATATACTTTTACAACCCATGTTAAAATTATATAGATTAAATTAAAGAGCTCTAAATCTGATTACACACTTAATCAACACATATATCGATCGATTTGTGAAATGGCCTAGAATTTTTCGCCATTTTTTTTATTATAATTTTTTCCGAATTCACACCACTATCTTAATAATTGAACTTTAAAGTTTTCCACGTTCTACGAATATACAATTATTTAACACCGAAATATTGCTTTCTCATTTAAAACGAAAACGTATTTCATCTCATTTCCCTTTCTCCTATAACTCGATGATTGGTTTAACTCGCTTTGGTTTAAAAATTGTCTTTGAAAATGTATCTAGAGGAACGATTATTTTTTTTTTTTTTTTGATAGAGGTTGTAATAAGTAATTTCCAGTCACCTAGCAGAGCGACGTTCGACGCGAGGCGCGAATTTCTTTCCCATCCGGGTTAATCTGCTTCCAAATTTACATATTTATTAATCTCGCCGGTACAGATGCGGCGTTTAATCGATACACGCCAAAATAAGGGTCCATAAAAGATTTTGCGGGTTTGCTTAAAGAATTATTCATAAGATAGATTATAAACGTAACAGTATTCTATATTTTCATCAATTATTTTATTATCATTTCAGTCGTACAACGTTCGCTTCCTTCTTTTTCCTTCCCTTCCGATTTCCAATAGGACTAGTTGGAAAGAGCCTATGTTCAGAGTCATCCGATGATCTAACAGTCGATCGAGAACTCCCTGGATGGCATAGGCTTCTCCCAAACATAGTCACAGTGACCAGTCCTGCTCTGCCCGCATCTAGTGACTACCGCGACCTTATGTCATTAGTCTACCTAGTGAGGGGCATAATCACGCCGCGTCTACCTAAAAATAATAATTCCCAACTAAGGCAATCGTGAGCACTGTTGAACCAGCGGTTAGGACTGAGACATACTATCGTAGATCACGGGTTCGATTCCCTGGATACAGTTTAGATATAATTCACACTTGATGCATTATATATAGAATTGCCACGTTACAAACTAGGGTCAAAAGAATAGGCAGCAGTGTCCTTTACTTGGGGCAACACCACATACGGCGATCGCTAATCCGTCTACAATGCCTGATGTTTATAGTATATTCCCCCGTAGATATATTTGGGGGAGGCTATATACTTTGCAGTGGGCGGTGTGGCCTGAAATTACGAAGGCAAATCGTTGAAGCAAACACCAACCTTGTGTTTTTTCACATTGTTATAACTAATGACGTGTGTGTCAAATTTCAACAAAAAATGCCATCGGGTTGTTTTTAATCGTCATTTCATGCTTCTGAATCATGACTCTCTCTCTTCCGATGTTCCAATCTCAATCATCTACGAGCTATCTCCTTACGTATCGATTTTTTATATTCTAGTGTCTTGAGATGTATAGGAAAACAAAATCTTGGTTTTTCCAACGCTTGGGTCATCCATTCATTTATTCCTGTTATTATTTTGGCAATCGGTGGAACACCTATGTCCAGCTGTGGGCTTCTTACATCTGAAATAATGATAGCATTTATTATTTTATATCGAACATTTACGGATATCGGTTACACGTTCCATCATCATCATCAGGTAAGCCGATAGACGTTCTTTACAAGGCATATGCCTCCCCCAAAAGTTACTACTCTCATTGAGCGACTTTCCTCGACCATGGCTATCGCACCGGCTCGTGGTTGCTATTAAGATTTTTAATGAACACACGTTTATTATATATATATATATATATATATATATATATATAAAATAATAAAAAATCTATTGGTTATGTATTTTAACATTCTTCGTACGAGTAAAACATCTTGAAAAAGGGCAATATAAAAATGTACGAAAAAGCAAACAACAGACCGATTCACAACTGTGAAAACAAATCTGTTTTCATAAGTTCGTTTTAACACCACCACTAAGAATAAAGAGTCTTCATGAGCGCAAGGACCCCGTGATTTTATGTCCTGCGGGGAAAGCCTTATTACCATAGCAGTAGATGCGATAATCGATTGTCACCCGTGAGCGTTGCTGAGACGGATTTAACGGCGGTTTTCTTTGACGCGGTAATTGCTCTGTAAATCTGCCTTGGACCAAATTAACCAACGCTTTTTAGTGCTTCTGAACAATCCAGTTAAAGTTTCTTATTTCTTACTTATGTACTTGTGATATTCTCACTGGTGATCTACTTTCAAAGAACTTATGAGTCACTGAAGATTATGACCCTGTCTGGAATGTCTTGCTTATGTGTATTGCTTCAGCTGTTGTGGTATTAAGCATGGTTCGAACCTGATCTGACCAGTGCATAGAACAGCGGTCTCGTGGTTAGAATCCATCATATTTTCCAGTTTTTAAAAGTTTTTGTTTCACATACTGCGATTGCTAACCCGCCTGCTGGCATCACCTTCATCATTAAAGATGAAGGAGGCAGAGCATCCTTCCTGCAGCAAGGTGATAGGAGTGTAATTGTGAGTCTCTTCTTCTTCCTTCCCTTTTCCCTTTATTTGGGGTCGGATCTCCTTATCAATTTGCGCCAGGCCACTCTATCATGTCTCTGCATCAAGTTGAAGGGTTTCCAGTTCCTTTCTGATATTAGACCACCACGTAGCTTTTGGACGCCCTCTCCCTCTTGGAAATTCTGGGAGGCTTAAGGCAGTTTTTTACCATGTTTTTACCACCAGGAGTGTAATTGTGAGTAATAGAACATAAAATTAAATATTTAAGTAGGGTTGCATAAGCGTCTTTATTTACTCATGTTTTTACATGTTACAGTGTTTACTAAGTTTTATCGAAACTTAAATTTTAAACCATTTAAAATTAAATTGAAGTCACCATTTTCTTAAATCATTGATGTCTTGTTTGTTTTTAACGACGCCACAAAAAAATCCACATTTTAAAATTACGTTTAATAATATTCTAAATTAAACTCACCAATAATTAAATAGTCTTTGACAAGTCCAAGGTTAACGGTGAACTAATGTATTTCGTGCTTCGATCCGGCAAGTGATTCTACCATCCCAGGCAATTTTGGTCGATACAAATTATAAAACCAAAAGCTATTAATTTTTTCCGTTTCTCCTGGTTTTGTAAACAATCCATAATGTGGTACTGTCCTATTAAAAACCGACATGTTTCATATCTGTAAGGAAAATTTATTGTGCAAAAAGTCTCTAATGTTTATTTACATAAAAATATATATTAATAAATACGGAATGATTTTTATTGATGTAAAAGTTTTAAGTGTGAATGTACAGTACATGCTGTAAATTAATGTATAGTGCAACCTATCCAAAACTCAATGATAATGTCAGGAATAATAAATAAAGTAATGACGATATAGTTTTTAAAATTCGAATGTGTTCATATTATCCCTATCTGTCCCTACTTGGTTTCGGTTGATATTGATGCTGTAAGCCCAGAGGCTTATACAGCTACATCAGAACTGAGTTCACGGAGCGGAAAGGTCCGTCAACTTAAAAATAAAACAGAAGCTGGACAGACGCGTTCCAGTTGTACGATGACGTTCGTACGTAGTAAACCGCTCTACCCGAGTAGAGCTGTGCAGTGTTGATGATGTATCCATGCTTGGGACGGCAGCGTGGACCGCAGGCAAGCTAAGGATGGATCAGGATCCAACCTCGGTTCGCCCTCGCTGTTCGCGGTTAGAGAGCGGGCGGCCGCCCCCTGAATCTGCCCATATAGACTTCGTACTGCAAGAAGTTATTAATCCATATCAATAGAAAAAAAGTATAATTTCAAAGTGAGAAAACTTCATACAGGATGATTAGAAATAGGTGTAAAAGCAATACATTGTGCATATACTCTATTATTATATTATTTAATGGAATTAGGTGTTACCTCGCGGAAGTCCATCCTAAGTAAGAAAAGGACCAATATTTAGGCACTTCAGAGAGTCTTCTGCGTTTGGCACTAATCGGTGTAACATAACTCCTGAAGATGCCCCGTGGAGGGGTGAAACGCGTGTTGAGTAGTTTGGCGGTGGCGGTTATGTGATTCGCATTGTGTGCCGCATACGCATTTATCAGCAGGCTGGCGGGCGGTGCATTTTATTGCACGACTACCACTGCATGTGCGGAAGTGGCTAAATATTGGTCCTTTTCTTACTCTATTATTATTAAGATAACCAAGTTCTTGTTAAAAAATGTTGTATTTTTTTATATTCTTCATTGTACACGCTGGAAGACATTTAAATAATTTTAATAGTAATAAACAAAAAGTACAATATGCGGTCTTATCACAAGAGACAATCTCTTACAGACAACCAAAGTATGGAAAAGGTAAAAGTATAAATAATTGGTACTTAACGTGTACAAAACATAGATATATACAGACATACATATATATGTATTTAACATATATACTTATAATAAGTAAGGTATAAAACATGTTATAAATATGATAAATAAAAACATCTGATTTAGATCGCAGTTGCAACAGAAAGAAAAAAGAAACAAAGAAAGAAAAAGAAATGAATTAATAAATAAATAAACATGGGTCTAGTAAATAGTTCTTAATTACACTTTATTACAACTGTAACTGTCAAAATTTCAAGGAAAAATATCTTAGAGAGAAAATACTTGAAACAGAAAATTCCTTTCCTCTTGAACAGCGCGTAATGATAGAGTTTACGAGTGGAAACTCCTATACACTTTGTAGGGTAGTTTGAATTTCACAAGCGTTTAAATGCTGCGCCGACGATAAACATTAGGCACCACCCGCTCTCCACGACCCCGGCGGTATATTTTTCACACCGAACCTTAGCTCTAAGCGCAGCTGAAACATCTCGACAGCTGTGTCGTGTACGTATGAACAACGATCTATGTAAAATGGATGCGTCATAATTTAAGTAAAAATTTGCGGTATAATAAGACTACATTTTTAATAAATATTCTCTATGTTGCTCGAAGTTTTTCACTCTAAAACAAATCAATATATTCTTTATCCACTTCCCAATCATCAATCCATAAAAAATGTCGTTATTTTGTTAGTGCTATAGGAATCTACCAGCGGTTGAGAAGTCAGTTTTTTTGAGAAAAGCCAGAGAGAAACTCACCATTTGATCTTTACAAATATAGTTTTATAATGAATCCACGACATTAGTTATCAGTGTGGTATTGTTGGATAGAATAATATATATATTTATACACTTTTTTAAATAAAATATTTTTAATATTTTATCTTTCATTTTATCTCTCCAGTGGCAGATATGAAATTGTTTGTGGAATTTTATTGTACATACGTATACCTTGTGCCATAAATGTTTTATTAACTTTTTAAACATAAAATCCAGGACTTTTTTTTTAAAGCATTTTAAATGTTTTTGAATCAAAACAGAACAATATTATAAATATATTGTGCTGCGGCGACTTGTTCTAATCTAATTAATCTTCCCTTAAGATGTCTAAAGAATCTGTACAAAAATAAAGATGCCGCATCCAAAGAATGTTTATCTGTGTGAACTCGTGAAACTATTTTTACCGCGTGCGGAGTACAAATTTAACTCCCCCTGCGGTACTAATTGACGGTTTAAATCCATCAGCGGCTTTCTGCAGCACTCGGCTGCTGGAAATTCATTTGAATGGTCTCGCGAACGCGCCTTGGTAATTTTATAGTTGACCCGCCTCAGCGCCAGAATGGGGAAAACCTTGTGCTTAATTAGACGTTTTAATAAGTCCAAACGTTTGCACTGTAATGAGCAAACGATATGACACGGTTCTGAAATGTTATAATAAAGTTAATTGTAAAGGAGCTATTTATTTCCGTGGATAGTTTTAAAAAATATATTTTAAATACATCTTCAAATCTATATAACTAAATTTTATTCTATATTCTATCAAAATAGTATATTCCTGCTTCACTGAATGTACACTATACACGATACTGATAGTAACATATATACATTAATAAATAAATAAAAGTGATAAAACATTCATAAAGATATAACATACCTATTGAAAAGGTCGTCGTTTTAAGCATAGATATACCTACATGGAATATGCCTCCGCCAAAGATATCTATGGCTATACCATAATCGCCACGCGTGGAGGCGGTTGGCGATCGAAATTTATTAATTTTAAAAATTTATTAATGCGCACGCGGCAAACAATGCGAATTACACAACTACCACCGCTAAATCACTCAACACGTGTTTCACCCCTCCACGGGGCATCTTCAGGAGTAATGTTACACCGATTAGTGCCAAACACAGAGTGAGGGTGGATAGAATGAGGGAGTGAGCGCATTTATCAGCGGGCTGGCGGGCGGTGCACTTTGTTGCACGACTACGACCGCATGAGCGGAAGTGGCTATATATTGCTCTTTTTCTTACTTACAATGTTTGTTAAACAATTATCACTTTTATAAGATACAACATTAAAATATTATCAATATAGTTTACTTAATAACTTAAATCAATTGTGCTTAAATATGAAATGAATCAAATTAAAATATGTTAATTTTAAATTACGTAAAGCTTAATTTCAACTTTTTGATATAACAATTGGATATTAATTTGATAGCATTAAATAGAATATTATTATTAATTAACATTACATTATTTATACTTATACAAACAAGGGAGCATAAAAAACACTCTCGGTGTAGTAGCGAAGCGTACAGATCTTTCAAAATTTTGTGTATTTAAAAACTAAATAGTAATTGCCTAAAGTCTTTACTGATAGGCAATCGACTTATCGCCTCTCATGCTACACTACACATCCTTACATAAACGACCTCATTGTCGATATTTAGCATTTTTGTCCATAGAAAATACAGAATTTAAACAATAAAAAGTTGAAGTTTTTTTTGCAAGATTCGTGATTTCTTGTTTGATAAAATGGAAATCGTGAAGTCACGCTTTTGAAGAACATCTCTTTGGTAACTATACCGATAGATCATCACCGTAATCATCATATCACTTAACACGTTCGATGATGATGTCTTGGGTTGCCCATATTCATCGACTTCACGCTACCTTGACTCTATTTTTAAGGCCCCCGTTTTGTGGACCTCTCGTACGGGGAGTACCATGTGTAAATTATTTACAATAAGTTTTTCACATTTCTTTTTATTTTAACGCTCTTCTTTTGTACTTTCATTCTCTTCTATTACCTTGGGCTTACCCATGACGCATCAAACGGCTAATGATCACCGCTAGAGAACCTTTCAGCTATAAAGGCAGTAACTTGCATGAAATTGTACTACATATTATTTTCATTAAAAATTATAATTAAATTTAAACTGAAATATTGGCCATCAAAATTTCCATTGAAAACTCCACGGCCAGCGGAAATTATTCAAAAGACCAACCAAACTGCCGAATGAAACGTAATAATAATCCTTTAATTAAACCAAAATTTTATCTTGACCTCAAAGCAAGGACAAACAGACAAAAATTATACTCTATTAAAGAGATTGTTAATTCAGAAACTTGAATTAGGAGTTGTTAGAAAGTTTGTCCGGATCCGCTTCCATTTTAAAAGGCCTCGAAGCGGCCCGACAACTCTTCCTAATTTGTAATTCATAAAGACAAACGATTTTAGTAGATATCCTTTCGTGATAAATATATTTTTCATTTATGTAAAATGGACACATTTCGATTTACAATATAAGTAACGAAGCATTATTTGTTACAAAATTTACAATTCGTGCGTTAAAAAACTGTGTATGATTATACAATATACTATCATGTAATGTCTCTAAAATATCTTGTAATGAACTTAAGAATTTCAATAAGCAAAAAGTTGTAAAATAATCCTACTATATTATAAAGGATATTATTGATAAAATAGCTTGTTAATATTTTCCTATATTATATTAAGGACATGTTTAAAGTGATCACCAAAAAACTAATTGAATTTATTGTTGGCCTTTGTAGCTTTAATTGAAGGATAACTTAGTAGACTTCAATATTACTCCTCAGCACACGCTGGAGTAATTGACAGCTTGGAATGACATTGTGGAGAATGACCTCTCGTTGCTAGGCTTCGTTAGTGCGATAGTACACAACGGACGGCTATAAAGAGCTAGTATAATCTTCTGCGAAGTGATGTTGCAGAAGGAGGCTGCAGAGAGAGATAGAGAAACACAGTGCACTCTGTGTTTGGCACTAATCGGTGTAACATTACTCCTGAAGATGCCCCGTGGAGGGTCGAAACACGTGTTGAGTGGTTTAACGGAGGCAGTTGTCTAATTCGTATTGTTTATCGCATACAAATTTATCAGCGTGCTGAAGGGCGGCGCATTTTGTTGCACGACTACCACTGCATGTGCGGAAGTGGCTAAATATTGGTCGTTTTCTTACTTAGGATGGACTTCCGCAAGGTAACGCCTGATTCGATCAAAGATAGAGAACCATTTTAGCTTCTCAACCGCAGTAGAAGACCTGGAAGTCAGAGGGGATTATACCGCGCCACTCTCCAACTCCCATAACATGCCCCTAGCGACGAATTCGAGGTGATCCGCCATAAGCGTGTTCTGGCTCTGTAGTGACGCGCGAACTAAATCTCACCTGTTTATGATAACGGTAGGTGACTGAAGCTCTGTTCTTAGGAGGAAGCACTAGGCCACCGCCGTAACGTCTATGTCCTCGTGCAAAAGGCGGTAGGAGTTCGGCATAACCATTTCGTTTCCTTTGCATCACAAACCTATCCCAAACAGCATTTCCCCACGAAAAAAATAAGGAGGTAGAGTTTTATCGGATTCCTATTTGTGTCAATTTGGGATGTTCCTTCATTCTTCTCATAAATCAGGGAATAAACATGATGAACTGGTCACTTTAAATGATTAAAAATACACAATCAAGAAAAACTTTTCAAAGATAAGGTTTTTTACAGTTAATTTGTTTGCAATAAAAATAGAAGAGGGATGTATAACAGCGAAATATTTCAATTACCTGAATGAGTAAGGCTAGTACTCGTAAGAGCGAGCTCAACTCTCAATTTTGTTAGACAATGTAAGAAGTTTGTTTGGAAGTGTACGGTAATGTATTGCAAGTCGTCAGCCCCGAGAATCGTTCTACACGATCGACCTGGTAACTAGACGATCATTGCATGGAATGCTAATAAGGTTTACACTAAATAATTTTCTAGTCAAAAGTTATTTCTGTTAAAAACTTAATTGTAATTTGATTTTTAACTAAGAAAATTGTTTAATATAAAAGTATGTTTATAGATTACCATTTATAAAATTCAAAACGCAAATTAAAAGTAAACTATCGCAAATGGCCTATTATTCAATAAACGATTGCTTAAATGAAAGGAATCCTTGACAGTGATGTCGTTTGATTATTTTGATTTCATTCATGCTACATCTGATAAAGCATAAATGTATGTATCTGTATTGTTAAACTGTATTAAAATATGTGTTGTTTTCGGGTTTTTTTCTGCTTCTTCTCCACAAGTATAACAAATTGCGAAGCAGAGTACAGTCAAAAATAAAATAGATTAAGAAATATAAATAATAAGTTGACCGTCAATAAATGTTCTGTTAAGTTCCAGTGTTGAATAAATGATTTTTCCCTTTTTATATTTTACACATTTTTTATACACACATATCAATGTATTTTTGACAGTAAAAAGCACTACGGTTTTATTATAAAAATAATCGTTTACTTTAGCTGTGTATGTTTAAGTAAGTATATTTCCCATTGTATATTTGTATATAATATATTTGTTTCATACCTAAAATAACCTAACCTAACCTTTTTTTTTTTTGTTTCGGTGGGGGAAATCTTCCGGTATTCAAGTCGGTGGTCGCCCTCTGCGCTAAACGGGGGACCGCGGTATCTCGCGGTCAGGGATCGCCACGCGGTCTTCTCTCGCACCGTGTTATTTTTCGATAGCCCGTCCCGGGGTATGCGTGGATACGCTACCCCCGAAACCCTCGTGGTACTATCACGATGGTTCGGGACCACGTCGAACCATCGTCCGCCTCAGAGTCGCCGAAGCTAATGGGAGTTTAGGGCCCCCACCCTAAACTCCCGCGACTCCGGAGGCCCCGTTCATGGTAGGGGAGCACCATTCCTCGGAGGGCCGTCGCGAGGCACGTCTCTGCGCTGACGGCGTCGTTTCCGAGCGGGATCTGTCCTCTGCCGATCCCGTTCGGCTGCCTCCTTCTGGACCATGACGGTCTCACAAAAAGAGGCCACGGCCCTCCACGCCGATGACCCACTCAGCATCGCCGACACGATTGCTGGCAAGGAAAGGTCCTGTCCGATCTCGTCCGCCAAAATCCGCCGCTCCGACTGCCACGCCGGGCAGACCGCAAACGTGTGCGAGGCGGAATCCTGGGCGGCTCCACCGCAGTGGAAGCAGTTCGCCGTTGCTTCCCTCGCGCACCTAAAATAACCTAACCTAACCTAACCTAACAGTGCACAAATTTGAAAAATTTTTCCAAAAAAATGATATTCTATTTTGATAATATCAGTTTATTGGTGTATATAAACTTGCAATCTTTTGGTCGACGAAGTTCCTGGCCGTCTGCACCCGCACGTCCAGAACTTGATTTACAACAGCTCGAGTATGTTAAGCCTAAATTTGTTGTCAGCAATTAGAATAATTCGTGGAAGATATTGGCAAACTTCGCACGGAGCGGTTAAGACAAATGATCCCGAAGGATCGTGACCCCTATCCCATACGATGGGCCCGACACGAGATTTGATTATTATAATAGGGTCAGAATTGCTAGTGGGATATAATCGATATGACCCTCAAGGGTCGCTGGAGCGAGTGTTGTTACATATTCAGAACATTATAGGCTCACGTTATGAGATATAACTTCGAGAAGGTTCGCAAATAACAATATTTTATCTAAGTTTTGAGTACATGCTTACTAGAGTTTCTGCAATATTATCAGTCGATATACATTGAAATGTTAATCTAGGAGAAAGTCATTGAACCGCAGAGATGATAAAATTACATGATTCTAGAAATATTTTACAAGCCAGTGTCACACTCACAAAAAACAAGGAATACGTAGGTACAATAAAATTTCACAATAAATTTTAGATCTACCGCTACGGAGATTTAAAACAAAAATTAAATATATATTTTTGAACAAAAGTATATTATAACTAAGGAAGTTAATTACTGACGCGGATCCTTTATAAAACTATATTTACAACTGTTGAGTTTCTCGTCGGCTCTTTGCAGCAGAACTGCCTTCCTATAAGGTAGCTTCTTTTAGGGACAACAATATCGACATTTTTTGTTGATTGCAGATTCAAAAGTGTTTGCAACAACCTTTCCGTATAAATAATATTTTCATGATGTTCTCATTTTAAACTAATTCATGTCATTGATATTAACTAATTAAAAATAGAAACAAGTGACGACGAAAGGCTTTAAGTTCACTAACACTTTCAAAGGATGAAAGCTATATATTTTAAGATTCTGCAGTGTCTTTGTAGTATTGAATTTGCTACTAGAACCGTTTCCCTAAACGGTGAACTAAGAAATATTTTAAATATATTTACATATATAAATATACACGGTATTCAGTTTGAAAAGAAATATTTACTGTATTCAATACAATTTTGGATGTGATCACAAAAAAAAATGTACTAAATTTGTTGAAGACTCTTAAAATTCGAAAATTTTTCGATTTAAGAAGCAAACTATCTGACTCTGAATTAATATCTAATGTATTTACTTGAACAAAACAAGGCTCCTAGCTCAGTAAACCTGATTTGGACCTGCTTGGGATTTCTTTAAGAGGAATCAGGAATTATTAGATTCGTAGATGAACGGAAGTTATAGACATAGTTTAACAAACTAGAAAACTGTATAGGCAAGGGTGGTAAACACAAGCTGGTGAACGCGGCGTGGGTAAATCCCACTAGGTGGATCGACCACATAGTTAAGGTCGTAGAAAGTCGGTAGATGCGGTCAGCGCAGGACCTGTCATTATGCAAATCCTTGGAGAAGGCCTATGCCTTGCAGTGGTCTTCCAACCGCTGGAAGAAAAAAGAAGTGGTAATAGTAAGGCTACATAGCATGCAAAAATTACCGCTAGGGTGTTACAGTTCTATAATGGAGATCACAGACCAGCAAGATGTCCACGTGCATCTTGGATAGACAACCAAATAAATGTCGTTGAAAGATGCTAGATGGAGGTCGCTTCCAACTGGTCCTGTAAAATATTGTTACAAAGCACGAGTTACAGAACTATGACCATGAAGTGCCGTGTACACGCATGACCTTGAAGTTATTTATAAATTTTTGTGTACGGTTCTCGAAAATTCTATCCAGTACTATCTCGAACTTACTAGAACCTTAGACAGTTCATTGTTGTTCGAGTTACAAGATTAAGATCTACGATCAGTGATACAAAGTGACTAATTGGTAAGTTATTTGAACAGTGATTTCTTGAGCGATTTGCAAGAGTAGTTTGGACTAAGCGAAAGTATACTTAGTGTTAAGTAGGGTGACCATGTGGTTTGTGAATAAAGGACTCCTCGTGAACCAGTGGTGTTTCATTTCGGGTCAGAACCCACATACATGTATGGGGAAGATCTATACTTTCATTACCGCTGTTCGCTTTGGAAATTTTACTAATAACAAAAAACTAATTAAAAATATCATTGTATACGTTCGTAACGACACAGGACAATCCGTTGCGTCTTCAATTTTAAGTTAAACAAGCGGCACTCAGTTTAATTACGAGTCGCGTTCATTTCATTCGGTTTCATTTGTTCGGACAATTAAGACTCACAAATTTGGGGCCCGGCCGTCAAGCGATACCAACTACTCGGGGGATCGTTTATTTAATTAGTTAATTACGGGATTTCGAATTCGTGGGCGCCGATTATCGATTACACTCATGCGAATATCGTCTCTGTATTACGTATATATAAAGATCATATTGGTTTCTATAGATTAATTTGTAATAAATGTCTGTTTTAAAATGAAACGAAAAAATGTTGCAATGGTTTTATGATACTTTTATGTAATTATAGTCCGGAGCTTTTGCGAATGCTAAGTAGATTTAGCTTTCATACAATAAAATCTCATACAAGCATATATACATACGCACATATGCACCATTATAACACAAAGTGTGGGTTCTTTTTTATTAACATTAGTCGATAATTCTAGAGTTAACTTGCAATTTCCTTGGCTCACTTAAAATTTCTTGCATGACCTTTTTAACATGGCTTTTATTCCCGCTATCATACGAATTTTAGTACATCAATTTTAAAACTAACCTTATGTCACTAATATGAGTCATCAACACCAGTCATCATCATTATCATCATATCAGCAGAAAGACACCCCCACGCAAGGCATAAGCCTCCCCAAAGATCACCAAGATGACTTGCGCTTCCTGCATCCAGCAACTTCTAGCGACCTTGGCTATATCCTCGATCCACCTGATGGGCAGCCTAGCCTTGCAGCGTCTACCAGAGTACTCATACCTCCAGGTTCTTATCAGCCTCGTGCGGCAAATCTATTCACTGGCTCCTCAGTCAACCATAATTCAGTTGTAACTGTAGGATCCTGCAGAGAAGTCGACGTACGAAAGGAAAGGTAAGAAAAGCAATGCAGTATACTGTGTCGTGAAATAAGAGAAATGAATGGAAGATATCTGGAAAAAAATTGTTTGTTGACGCATTTATATGATTGATATTATAATGAAAACGTGAAAAAGTGTTAAATCTCATTTAAAAGAACAACAATTGCATCTCTGGCCGGCTCTTCTTAGAAGATCAGCGTTCCGAGTTGGTGGTAGCTATTTATAACGTTAAAATGATCGACGATAAAAAGCGATTGTAATGCCTTTTTTCTGGTGGGGAAATCATGCATGTGATATCCTTTCGCTGCGAGGACAACTAAAGATTTATATCGGACTCCCACCGGCTAAAATCCTACGGTCTTCCTTAACGACTTTTGTTGAAACTACGGGAACGCTTTCGCATACTACCGTAGTTTCAATGGCGGTGGCCTATTGCCTCAACTCCTTACTTGCAGCGGATCACCCCGAATCCATTGCCTAGGCCTTTCTAAGGAGTTGGAGAAAAGCGCGATACACCACCCTCCGACGTCCAGATCTCAGACAGCGGACAGGGAGCTCAGAGGTTCTTTATCTCTATCTTCGGAGCCTCCTTCTGCCACATCACTTTTTCACCGAAGGTTATAACAGCACTCCATTACAGCTCGTTCGGTACCATCGCCTTAACGCAGCCTGGTAACGAAAGGTCATTCCCCAAAGTGTCGATGAGTTCTCGACGCAGCATTTACCAAGCTGTACACTCTTCAAGCATATGCTGAGCTGTATCCTCTTCGCTACCACAATGGTGGCATATCGTTGACTGTTCCCTGCCTATGCGACACAGGTACTTGCCAAAGCATCCATGCCCTGAAAGAACCTGCACCATCCGGAATGTTAGAGTACGGTACCTCCTGTGCATCCAGTCCTCTAGGACCGGACGAATTGCCTCAACTGTGCTGATCCCTGCTCTTAGAGCATGTTATTGCCTGCTCGAATAAAAATATTTTGACAAACTTAATCTGACTTATGTAAGCAACTTATCTAAATGATAGTTTAATTGATGAATATGTTAATTAAGATCACTTTTGTTTTTTATATGTAATTTAAAAGTTCCGTACTAATATACGTTCATCGTAAATAACGCTTAAAGTTCTGTGTACTTGTATTGCTAAACAAAATTTACACAAACAATTGAAAATTACCGGGTCCACGAGGATAATTGGAAGCTTTATTTAATTGTGAAGTTTCCCCGCGAGACCCGAGGTTTGTGTACAAGTGTTTGTCTCCGTGACAGCGTGTCTGTTTAAACGAAAGCTTGGAATTAGTCAACTGTTCCGATCTGTCCTTTAGCGTATAATTTTATTTACAAATAATCGTTAAAATCGGTGCTCATGTCTATATGTATATAATAAGAAAAGGACAATTATTTAGCCACTTCCGCACATGCAGTGGCAGTCGTGCAACAAAGTGCACAGAGTGACCCTCTTTGTTTGTGAGTTTGTGTGTGTTGTGTGTTTGGCACTAATCGGTGTAACATAACTCCTCAAGATGCCCCGTGGAGAGGTTAAACACGTGTTGAGTGGTTTAACGGTGACAGTTGTGTAATTCGCATTATTTGCCGCATGCGCATTTGTCAGCGGGCTTGCGGGCGGTGCACTTTATTGCACGACTACCACTGCATGTGTAGAAGTGGCTAAATATTGGTCCTTTTCTTACTTAGGATGGACTTCCGCAAAGGCCTTGCGGTTATGAGGTTCACTTGAAAGCAAAACATATTCAGGGAAAGTGGAATAGTGATAGCCCAACATTATAGAACTCAGACTTCGTAGGTCGCGGGTTCAATTCCCAGATACAGTACTTACATAAATCACACTTTGTGTAATAGTTATATAGGATTGCTTTGCTCATAATGATTTCAGAGGATCGGCAGTAGCGTCCTCTGTGTACTACAATACCGCACTGCGATCGCCAACCTACTATCGCCTACATAGCGTGGCGATTTGGGGAAGGCTTACGGCTTTCAGTGGGCGGCCATGAACTGAAGCGATGTATAGATCATTTGACAAAAAAAAACTTTAAAACCTTTAAACCAATTTGGATGAAAAATTCGGATTACGGGAGTTCCCCGAGAGTCCAATCAAGCAAATGTAGCGCTAACAGCACGGATTAAATGATACACTCTTATAGCACAGGTAAAAATTGGATAGATAAAATCAAAGAATTGCAAAGGATAACACTAAAATTAATTAAAATTAAACATTAAATCGACCTATAAATTGGATGATTCTTGAAATGAAATGGGCTTGATTTTTTCTGAAATATATATTACTGTAACATATAAGTCAATTAGATCTGAATTGTTTTATCCCTTGTGTAGGGCGATATATTTCTGTAAGTACATTAAATATGTCTAAACCGTTTTATTTATCAGAAACAAACTGTTTTTACAAGAAAGCAGCTGCTTAGTGTACCTCGTTTTCTAAGAGCACCCCAGTTACTTTTTGTTTTACAGATTGTTAAAGTTTTAAAGGTTGTAATGTTGTAAATTACATGATACTCTGAAAGGTTTTATTACGTAGTTAGTGTACCTATCAGAGTAACACAGTAGTATATAGCGCCCCGAGTTGAGGCTGCCAAACAAGGCCTCGAGCTTTTTTTATCGACTTTAGGAAAAGAGGTCTATGATGCTCTTTTGCTGCCTTCTTGGGGACATTTCGTTCCCTAATGCTAAATCTGGAGTTATCTTAGTTACTTAGAGTTATATATATATATATATATATATATATATATAGTAATATATAGTTAGTAGTATATGAGCTAAATGTTTCAACTTTAAATTTTTATTCTTTAGTTTTACTTTTTACTTTTTTATTTTATTTATGCTTTATTCTATCTACTTCTAATGTTACAATTTCCGTATGTCCTTCACAATCTCTATCATTCTTCACGTTCAAATCGTCTTCCGTGCATTACCTTCGTTTCTAGACTACAGATACAGTTCGCTATATCATCACAGCTTAGACTAAACATTTCGATTTTATTTATATTTTTTTTAATTTAAGTTTTTCTTGTAACTTTCAAAGTATGGTTTATCTGTCCCTACCCACGTCAATCACGAAATTCATAAAAAAAAAACACATTTTTGTAATGCGATCATTAATAACTAGAGATAAGGTAACTTCGCGAAGGTTACGAAAAACAATATAGCGGGCCGCTATTTGTCGAGTACGCCTATAGCCAGTTGATTAATCGTGCGTGCGAATATGAAGGTGAACTACCTCGGGTACGTGCCGCTATTTATAACGTGCCTTTACCGTGACACACGGACAGCGCGGTTGGAGAACACCTAGAGCTGTAAGTTTTTTTTTTATTATTTAATGGCCCCCGCTATTGGGGGCCTCTCGTACCCCTATCTTAGGTGGGACAGGGTCTTTATTGGCTATTTAATTTTTTTTTCACATAATTTTTTATTTTCATTTTCTACCTTCATTCTTCACATAATCTTTCATTCTATTCTTTTATGCCACAATTCTGCTTTCTTTCACTTTTGCTCTGTGTCCTTTCATTCATCCCTCATTACTTGTTACATTTTATCTTTTTTTTTTTTCATTTATATTTTTATTACACTTTATATCACATTTGAGTTACATTATATCACCTTTTTTCTTATTGTCTATTTAAATTTTTATTTTTTTGTATAACTTTTTTAATTATTTTCTTGCAGCATGAGAGGAATTCTTCCCTAGTTTCCTTTCCGTCTATCAGGGAGGCGAAGAACTGTAAGTTTAGTAAGGGTTACTATCTTCTTATTCTTTTCAGCATTAAAGTCGTGATCAATAAAGTGCATGGTTTAAACTTCTGAAGTGGAAACCACGGTTTGGACATCGTAGAATGTTTAACGCGTAACTTACAAGCTGGAATGACGACCTTGTTAAGGTCCTCGAAAGAAGCGAGTCACTTCCAAACGGACCTATTGGAAATCTACGGGGAAGACATATATCTGGCTGTAAATTATTGAGGTCAGAAATTATGACTATGAATTAACCAAGAAAAGGTCCAATATTTAGCCACTTCCACACATGCAGTCGTAGTCGTGCAACAAAGTGCACCGCCCGCCAGCCTGCTGATAAATGCGCATGCGGCAAATAATGCGAATTACACAACTACAACTGCTAAATCACTCAACAACTGTTTCACCCCTCCACGGGGCATCTTCAGGAGTTATGTTATACCGATTAGTGCCAAACACAGAGTAGAGAAGAGAGTAAGAAAAATAACCATAGAACCAGGTACTTAACCTGGTTCTATGGTTATTTTTCTTACTCTTCTTTATTAACGTCTGAATTAGTTGCGTTGGGTTTCTGGGGCAGAGGTTAAATCGGCATGATATCGAACCAGCCTGATAGCACTACGAAGGTTTTGGGGGTAGCATGAACAGCGCATATCTCGGGACGGTCTATCTACAATAGCAGAATGCGTGGGACATCACTCGTGCAATCGATGCCCATTTGGGCTGAAAGCTTCTCGAGATGCGACCACAAGCCGATAGACGCGATGTGGTTAGGCACTTCAGTAGGTGGACTGATATATTCAAGGTCGCAAAGAGTCATTGGACGCTGGCACCGCAGCACCGGTCATTGTGGCAACCTTCGGTGGAAGCCCATGCCTTGCAGTGGGCATCCATCAGCTAAAGAAGAAGAAGAGGACATATTTAAAAAGCATTATGATAGCATAGAAGAAAATACTTTATTCTCAAGGTACACACTATCTTCTATAAAGTCTAAGTAAGATAAGGACCAATATTTAGTCACTTCCGCACATGCAGTGGCAGTGGTCTTTGCACTCTGTGTTTGGCACTAATCGGTGTAACATAACTCCTGAAGGTTCCCCGTGGAGGGGTGAAACACTTGTTGAGTGATTTAACGGTGGTATTTGTATAATTCGCATTGTTTGCCGCATGCGCAATTATCAGCGTGCTGGAGGGCGGTGCACTTTGTTGCACGACTACCACCGCATGTGCGGAAGTGGCTAAATATTGGTCCTTTTCTTACTTAGGATGAACTTCCGCAAAATAACGCCTGATTCCATTAAATATTTCTATAAAGTATTTTAAAGTGTACTAACCATTGGCACACAAAGCTACTTTAGCATCTTTTTTATATCTTACAATGGAAGTTTTCTAGATATTTGCATTTGTGAATATGACACGAGGCTTCCCCTTGTATTTCCAATGGGACCTATTGAAAGCGGTCTGCGTCCGGCGTCTTCTGGAACGTTCTTCGTAACGTTTGCCGATCCGTGATCTCCGCTACAAAACTACAAGACCACAACGAGCATCTATGCACATGTGTATTCATATTTGAAACGTATTAGAAGTTATTATTCAAAACGAAGGACTATATGAAAAAGAGATGATATGAATATAACATTTTACTCACTACCAATCCAAGCAGACCATTATTTTATGGAAAGAAATATTGAAATTAAAAGCACCTAAAACTGTTCGTCTGTTAAAATATTTGGATAACAAGTTAAGAAATAAGTGGAATGCTTATTATATATTCTTCAATAGAACAAAAGTTAAATATGCGATTCATCACAAAGGGAATTGTTTTATTTTAAGCTGCCGCCGTAAGTTTCGCTAAGTTTCGTTCTCATTATTCATTTTGACTTTCAACAAGCGTCTTTGTCTTTTTAATAATTAAAATATAAGTAATTATCTTGGAAATGTAGTCAGAAAGGTCAAAGCTGAGATTTAAATTGTAGAAACCGCACATTCCTTCACTTTCATTTCAAAAGAGAATATGGGAAATGATAATTTTTAGATAGTTTAAAGTAGTCGAAAACTATGAGTACTGTGACCATGTTTTCTTGTCTCTGCAGGACGGTCTCCACAACCAAGTAGGACTTTGCTCATTATGTGTCGGAGCTGAAGTTTATCTAGCTAACTCTTCGAGAAATCACATCAGACAATGTCACAGGAGATCTTGGAGAGGCACACCGGTCGGCCGTGCTCAGTGATCCTGCGGATGTACAGCAGCTTTCTCTTCTTCCAGGCATGCCCTGCACAGAACACTGTGAAAACAAAACTTATTAAAACAATTTTGTTAAAAAGACCATGATTGGTTGAAATTATTGCCACTAGATGTAGTCGTGTTCGCGATCCTCACAGCTTCTACTCAGTGAAAGAATTATTTATACCAAATTACGAGTTTCTAAGTCTTATAACTTCATGATGAACGATGAACGTGATGAGTCATTTTAAGTCGTATCAGCCCACCTACAACTACTGCAAGGTATAGGCGTCACCTATTGATATCTATAGGGGATATACCACTATCACCACACTTAGCAGGCGGGTTGGCGATTGCAGTCTAGTATTATGGTGTACAGAAGATGCCGCTGCCCATTCTGTGGCAATCCTTTATAATTAATGTACGAAGTGTGAATTATATAAGATTGTATCGCGAGAATCGAACCCTCAGATTAATTGCATATGTCTTAAATAAGAAAAGGACCAATATTTAGCCACTTCCGCACAGCATTTATCAGCGGGCTGGCGGGCGGTGCACTTTATTGCACGACTACCACTGCATGTGCGGAACTGGCTAAATATTGGTCCTTTTCTTACTTAGGATGGACTTCCGCGAGGCAACGCCTGATTCCATTAAATATATCTTAAAGCATGACATCCTTGTGGTGTGTATAGCTCGCAAGAAATACCTTCCCGCGCGACGGAGAAAACAAAGGTTGATATAAATTCTCACTAATATTCCCAACGCCTATCGTTGTCTCACTGTACTGCCGGCCCCGTTAGTGAAATGGAACGGTCGTAATGATACGGTACTTTTATGTCCGCGTTTTTCCCATTTTAGTTGCTGTGAAAATGTCTTCTCTGACTTCGAGGTATCGTGGTCACAATGGCAGTAATATAACATGTCGGTGTCAGGGTTTTATATTATATATATATATATATATATATATATATATATATATATATACTACATTATATGTATACATAGATATATATATATGTATGTTTATATATGTATATATATAGTAAGGCATCTCGCTATCTTATATCAGGCTTGTTGTTGTTGGCCTTGATAGTGCGAGTCGTTTTTCGAAATATAAATTTTATTGCAAACCGAAATTGAACCAATTTAAAACACGCAAATGAATGCTTTTTTATAAAAATCATTATCATATCTTATGAAATTATTTAAACAAAAGTACAAAACATGTGTATCGAAGTTAGGTATACATGTTATATTACTGCTATTGTGACCACGATACCTTGAAGTCAGAGAAGACATTTTCACACCAACTATATATATATATATACTAACAATCCAATAGAACTTGTCTGGGATGAACTCAATAAGAGGGAAAAAAATGGCTCACCTACTACCTCAGAAAATTTATGGCAGTTATTAGAGAATGAATAGAACAAGTTAGATGAACGTTATTTTAAAAAGTTAATTAATAGAATGCCTGAAATTTGAGCTGGAATCATTAAAGCTAAGAGTGGTCACTTTGATGGAGGTTTCCCATTATTTCTTAATTTTCTCTTTGGTTACTTTTTGTTAAATTTTATATCAATATAAGTAAATAATATAACCGAAACCGCGGGAAAAACCTATATTAGAAAGAATTTGGATGTAGGTTGAGTTTGTTCGCGCACGGGCGGCCGTACCGCTTCTATTATACATTCGTTTCCACGCGACTTAATACTTTGACTTTTCCTTAAAGCATTTTTCTTTTTGCACAAACGACAAGACACCTATTGCGACCGGCGCGAAGCACAATAGACAAGTGAATTTCATTATTATTGAAAACGGTTCAGCGTTTTGTACATAAATCTAGAAGTGTTTTCAATGTCAGGCGATGTTATTTCCCGAAGGATCGCAAATACACGTAATATCAGGTGTCTGTTTCTTTCCAATACTATTCCAATAAAAATGTATAAACTAGAATAGTACAGGTATTGAAAAAGAGGCTCAAAGTTAGACGAAGGGCCTAACGATCGTAGGTTACGGATTCGATTCCCAAACGTTGTTTTGCAAAAAAAAATTAAAGTTTTTAATTAACAAATGTAAGATAAGGGTTGATCGTAGAGGGGTGAAAATTTAGGTTTGTATGTATTTTTGTATGCTGTATCATAATAAAATAAAAACCAAAAAATTGTCTAAAAAATTAAAAATAAAATTTAGGGGTGGACCAACCTTATCACTTAGGGGTATGGAAAATAGATAGTAGTCGATTCTCAGACCTATTGAATACGCATGTAAAATTTGGTAAAAATCGGTCAAGCCGTTTCGGAGGAGTTCAAGTTCGAACACCGTGACACGAGAATTTTATATATTAGATTGATACCTTATGCATAAATTATATAGGCTTGCCTAGCAGCGTTCTTTGCTATAATACCACACTGCGTTCACCAGTCTGCCTGTCAAGTATGGTGATTATGGTATATCTCCCCATAGATATTTTTCGGGAGGCCTTGACATTGCATTGGTCATCTATGGAACATCAACTTGTTTTTATTTATTTCTGAATCTATATTCCACAGATCGACACGTTATTTACTACGCGAAAGATACACTCGTTTCTTAAAATATTAACACTTAAATCTTACACGATTTAAATATGTTATTTTATTTCATTATTGGTATGGTCTGTTTTCCATAGACCCCTGGCAATCTCCAGTTTTTCACATTACTAAGAATAAAATTCTTCTCTAAACAAACACTAGAGACATCGGCTTGGTTTTTATTGTTACGCGAAAGGTATGTACGATAGACTGGGGAATGTTGTTCGTAAGTAGTATAATATAAGAGCAATTTAAACCTTCTATTTTGAGGATAGCAAGTATACTAAAAATGTTTTCGCTTGAGTTGTAAAATTTAAAAACTTTTTATAAAGATTGTCTAGTTGTTTTGCTTGATGTTAAGGTTTTGGGTCATTTATTGAGTATAAAGCTAAATTAGCTGGCAAAAAGCTGTGAATTCTGGAGAAAGTTCGGCAGTATCTTACATCATGACATCTGTCTGTCTGTAGTGTAGCCATCCGTGGGATAGATCGGTGAAGTACCAACTCGAAGCCTTGGACTCCACACAGATACGAGCCAAGAGGCTGATTAGTAACGACGCTTTGGTAAGCGTTAAGTTTCAGAGCTTTGATCATCGTCTAAAAGTTTCCAGTTTATCGATATTATACAGACTGCGTTTTGAAAAGTATGCAGCGAGGTTACACCAAATATTTCTCCTCTCCTTTCTTCAACATGTTTACATAGTTGAAATCCTTTCCAACCGTACTAAACGTTTTGCTAATATTTTTATAGTGCGAACAGTCAAGGAATGGGACCACCTACCGGCGTCTTTGTTTCCAGACAATTATAACTTAGGAGTCTTCAAGAGAAGAGTAAAAATATTTCTTTAAGACAAGCATGTACCATCGTAGACCTCGTCATCACCTCTAAATACATAAAACTTTTATCATATTTTCTTTAAAACCCTACTAGATGGCGCTAGTCAGTTTGTTCTCTTTAAAACAAAAGGCTCTAAAAATAAATGATTGTATTATTTTTCTGTCTTCCTGGACCCTGAAAAGCCTACAATCGTCCGCAATCTTTTACTTAATAACAAGTGACACAGGTTGCTTCGGCTCTAGAGGATTAAAAAAATGCGGTGCCAACCGCAATAGCTGTTTTTTATAGTAATTGTATAAAAATACCTAAGTTAAGACGGAGAAAGAGAAATTTAACTTGAACAATTATAAAAACAATATCCTAACCCACTTCAGGGAAAAGTTTAAAAATAAAATCAGGGATAAAGAAATGAGCAATAAAAATTATGATATCGATATAAGTTATAATAAAAAAAAGATAGTAAAAATTATAAAGCAGAAATGTTAAAAAATATCCAAAAAAAATTTTAAAAAGCAGTTCAGGAGAAAATGGTGAAGAAAAACAGATAATATATGTATGGTAATGGAATAAAAAGTGATAAAGGATTATGGGAGGTAAAAAAGAAAAACGAGTGAGAAAAATTGAGAAGGACGAAAGAAGAGCGAGGAAATAAAATTAAAAAGTAAACAAATTGTTTTAAAATGATCCCTGCTTATACAAGATACGATTGTAAGAGAGACCTCCAATAAGAGAGAAATAAAAAAATTACTTCAGGGAAACAAGTATTAAAAAAAAACAGTTGTCTTATATCTATTGTTAAAGAAAATATTTTCATTTGCAATATGTACACAGGGCTGTCGCGGTACAGATCCGCAGTTGGACGGCAAGGTGATTTATCTCCGCAAGAAAATGGGATTCCGACAGGTCCTTTATAGAGTATACAAATAGCATTTCAGCCATGTTCCAATCACGGACCGCAACCCACGAATTTCTTGCGACGCACCGGATGCTATTAATCTTACCTCCTCCATTTTCTTGTATCGACACACTTTGTTTTATCAACTCTTTGTACAATATTTAAAAGTACATATTTATTTAATTTACGATTACACTCTTGCCAATGTGTTAATCAGTTGAATTCTAAGTAAGAAAAGGACCAATATTTAGCCACTTCCGCACATGCAGTGGTAGTCGTGCAATGAAATGCACCGCCCGCCAGCCCGCTGATAAATGCGTATGCGGCAAACAATGCGAATCACACAACCGCCACCGCTAAACTACTCAACACGTGTTTCACCCCTCCACAGGGCATCTCCAGGAGTTATGTTACACCGATTAGTGCCAAACACAGAGTATATATAATTTATGCATAAGGTATCAATAATATATAAGATCGTATGCCGGGAATCGAATCCGTAACCTACGATCGTTAGTCTGGTCTCGCGACCCGTACAGAATTTGTTTATTTGGGTCAAAATTAGAAATTGAAATTTAAGCACCTTCCCGTTGTCAAATTGATCTGAAATTTGGTACACACATTTAATTTAGATGACAATAAAATATAATAAAATCAATAACATTATAAATCTAAGATGGCCGCCGCTACAAAATGGCGGATTACATATTTTTCCTTAATCCCCTCAATATGGGTATCAAATAAAGTACTACACTAGTAAAACACGATGATTATGTCAAGATTTGAAATTCAAGATGGACGCCGTTCCTATATGGCGGACTAGGTACATAATTTTCCACAACCACCAAAATATGGGTATCAAAAAACCGTTTCACTTAAAAGTTTTTTAAATGTATTTATTATTCAAGTGAAAATTTACATGCGCTTTCAAATCGTCGATTATTTTAACATTATAAGCAGTAAGCTACCACCGGTTCGAAACGATATCTGTTAAGAAGAGTCAGAAATTCAACAGTATGTATATAATAATATCAACCGTGAATCTCAACAATCAATAAACTTAGTTCGACACATTTCAATCAACTAAAAACTATTGAATGATATAATAATATTTATTTCATATTATACTTTTTAATTTTAGATTTATAACTAATAAACAGAATGTCTAAGATATCTTGTGAAATTTTATTATATAAGCGCATAGCCATGCAGGTATTGTAAATTTTTTTGAGAACGAAATTTTGGCGTTTGTAAGTTTATTTTTGTTTTTTAATCATGAAGCTGCCACTATTTTTCATATAAGATTTCAAATTATATTGTATGCATATTACGTTATCAAAAATGTATCGCAAAATCACTGTTCAAATGTCAATTTATTTAAAAAACATCTCTCAGGGAATCTCTAGATTTTAATTTATAAATAGCTGTTTTTTACCAGCTTTTTTTGTAAAATAGATAAACAATGTCTGGAGCACTGTTTCATAATAAAATAAAAAATGTTTGAATTGTTACTCACACTATAAATCAAATCTAAGATTACTAAAATGCATATATACACACACACACACATATATATATATATATACACATCTTCCGAAAGTATTCTCGCTACACTAAAAGACATAGCCTTCCTGCCCCTCCCCATATATTTTGGTTGTCTCCACTTCAGAACCATAAAGCCTTAACATCCATCGGTTTTGTGCGCTATGTGGTCTGCCCACTACCACTAACCAATCCTCTGGACTTCGGTTTCTTTCGTTTATCTATGTGTCTCCTTTGTTGCAATGCTTTGAAAAAAAATACGTAAAGTCAGAAAATTTCGTAACGTAAATATTAAAATATTTTGTTTCAAAAATATACAATGCAATAAAGTGACCAAGAAATGTGCCAAGGGACTTCAATAACATTCACGTATGCTACGAACATTGCTCCGAATTTATACACGTCGTGGAATATTGATGGTCTATTTGGTTCGTTTCTTAAAAACAACCTCTGAACCTTTACGAAGCTGCCAAAAGCCAGTTGCTTTCATATAAATAATTCCTAGACGTATTTTTAGTACTTAAATTGAATAAATTTAAAATATCACAGTTGGTGAAGTATAATGACTATACAGGCTTCCTCAATAGATTTCCAATAGAACAAGTTGTAATAGGCCTAAATCTAACATCTTTCGACGATCTTGAATTATGATTAGAGAAAATAAATATGCGATATCCATATAAAAACTTTCACAAATATATACTGTTTCCTTTATATTGGTCTAAAATTTTTATACAGTCTTGTTACGTATCAGAATCATGACGACTTGCGATTGTAGATTTCGAGTTCTATTCCCGATATACAAACTTATTTACTTCATGCTTTGTGCATTAATTATAAAGGATTGTATCTGCTCACAAACAAGTTTCTTGAAGATGGGCAGTAGCGTCTCCTGCGTATACTGTCAATTTGCCTGCCAAGCATGACGATTATGATATATTTCCTCATAGATGTATTAGAATGAATTGCTCTACTACTGGATAAAATATGTAATAAAAGGTGACCACAAAAAAAATCAAATAAATCTAACATAGTAGCATCCTATAAAATAAAGATACAAAAGATAAAAGGAAAAGAGGATGCGCCAGAAAAAGGTGAATAGAACACATAAAGGCAGGAAATAAATGGAGAAAGAAAGCAATGAATAAAGACTTCTAGAAAAAGCTGGAGGATGCATTTAAACGAAAGGTTCCGATCAATTGTAAAGAAAAATGATAACGAGTTATGTTATTGTAAAATATAGTGTAACACATGTAACTAAAATTGTAGATCAGAAACGAACAGAATTTATTATTTCTATAATAGATCTGAAAACTAGAACACAATTCAAAACTAACTACTTCTGAAAGTAAAAAGATCAAAAATACAGCGCAGTAAAACACCAGTTTACAACAGTCATGTTTGGTGTTTGTAAGTGGAATGAGATTGGAATCCTAGCAAAGTTAATTCCCATCGGTGTCACAGCAACGTCCGTTCCTGTTTTGTTCGCAACACTGAATTTCAGCGCTAGTATTATTCAGAACATTGATAGGCACTACCTGCTTTTCATGTTCTAACATCCAACTTTTTTTTAATTATCAATCATGTAATTTAAAATAGATTTTCCTCTTTCCTTTATTTTTATTATTACTTCCTTAAGCTAGATAGCAACTCGTTACAGCATATGACGTCTAACTGCAAGTCAGACAGACGACCATGTTAAGGTGATTCATAGACCTAGATACTGCTTCTAACCGGTCCTAATAAGATATAGACAGTAAGAAAATAAATAATAATTAAGAATAAATAAAGTGTTTGACAAATGTATGAAAAGTTAATAATAAAGAAATAAAAATAATAAAAGTAAAATTGTAGAACCCTGGAAGGAAGGCGAAGGAAGTGATGCGACGTATGAAAGGAATGAAGGGAAAGGAATCGGAGATATTTTAAAGATAATTAGAGGAAAGAATGAAAGACGAAAGATAATAAGAGACCAGTTCACTTATGATAGAGGTTGAGCAAGAAACGAGGTTATAAAAATACCGATCTTATTAGAAATGTTTGAGAAGCAACAGTGTCCAGTTGTAGACCTGATGTATAAAGATGATGATCATTTACTGATCACTTGTAAGCGTTTAGAGATGATTACCAAAAGAAGCAAATTTGAGATCAACTGTAATGATAAACTCAAAATAAGTCATCCGCTGTTCGCCTAAAAGTAAGGTGAAATTGATCAAAAAATTAAAGATTTGGTGCTTGCTGTATCGATTAACAATTAGAGAGAGACAAACCTGGTCGATAGTGTTGGAATATCATTACGCTCAGCTCAAACCATTTTGAAGTGTTTTGTATCATAAATGCATCTCATAAGTGTATCATAAGTCTCGATTGGTGCCGAAAACGCTCATTTTTTTAGGAAAAAGCCTCAAAAACTTAACTGATATCGTTCCGCAAGCATTGCATGATTTACTTCTGGCTATTTAGAAAATTTAAAAGCCCATTGCGAGGACGTCGTTTTGACACGGCGGAAGAAATATAAACCGAATCGAAGAAATTCTTGAAGGCCATATAAAATAAAGACTATTTCGACTATTTTGAGGACTGTAAATTCATTGGAAAAAGTGCGTTGTATCGTACAGAAATTACTTCGAAAGGTATGAAATTTATTTGAGAGAGCAAATAAAGAATTTACCTTTTAAAAGCAATTTCACCTTACTTTTTGATCACTGTTATATATATTTACATCTAATACCTAGTTTATTTCTCAGTTCTTCTTCATAGTCAACATTCTTAACATGAAAGTAGCAAGTATATACAAACAAAGCCTATTCGAAATATTAATTATTTGAGTAATTATTAAAGCATTTACACCTATATACCGTTTTGTAGATATGAAGTGAAATATCATTGCGGTTTGGAAAAACAGACCGTGAAGTATGCGGTTTTCTCTAACAATGAGATTCTTGTAAGAACAAAGTATTTGCGATGCCGACGCGTTCGACACGAATGGGGGGCATCGAGTGGCGCGCCGGAATCGCTGACGGAGCTCTGGGCGGCCACTCGAGGTCGCGTTCAGTTCGAGCGGCACTCAGCGCCCGGGCGTGTCTCGTCAACACGAGATCTTCCGAGGCGTGTCGAGACGAGTGGCTCTATTTCGAGATAAGAGAGATGAGCAAATCAACATCTTAAAATTTTAATTCTCTCACGTTTTGTTTTTTTTTTTTTTTTTACTAAACCCACTTTAATAAAATTTTATTTTTATTTATTAGTGTTCTACACAATTGAATTGTTATTTTTCTTGCGCAGGCTTTTAGTCATATTTAGATCGGGCCATAGGACGTGTACATTGTAGGATTATGCCCAGCAGTGGCAGAGAGTCTTACGGTTAAAATAATGATGGTATAAGAGTACATATAATAAATCTAACTCCACAATATAATTACTAGCCATCGAATTCGAATTTAAAAGTAATAGTCGTTGTAGTCATTTCAGCCCGTAAACGTCCACTGGAAACCATAGGCCTCCCCCAAAGATATCAATGGGGGATATACCATATATTCAGACACTGCTCCCGATTCGAATCCAAAACACGTAACCACGTGACCTTATGTGAAAACTTTAATATACCTCCGTTCAACTTACCGGATCTACTCAAGAAAAAACCTACAGTAGAATCTTTTGATGAGTTGGTCCGGCACATTGTCCTAAACATCAAGGCATTTAACGGTCTGTAGCGCTTGGACAGCGACTTGAAATAAAATAATGTGCCAACTAATGTATAATTGAATAAAACTTATGTTTCTATCTATCTTATATTCTATCTTATATATTATAATATGTGTAAATAATAATATTGTTAATATGTATAAATTTTAGATGTATTTACCCATGAGAGAAAACTGTATATGAAATATTGTAAATAATGGTAAAACGCTATCGTGCCTCGGGAAAAAGCACCGTATCAAATAGCGGCAACCCTCTCCCAACTGTCTGCGTTTAGTAAAAACGACAAAAGTATATTGCACAAAAAACACTAGCAACACAAATTAGAATTAATAAAAGAAATAATAGAATTCGCGACAGAAAAAATCATTAAAAATAGGCTATCCGTCAGGTTTTAGGTTAATAAACTTCAAAATTTTTTTGCAGGATAATTTAGATACATTACATAGAGAGTTTATACTGTACGGTAAAGTGTTTTTTTTTAATTTAATACCGCTGGCATTGAATCTGTTTTGGAATAAGGTGCAAATTTAGCTTCTTACATATGGAATCGAACAAGTGTCCTACGACAGTAAGTCACGGTTCTCCACCGTTGGGCTACGACTGATTAAAAACATTTTCCGAGTTTTCACTGAAACCTACGTATATATATACTGTATATATATATACATATATTGCCTATATTTTTTGTAAACATTTGTACGTATATAGCATACAGCACTAAAGCCTCTTGTAACCAACTTGTTTCTTTTCAAACTTTTCTCGTACTGCAACAGTTTCCAGCCGCAGTTTTCTAAAACAGAAACCTTTAAGTTGTGTAGAAATAAACGTTGAAATAAGTGCAGTTTAAATTCCAAACAAGTCTCCCGTCGGGGGAACTTTAACTTACCGCCGAGGTGGGATCTCTTAGAAAATAATGGAGGGGACTATTCTTGTGCTAAACACATTTGCACAAATCATTCGATATTTATCGAATACGGTGCGATGCACATTAGTTTCTCTATACGTATATTCTTTTATTTATTTTATTAATATAATACTATTTGAGATATGTAAAAAGGCGCCAAAATCACGCTCTTAATTTCACTGTATATTCATTTAAATATACAAATTGTTTGGTTGTAGATATAAAAGCTTTTCAGGGGTGATCTATTTTAAATTACACTCTATCAAGTTCTCACTCTAAAAATGCTACATTTTTTTTCTTTTATTATAGCCGGCGTGTTCTAGAAGTAAAAAGTATACATGGACAGTTAATATATAAATTAATTTAATTGGAATTTTTAAAACGCTGTTTTTACTTAATTATTAATGCGTTGTTACATACAATAATTATTAAAATTTTTTTAAAAAATAGAATGTACAATATTTTACTTGACCTTTTAAGTTTTTACACCTTTAACCAGTCAAGTTGTATATGTACCGCCCCGCAGTTTGTTTATGTGATATTTATCTGTGGAATCAGTGTAGGTGACGTTTGTATTTTTAATCTGTAAAAGTAATTCATTTCTGTCGTTTTAAAAATTAATAAAACAAACTTTGAAAATAGAAACTTTTTAAGATTTAACTGGAGGCTAATTTAAGCGTGCAATTATGATTCTAATTTAAATGAGATTTAATAAAACAAAATGGCGGTTTACACAACTGTAATAATTTTGATATAAAACGTTATTTAAATATTAATGGTTTATTTACGTTTAAATCAACACTAGTTGTGCTCGCGACTATGTCGGTGTGGGATTTAAGAAAAAAAATGTATTTAATTTACCATTTTTTTGTTTAAGATTTTTTCTGAAAAAAAAGGTAGCGTTGGTTACTCTTTATTACGTAAGCTATCTGCTAGTATAAGTCCAGTTAAAATCGGTGAAGCCATTTCAGAGATTAGCCGCAACAAAAATAATTATTTTGGTATAAGTAATGTGTTCTTTAATTTTGTTTATTGTATATATAACAAATCGGGGTCGTATTAACGTTCAAGAGATTACAAAATTAAAATTTTCGAGCGTTGCAGTTTTAATTAAAGACATCTCGTTTCAAATTAACGAACCATTCGAACGTAGATTTTCAATTAAAATATAGTAGAGAAGTGCAGTCTCGGCGCGGCTCGGTTGTCATTCATCTGGCATTCAAAAGGCGACACTAAACGCGTCGATGCGGATACTCCAACCTCATTAAAATTGAATGGACCTCCGTTAAACAGGGGGCGTTAACAATTTTACACTTGCATTCGAATTTACGAAAACAAATTAGTGAGCAATTGAATTTTAAATAACGCTCTCAGCTCGGTTCAGCCGAGTTCTATCGTTTCCTTAATTTAACAGAGAAACTAACTCGGTTATTTGAGTCTAGAAGTTGAAACTTATATTTGCTTCTCAACTGTTTTAAGTTTTGTTGAAACTCGAAATATCAAAACTTTAATGGTTAAATATTTGGTTTATTTGATAATATATCTGACGGTGAACATGAAATTTCTCAAATTAAAGATTCGTATTTCAGCCAACCAGCTCAGTTTAATTTTAGTTTCAACTGACCGCTTCTTGAATGTTTTTTTTTTAAATTTACTATCCGCATAGGATAATTTATAATAAACAATAGCATACGTGTCTTCGATTGAAATTATCCTGTAATAGGTTCCAAACATAAAATAAACCACGCTTGAATCTAATAATAACAGTCTTTTTTTGGTCACTTTTTACAATATTTAATGGAATCAGGCGTTACCTCGCGGAAGTCCATCCTAAGCAAGAAAAGGATCGATCTCAGGATCTCCTGAAGATGCCCCGTGGAGGGGTGAAACACGTGTTGAGTGATTTAGCGGTGGCGGTGGTGTGATTCGCATTGTTTGCCGCACACGCATTTATCAGCGGGCTGGCGGGCGGTGCATTTTATTGCATGTCTACCACTGCATGTGCGGAAGTGGCTAAATATTGGTCCTTTTCTTACTTTTTACAATGTCTATAATACAGTTCCATGGCAGGGTTCCATCCAGGACTTCCATGCCCAGTATCTTTTTATTACTTTTCTTTCGTAGTTGTCTTTTGGTCTGTTTGGTAGATTTTTTTATTAATTTTCTATCTCATCCTTAACTTATTCATTTCCACTTTCACAAATTCAGCTCTACTGTCTATTATTGTCTATTCTTGTGTTACATTTACACAGTCTTGCTTATTTATATTTACCAAAATATTTCTAATTTTGACTATTTTTGATTCTTTACAATACTTTAATATATTCCTACAATCGAAACGTAAATTAGGCTCTGTTTCTAAATTTAGAAGCGGATATTATGGATTGTTATCGAACTGTCAATGGAGTCTATGTGTCGTGTTTTTATTTAAATCATATTTTAAAGGTTAAGATGTATATTTGACATGTCTTAAATTTCTCTTAGTCGATTTTAGAATCTGTAACAAATTGTAAAGAATTTTAAGTGTTAAAAACATAGGCGCGAATTACCCGAGCTAGTTTGTAACGAAATATTCGTATAATTTTCCACGGGCGTCGCGTTCCCCGCAGAAATGTCCATTTAGCGTTTGCAATATTAGTTTTCACGTGTCCCGCCAAATGAAATTGCGTTCTACACAAAAACTAATTTATTCTGAAAGGTGTGCCGTGACGTTTCTAACAATGGCCGCTGCAACTTTTTTAATAAAGGATATTTTATTTCGCTTTTACACTGCGTCGTTTAAACAAAGCGACGGGGCTCGCGGGACGTTGACCTATGTTCAACTAACATTTTGAGCTAAGAATAAAGTATATATAAATAATATATCATCAATTTACACCTGTACTGCTAAACTATAGCTAAACAATATCATAAGTGATGATGTGATGAAGCCAAAAAAAACTGAATAAGAAGAAGACTAAGGTGTTGTGTAAAAAATTTGAAAATAGTATTATTCTGTTATAAAAAATATTGAAAGAAAGTAAATAAAAAATAACTGGAAATTTTCCAAGAAATATGACGACGTATAGGAGGCGATGCGTAAATATAAATGAACGCTGTGAGAAAGAAAGAAAATGTGAAGGATGAAAGAGAGAGAGAGAGTGAAAATCAAAAAGCAATGAATAAATATTTTAAAACAGAGCTCAGTCAAAAATTTGATAGACCAGAAATCTCCCGGTCTTGAGGGGTCATGAAGAACTAGCTATTGCATGCGAAACTGTGCCTTCTTCATCATATCAGCCGATAAACGCCAACTGCAAGACACAGGCCTCCACCAAAGATCTCCACAATGTCTATACCCTCACTAACCTATTCCTAATTTGTTGATAATACTGTCTTCAAAGTTCCAAATTGTTAGGTTCTTTTCTTCTCCCATATATGGAGGAATAAGAGCTGATTATGAAGGAGAGATGGTGGAAATGATTACAAGCGGCAATGCTATATTGCTGCCCTTTCGGAAGACAATGGGAGCCGTCACATTTTTCTCCGGTTCTACACAAAAATTGTAGAAAATGTAATAAAGTGAAATAAATTATAAATAGAATTAGATATAATACAGATGGAAACAATTGTGACTAGTATAGTAAAAAAAAATACAAAGCTTGTAATGTATAAAAAAAAGTTTCAATTAATGTAAAATCGAGTAAATAACATAATAAAAAATAATAATGTAAAATTGTGGGTAGTGTGACAAAGGATAGAAGATGAAGCTTGATTGTAAAAAACAATGTTAGAAATGTACGAAGAAAAAAGTGAAAAAAAAAAATCGTTAAAGGTGAAAGAAAGAGAATGTCAGTTAAAAATAAAATGAATAAAATATTTATAGAAAGCACAAGGTTCTGTCCTAAAACAATTTAGGTGAACGCGAGGTCCTCAAAGACGGGGGCCATAGAAAAAGAAAAAAAAAGACATTACGTTATACCAAAGGGTACAGTATACCCGCCCGAGGGCACGAACCTATCTAAGTATGTATTCTTTAATGTGAGTGCTGCGTGCTCGTCCGCAATACCTGACTCTTCAAACAGATGATACAATTGTAAGGAACATTCAATTCACGTACACCACCAAGAATGCACTAACTATTCAATTCTCGGTACGCTTTGTTAGCTGGCTCCCATGTTATCCGGATCGATCGTACTGGAATTATTGACACACTACTTCCCGATTCCCATCATGGGATCTATCCTAAACTACACCTGGATGTTGTGGGTATCTAGCAAACGATAACTAATATTGTGCTGCTCGGATCGAGGAACTATGTCAACCTATATTTAATGGAATCAGGCGTTACCTCGCGGAAGTCTATCCTAAGTAAGAAAAGGACCAATATTTAGCCACTTCCGCACATGCAGTGGTAGTCGTGCAATAAAGTGCACCGCCCGCCAGCCCGCTGATAAATGCGTATGCGGCAAACAATGCGAATCACACAACCGCCACCGTCAAATTACTCAAAACGTGTTTCACCCCTCCACGGAGCATCTTCAGGAGTTATGTTATACCGATTAGTGCTCTGTGTTTGGACTTTATTGCACGACTACCACTGCATTTGCGGAAGTGGCTAAATATTGGTCCTTTTCTTACTTATGTCAACCCATGTCGCGTCCACCGGCTGGAGGAATGACCCTATAAACGTATATATTTGATGTATCTCGAGTTTGCGGCATTAGCTTTGTTCAGAATCTCAGCAATACCGCGTATCGGTTGCCCAATCAACAATATGTCAAGGGCATGACTGCCCTAATAAACTCAACTGAATAAACTTTCTTTGAACATTACGAAGGACAAGGGGGGGCGGAGGAGTTGGAGGGAGACTCCGGGAGGTCGAGGGCGTTTCCACTTCAGCATCAAACGTCCGCGAGAGTTCCTCTCTGAGTCGCCGAGTCAGCGTTTCCTTAATTCGATGAGCATTATTTGTGTCAAGCGCTTCACTGTCTTTCAACCAAATAACGCGGATCTTAAAGCGCTGTCACGACGCCGGGGTCGGATTTGATAAACTTTCTATTCTGAGCCCGATGAAAGTGAGCTAATTAATAAATTTTCTTTAACTTTAATTAATTGATAATGATCACATTTCTATGTCAGGAATGTGATACCAAAATAGCGTAATTTGAAAGTGGCTTGTAAAGATGTTCCTAATCAAGACACTCTAGTTTCAGTCCAGTAGTTAGAGAAATACATTCTTAGGCTTTATTATTGTTAAAAAAATTAAGAATGTTAGCAGATTTTATTTCTGAATTTTTAATATCGTAAACTTTGTGGATATGT
Source organism: Battus philenor (assembly GCF_028537555.1). Lineage (NCBI taxonomy): Eukaryota > Metazoa > Arthropoda > Insecta > Lepidoptera > Papilionidae > Battus > Battus philenor. The sequence goes on along the minus strand of NW_027181737.1, from coordinate 551,452 downwards.
CACATAATAATTTCAAAACATCACACGGGAGTTTATTGTATGTTTTTTTAATGTCTATTTACATGAGTACTCTTAATAAGTTACATTATTATTCCCGAAACAATAACACATGACTTCAAATTTAGTCATAAACACATAACTTATTTATTTCATGGAATCAGGCGTTACCTCGCGGAAGTCCATCCTAAGTAAGAAAAGGACCAATATTTAGTAACTTCCGCACATGCAGTGGTAGTCTTGCAACAAAGTGCACCACCCGCCAGCCCGCTGACAAATGTGTATGCGGCAAACAATGCGAATCACACAACCGCCGCCGCCAAATTACTCAACACGTGTTTCACCCCTCCACGGGGCATCTTCAGGAGTTATGTTAAATCGATTAGTGCCAAACAAAAAGTTCTTTTCTTACATAACTTATTATTTTTTTAACAGGCGTCTACAAAAACTATCTGATGTATAATACTACGATAAAACAGTAAAGTGATTTTTTTATAAAATGTAAATTATTTACTTTTCCAAATCAATTACATCACCTTATAAGTGATACCCGCCCGATTTTTCAGTCCTTGAAACTGCTGGAATAGTCTTTTAAATAGGAAAAGTCAAGTCAATCGTGTTTAAACGACGTCTTTGCAGATGCGGATGTTGCTAGTGGCGTAGAACCGGTCCTGTACCTGCTTGATTGCCCGTCGCGCGTATGAACATTCTTCATCTTTTTAGCCCGTGGACGCCCACTGCAAGACAAAGGAAATCAGGGACTTCCCGCGACCCTGGCTATGTCGTCGGTCCAGCTGGCTGGGGGTTTACGCCGCGTCTGCCGGCTCTTGGTCGCTGGCCCTTATTTGCACTATCAATGTGTTCAGACGAACAATTCTTGGAGCTACATCGGTGATCTTGGTTCTTCAGTGGATCTCCTCATTCCATCTAGAAACTGAGCATAGCCCTTTCTATTGGTCTCTGGTCGACGTTGAGCGTTCTTATGAGGCCCGTCACAAGTAACCTCGTCTCGGACCCATATGTCATCACCGGCAACACAGATTAGTAAACACCTTCGTCTTTAATTTATATGTTTTCTTTCATTGCGGTGTTTTATAGGAGAAGAGGTTTAGGAGCTGAACGCTGCCTATCCCGATTGAATTCGGCGAGTGATCTCTTTCTCAAAGCGTGAACATATTTATATATATATATATATATATTTATATATATATATATATATATATATATATATATATATATATATATATATATATATCACACTCATCCGCTCACTCCGCTGGCTCAGTGACCCAAAGTGAGTCCTGGCCTCCGAAGCGAGAGACTTCCACTTTCCTCTATCTTGCGCCATCGTCTGCCATTGGTTGACATTCAATTCGCGCAAGTCTGCCTCAACGCGATCAATCCAGCGATACCTGGGTCTACCCACTGGTCTTCGGTCTTCACGTTTCGATCCGATCCCATTCGCTCCAAGTGACCAAGCCAGCGGATTCGTTGAGCTTTATATTCGCCAATGATATTTGGCTGTGCTACTAAAGTCTCAATTTCGGCATTCTTTTGGAGCCTCCAAGATCCGTCTTGATTTCTCGCTGGTCCCATGATCTTCCGCATGATTTTGTATAATTTATAATATATATATATATATATATATACACATTTTCAACAAACAGTTAAACTATTCATAGCGTGAACATATTAAATTTTATGAATCGAATTAGTGAACGTAATGGTGGTTCATATATTACGATAAAAGGTATAATAAATTATATTCGGGCGTGGTATTAACGCCTCGATAACTCTATTAATTATAACAAACCGGTGACAAATTCGGGGTACGGATGTAGAAATCCTTGTTATTAATATATGGTTAGGGATGTCCACTTATATATTTAGTTCAAATATACATAATTGATTATTGGGTTTAAAGTCTGCATTAAAATGGGAGAATGACTTTTATGCATTTGCTTAAAACTAATGTCTGATTCATTATCACAAAGAAATCCTTGTTATTAATATATGGTTAGGGATGTCCACTTATATATTTAGTTCAAATATACATAATTGATTATTGGGTTTAAAGTCTGCATTAAAATGGGAGAATGACTTTTATGCATTTGCTTAAAACTAATGTCTGATTCATTATCACAAAGAAATCCTTGTTATTAATATATGGTTAGGGATGTCCACTTATTTATTTAGTTCAAATATACATAATTGATTATTGGGTTTAAAATCTGCTTTAAAATGGGAGAATGTTTTTTATGCATTTGCTTAAAACTAATGTCTGATTCATTATCACAAAGAAATCCTTGTTATTAATATATGGTTAGGGATGTCCACTTATTTATTTAGTTCAAATATACATAATTGATTATTGATTTAAAATCTGCTTTAAAATGGGAGAATGTTTTTTATGCATTTGCTTAAAACTAATGTCTGATTCATTATCACAAAGAAAACCTTGTTATTAATATATGGTTAGGGATGTCCACTTATTTATTTAGTTCAAATATACATAATTGATTATTGATTTAAAATCTGCTTTAAAATGGGAGAATGTTTTTTATGCATTTGCTTAAAACTAATGTCTGATTCATTATCACAAAGAAAACCTTGTTATATGGTTAGGGATGTCCACTTATTTATTTAGTTCAAATATACATAATTGATTATTTATTTAAAATCTGCTTTAAAATGGGAGAATGTTTTTTATGCATTTGCTTAAAACTAATGTCTGATTCATTATCACAAAGAAATCCTTGTTATTAATATATGGTTAGGGATGTCCACTTATTTATTTAGTTCAAATATACATAATTGATTATTGATTTAAAATCTGCTTTAAAATGGGAGAATGTTTTTTATGCATTTGCTTAAAACTAATGTCTGATTCATTATCACAAAGAAAACCTTGTTATTAATATATGGTTAGGGATGTCCACTTGTGTGTTTAGTTCAAATATACATAATTGATTATTGGTTTAAAGTCTGATTTAAAATGGGAGAATGTTTTTTACGCATTTGCTTACATCAGAATTATTAATAATATGATATGAAAAAGCATTTTAAAAATACTGATCACCTTTTTGTATAAATTTTGGTTGACTATGCATGTCACTAGAGTCAGAAAGGAGATATGCAGAATAGAAGAATTGTCCGTCTTAAGAGACAGTTGGCGGGGTACATCGTTCGTGCAATCGATGGCCGTCGACGCCAAAAAGAGCACGAGCAGCGACAACGAGCTGGTAGAGGAAGCATGAGCAGGCGCTCCAATAGGCGGACCAACCACATAGTTATGGTCGCAGGAAGAGACTAGATGCGGGCATCACAGGATCGGCATTCATTCATTGGCATATTTACACCGATTCAAAACAATTTTCAACCAAAAAAAATCATCAGCTAATCATAAGTCGTCACGTATTTTTGAGCGCCATCTTTTGCTGTATGTAAACAAAGAATTATATTTTTGCGGGATTCCCCATTTTCGATGCGCCGTTGACAAAATATTCGAAGCCGCTTCTAATCACTTCTATCTATTACAAATCTAACTTCAGTATATACTCGCGTATATCTTCTGAAAGTTCTCCTTACATTTTATTTTATTTTTTTATAGTTCTGTCATAATATATTGTAAATAAACATTAAAAAAGGGTTCTATTTTATTGACGTAAGAGTTTAAATGGCAAAGTAATTGCAATAAAGTGGAACAACACCCGCAGCTCAGGAACAAACAGACATTATCAACATATCGCTTACAGTCCGGTGTGTAAACAGCTTGTTTAATTAAATGTATGTATGTATAAAATTCACCATTTAATACCACATATATGGCAATAAAACTAGCATCAATAAATAATATTAATCTTTAAGATGAAGATTACGGGCTATGTTTATATTAAGTATAATCATATATATCATGTAAATATATTCGTAACCGTTCAAGAGCAGAAGTGATACCTAAGTAAACGCCTCATGGGTCCACTCAGCGCTAAATATATAGGCAAACTATAAAATATAAAGCAAAATAGAATGAAAAAGGTTTATTGTACCTTATAGATATAGAAACAGATTAAAAAAATGATGTTATTAAATGTCAAAACTTTTTTAAAATTCGTTTCGAATGCACTTCACCACTGATAGAGACTTTGTTCACAATAGTAAAACAAATAATTTGATACAAACTAGAACTAGAAATCAAAGGCATCGTTCAACTAAAAGCTACACCAGTTCCAAACGTATCAATCTATGAATTGACAAGAGAAAAACAGTTTTTGTGTTCACTCGTACAATTTCCTCATTGCAGTAGTAAGGCAGTTCATTCACAAGGTCTATCATCGATTAAATAAATATAACCTTTCACACTATAGCAGAATAAATTTACCAATTTTTATTCATTGAACTTGTTAAATAATAGGGTTACCGGAAAGTATTGTCTTTCTTAAATTCACACGATTACATTTTTGACAAGTTTTTATTTCTAATGAACAATATATTCATCTTCGTTTTCAACATATTTTTGCCATCCAGTATACAAATTTTCAATGCTGGAGCGATAAAAGTCAATCGGTTTTTTTGTAAAATATGTCGACAGAAACGACATTACTCTTCGGTCCCCCTAATATATTACAAGAATATTTAAAGATATTACATGAAAATGTATGGGACCGTATGTGCCAAAAAGAAAGTTCACACCCGGTGCATTTAAACGCCGCATAGTTCTGAGACACATACTCGAGTTTCCAGATGTACTACTACAAGACATGCCACGTACTTTGGCCACCGTCATCGCCACTTGGCAACCACTCTCGTTGGAAACGAGGATCGTACATCATAAGGGACGTCAACCGTCGATTCATACTAGATAGAAGCATTGGTGGATTCTCTTCAGCCATTTCTTCTTCCATCGCTAATTTTTATCGAAATGGTAGTAATGGTAACCTCTCTAGAACGCCCTTGTGTCGGAAAACTTAGCGAGTATTATTGACGAGTAATAGCCCAAGTCAAAGTTCCCTAGTGGGGACCTTTAAGTTTAGTCACTCCATCGAAAGTCCACGAAAGCAATCTAAAAGCTCTGCGGTCTTCGAATCGTGTAAAATAGTAGTAAGTATTGGCCAATCAGATGTTCAACCTTCGCCACTTTAAAGAAGATCTTAGGCGAGGTGCGATCAGCGCCATACCACCTCATACCAGTGAAATAAGCAAATGCTATTTGGGCAGCAGTGAGAGTGTATTAAAAAAAGAATTATGTTTATTATTATTGTTCTTATTAAGTTATCTATATCTGATTATATTTAAAAATCAAAATCTTTCGTTCCATATTTAAAACTAAATGAATTCAGCTGACCTCGTACTTGTTCATTGGCTGTGCCAACCAAATATTTTAATTCGTACTTAATAAAATAATTACACATGTTTAATTTAACGCGGATGAAGACAATCATCAAAGATAATAATATTTACAAACCAACAATAAACACTTTCCAATTTTCATTTCCATCGGTTAAATCAGAGTTCCCCAACCTTTTTTGTGTCGTAGACCCCTTGCCACGTATTTCCGTGTTGGGTAGACCCCCTACTTACCTGATATTGATTTCTTGTAAATTTCTAACTAGTAGTGAAGTTCAGTGTTAAAAACTTAAAGTAAAAACACATGTTAATTTTTACATTTATTAATTGAATTTAAATTAAAACTGTTCAAAATAAAATTTTGTATCTGTTATGTAAAATATACGTAACATAAAATAAAATAAATTAAGCAATAAGTCAATATTTTTAGTGAGAAGGATGAACCTGATGCTTTAATAATAAATTACCAACATTTGGTGTCAATTTTGTAAGGGTTAATCTTAAATCTTGTCGGCTAATGATGTCCAGTCTGTGGACCCTCATTTTCATTTCATGGACCCCTAAATTTTTTTTCGCTTACGTAGACCCCTTTCAGGCTGTCATGGACCCCTAGGGGTCGATATAGACCACTTTGGGAATCACTGAGTTAAATGATACAGAAGTAAACAGCCCGCAGCGCCATCTAGCGGAGAGTGGCAAAAATGGGGATATACAAAAGCAATGGTTTCTTTGTTGAACGGCAGTACTGCCTTCAAGTATGTACTAGAGCCTTTCATAGTAGCTGGTCTAAAAAAATACCAATTAAATACCTCCATTTTTATGAAAGTATCTAAATATTGGTCGCCACTGTTTATACAGTTTTACATAAAATCCTTTTAGATAAATTTAAATCGAAAAGAATATGAAAAGAAACACTTGAAACGTCGAAGCAAAGTATAGAGAAATAAAAAGCTATCGACACATATCTTTCGGCTGCCTCCCGACATACGTGAGAAATATATATAAGTGAAATAACATAAATTCGGTAAATATCTATAATCAAAAATGTGTATCCCATCAATTGTCATAGTATTTCTGATAAATTATTTATTACAACCCTATTCCATGAATGCGTTAAGAATGAGTAGGGAGAATGAATTAAATTTTAATTTGTAATCATTAACGAATTGACAGTGTAATAAATAATTACCAGAAAATTGTAACCACGTATTGTATTTTAACTGTATACCATTTTTTTGTTACAGGTACGAATTGATTTTCAAAATACCTGAATTTTGATGAAAATTTTCATGAAGTTGGTTGAGGTAGTGTACGGTTTTATTACTGTAATTAAAAGTAAATATTTTCATTACTTATATATATATATATATATATATATATATATATATATATATATATATATATATATATATTCGTAAGTTCACCATTATTCACACGGACTCGAAATCGACTATCATCGCACTACACGAAGCAACACTAACTCCCATGGTTACACAAAATCACACTTTGATACACGCCCGTAGGTCTGCTACAATACATTTTACCAAGGTCAAAAGCCACTCAGGTGTTGTCGGTAACGACGTTCACGTTCCCAGTGAGTTTCGTCTAGAGCGAAATTCGCGCCAAACACACCGCATTTGGCAGACAATAGCAGATACAAGATCTCTGCTCAAGGAACTTCCGAAACTGTCCAATATAAAAGAAGAACTGAGCAAACCCGTCAAAACTTTTTTTTATTTCTGGGTACTGCAAACAGTACTTTGATCGATGTAAAATAATCGACAACTATGCCTGCCCATGCGATTTCTCAACAGTACAGACTTTTCAACACTTACTCAGGCGTTGTTTATGATTCATTTAAAAAAGATAATTTTTACACACTACCTTTCAACTTACCGGACCTTCTTAAGAGAGAATTTACAGCAGAATCCTTTGATGAGCTGTCCCGGCACACTGTTTTAAACCTGAAGACATTTCACAGTCTTACGCTTGGAAACAGACATCAAATAAAATATAATAAATGTAATAAAAAAATGAATGTAGAATTTAATGAAATTCATAAAGTATATTTTTAACACATATATAATCAAATAGCGGCAACTGCTATTCCAACTATATGCGCTTAGTAAATCCGAAAAAAAACACATAGCTAACACCATAGCGTTACAACCTTATTAAAATCTGAAGGTTCTGGATTCATCCACACCACCGCCCTTCAGGGCGAACAGGCAAACAGTCTTATTGCAAATCTATGGATGATACCTATATCCAGCTGTGGAAATTCTGTAACTTTAAGTAAATCTTAATATACTCGTATACTAGTGGTCACGTTGCATATGCATGTTATATGCAGCTGTTATCAAAAGAACTAGAGAACACGTCCGAAGGATTGTAACAAGGCGCTGAAGTAGCGAAGTCAATTTCAATATATCACTTGGGCGTTTTCAATTTGTACGAGAGCTTATTTTAGTCATTGGGCGCCGGCGCTGCCTAGGTTCAGATATTTCAAGAGGCTTTCCACTTTAAGAGGTCCTCTCTATGCACTACATAAATTTGAATTCGCACCGATGACTTATGTTTTAAATTTCAATATTAGAGTTTGAAAAGTTAGGAAATAAAGTCAGTTAGTTGCTTGATACACGGTGTTAGGATTTTGGATCATTCACGCATTGGAATAATTCAAGTGGTTGACCCTCGTGGAAGAGATTGAGCAAAACCTTTCTCACAGTCTTACTGGAGATTTTACCGAGATTTTTATGATATGTTTTTTTTTAAATATACCTATCCTTCCATATCTTCTCCAAATGACCCATGATGTTTTTGACCATTTGTATTCTGTATCTTCGAAGCTACATCTCAAAGTTTTTCGCATTGTCCATGGTTAAGTTCATCACTCTGAAAAATGTTATCAGTTTCTATTGGAACATTTTTTTTTGACACTTACTAGCCCGCCTTTGACCAAATTCGCCTGTTGAAAAGCGACTGCTGCACCTGCTTAATCTAACCTTGAAGAGACCTGGGTTATATTTCTCAGATAAGACTGTGCCAATAACTTCTGGCAGTATAAATTCTTGGGCCAGCGATCAGAAGATAGAATTGTTTTATAGTTTAATTTGTTTCTGTTTTTAGCTACAAGTAAATTAAGAAGTCTCAAATAGTTAAAAATATCAAAGATGAAACATGTATTTTTAATCTGCATACATACAGTACAATGTTGAAAAGAAAAACTTTCGTATAATCTTCGTCGTATTCTTATTTCGTGCATTAAATCCTGTTGTATATTTCAGAGGTACCGAAAGAAACAAATCAACATCTCGCTGCCGGTTTATATGAGATCGCAATTCGTCATGTTTAAAAAACAATGAAAATATATCTAGCAAATTGCAAGAAATGTAGGGAAAATTACGAAGAAACCATTCTTTAATTTCCCCATAGACGTTTATTGCGGGTTCGGGTAAACCTGTGGAAGAATGCCGACGCCTTTCCTGGAAAAATTAGGGTATGATCCGAGTTATGGGACGTTAATTTTGGTCATAAATACTCGCACTAAATTTAGAACAGAGAATGTAATAGAGTAGCATAAAATTTTGATCCTAGAATAAAATGTTAGCTAGAAGTTTCCTAGTTTAAATTATAACTCTATAATTACTTCATCACCGATATGAGTCTCAGGACGTGAGAACTAGACATAAATTGAGCCTTCTGTTCTTTAATATCTGATGTGTCTTGTTAATTCTGCCCTTCTCTGATTCAGCTACTCAAGGCGGTGAACAGTGCTTGTGCACACTCTATAGCTGCTTCTGCACTGATAGATAAATGCGAAATCTTTTGTTCTTAAATTTCTTGTGTGCTTCTTGTTAATTCCTTACTGCTCTGATAGGTAAGAAGAGCCCATAACAAACCTATATGTTTTTTTGGGAACACCCTCTATTGTAAAAGAGGGTGTTCCCAAAAAAACATATAAAAACAAACCTACAAACTTTTGCCTAGAACTTACTTCATGTAAACATGTAGACTTGGTTTATATATTTACTAAATGACTTCAATTTAGATGCCACTAAGTGCAAATTATAAACATCGATTGTAAAAACCGATTGCAGTTAACTTTATTTGAAAAGATCAGTTTGAACTAGTCAATGGTTTGGATACCAAAAAACCTGTCGCTTGACAACTACAAAAAGCATCAATTGGAACGGAGCTTTTTTCATGCAAAAGCGCTCCGATTTCAAAGCTGTCTCTGCTCCGAGCTTCATTTTTCGATCTTTACGTTTAACGATTTCGATTGGAAAGCAAATGGAACTCATAGACACGTTTTACAAACATTTTCTTTTCTCAATGAAAAAAAAACGTGATCTTACTTTGATTTTTAACGTAGTCTGTAGAATTAGTTGTCGTGTATTGCAGGATCGTGGATTCGGTTCAGCAGATGCGCATTTGTACACAGTTGATGATGCTTTTTTATTTCCTTCTTTTCCTTATATCGTTTCTTCAGTTGCGACGTCATGGCCTCAACCATGCAGCGGTCCCATCCCATAAGACATTTCTCCTTTTATTTCGGTTCCAAAAAACATGTGTGGCTTTAAAAACATTTATGTTGAGAGTGGTTTGGATTTAGTCAGACCAGCGCAAAGAAATACATTATAATGGTAAAATATCAAATATGTTATGTAGTAGAGAAATAGTATCAAAGTCTACACGAAGTGAAACCGACGATTTCCGGAAGAAAATGACTTTAAAACTCGTAAAAATTCACAGCTTCGTCATCTCATAGACTTTATATTCAGTTTTATTGCGAATGGAGAACTTCGATTTGTCGTAAAAAATAATTGACATGGCATTTCAGAACATTTTCAAAGTGCTCTTTAGCTGATTCGGCTAATGGACTCGATCAGGTTTTGCAATGCAGCTTAAAAAGCGAGAAATAGCTGTTCTGTGATTGGTTCATCTATGACTTACCCTTTAGATCATGATTGCACAGACTTATTAAGACTAGGGGCCACTCGGGCAAATCATGAACTGATAGCGGGCCGGCCGCCAGAAGTCTAGGTAATTAAATGTTTTTGGTTTTATTCTGGAATAGAATTCAATATTTTTCGAGAGTATTATTTTTGCTATCGGCGGGCCACCATTATTCGATCGGCCGCGGTCTGTACATCCATACTTTAGATACTCGATCCAAAATTTATTTAACAAATATTCAATAAAATCTATTGACTTCCACTGCAAGATATGGGCCTCCCTCAAAAATATCCATGGAGGGATATACAATAATCACCACGCTTAGAAAATGTTTTTTTCGATCGTAGTGAGGTATTATGATATGTAGAAAACACTTCAGAGGAAACTTATTTGTCAACAGTGGTAATCCTATGTAATTACTGCATAAAGTGTAAATTACCCGCGACCTACCATTGGAAGTCTTACACCTATACCGCTAAGCTACAACTCGAAGAAGGTCCATACAGATTCTTCTAATACGACATGGTCACTAAAAACTATATCGAACCTTCGATATTTTTGTAATATTATTTTTTCTATAGTACTTAAGGTGATATATAGAGGTGAGGTTACATGCAACACGAATTTCACATGTCTAAATAATTTTTAATCTTGACTAGTAGGGGTATTTATCTTTTCTCTTTCATTTCTTTTTCTTTCTGAGGCAAGTGCCATTCAAATCATTTTGATGGTTTTCATTTACTATTGTATTCAATTTATAATATATATTATAGCGTATTTATTGTAAGTATTTATGCTACATACATGTATGTATGTTTATGTATGTTTTGTATACATTAACTGCCCATTATTTACACTTGTAACTTTTCAATAATTTGGTTGTATGTTAGAGTTTGTCCCGTGTGATAAGACCGCCCATTGTTCTTTTTTGTTTATTATTATGAAACTATTTAAATGTATATTAGCATGTACAACGAAGAATATTAAAATAAAAACAAAATTAAAGGTACTTAGTCAAAATATACTTAACTTAGATAAGTTAGTCATGGATGGAGCATGAAGATTTGCTCATCTGATGTACAGAGAAGTAACTGGATACCAGCAGCGCAGGATCGGTCATCCTACCAATCTTTAGTTGAAGTTCGTGCCTTGCAATATGCGTCTTTCGGCTGACATGAATGAACTTACTTAGATAACATGTTTATGTAAATATTGCAAATTTGTAATCACGTTCGAATATTGCTTGATCGTATATAGATAATTCGAGATTGTATTCCAATCCGACTGTGACTTCATTAGTGTTTATGTAAATTTAACAATCCGTGTCGTGTGCGGCTAATGTCAAATTCAGTTGAAATGAAAGCGTCCTCTGTTTGTAATGCGACTAAATCACAATTCGTACTCGACGCTTAGCATTGCGTTTATCCATTTGATTTCAAAATTAACATCACTGAGTTTAATATTATGGTTGCATGCGTTGATATAGCTTCGTTAATTCTTATTTAGATTCACTAGAAAAGTTGCTAATTTCTTTACATATTCCTTCTTCGGTATATTTTAGATGAAGGTCACGAGATTTTCTTTATATGACGTTTTTGTATTAACATTATTTTATTCCTTCCGTTTATTTTAGTTTCTATGATGCCTTTGATAATGATAATTGTGATCATTTTAAAACATTTACAATTTATTAGAAATGTTTGGTACGTAAATTATATTTTTTATATATTACATACATTAGGCCATTTCAAACAGGTCCTATTTCTACTCTAAATTGGCAGATACCTTGTACTACCTCATTTTTTATGTGGCACTTACTATTCATAGGATCTTATTTATGAGACGGGAATGTTTTTTATCATTTAACGATTTTTTTCACTCCCTTTTTTTATTTCCATACTCTTCAGTCGTTCTTTTACTTACATTCTACAATTTCTATCTTTTTTCCTTACTTACTACCGTCCATTCATCACCTCACTTCCTTTACCTCGTTCCTCAACATCAGTTTTTGGTTAACACACTATTTTTACTTTAGCTTATCTTCTATTTTAGGACCCAAGACCATAGGCATCTCATAAAAGGAAAACCAGGCTTCAATTTATACACATGATTGGCACCTTAGGGAAATGGGGCCTAGTATTTGTCGAACAGAGCGCTTCAATGATTTAAGAACCTGATAAATAAATACTTTATGAGTACTACTTGGTAAACTATGATATGGAAAAACGAAAACAATAAGAAAAATTCAGTAAAGAAATGTTTTTTTTTTAAAAAACAAAGGCACGGACGCTAATATCTGTGGAATATAGGACTAAAAAAAGGCACATGTTTATCAGTAGACCTCCTTTGGTTAAATTAATGATGCTGTTGATGGTGATGAAATATGTATTTTTTATCACAGAAACATCTTTAGTGGTAATTAGAATCAGGCGTTACCTCGCGGAAGTCCATTCTAAGTAAAAAAGGACCAATATTTAGCCACTTCCGCACATGCAGTGGTAGTCGTGCAATAAAGTGCACCGCCCGCCAGCCCGCTGATATATGCGTATGCGGCAAACAATGCGAATCACACAACCGCTACCGCCAAATCACTCAGCACGTATTTCACCCCTCCACGGGGCATCTTCAGGAGTTATGTTACACCGATTAGTGCTACTTTGATTTGTGTTACAATGAAAAATAAGCTTCTCACATATTTCTCTAGGCTCCTTATGTTATCTAGTCTTAAGCCATTGTAATCTAGTCTTTAGCCTTTGTTATTTAGTGTGTTAGTATTTAGTCTACTTAATCTTTGGCGGCTAATTTGTCATCTATCTGTTGTGCAGTTAGTCAGATCCCTTGTAAATTTAACAAGTTGTATTTTTTAAAGCCATAAAGAACTAGAACCTTTATAAATAAGAATTTCTTTTCACTCTTCTTTTTTCTTTACTTCTTTTCTTTTCTCTCTCTCTTTCAATTATTAAACAGTGTTTATAGGTAAGATTTTTGATTGAAAAGATTGTTCGGATACGGACATGGGAGATGGAAAGCACGTTTTTGGAAATAGTTAAAGTTGTCTTTATTAGCAAAGAAGCCGCGACGGTCGCGTGGGAACATCTGGCGACACGGTATTTTGTATATATATAAAAAGAGTATTTAATTTTAATATTTAGAAATCCGAATTTCTAACAAGTTTTTTCGTCCTACAACGCGAGCAGCATTTGCTTCGTCTTATTTAATTTTATCTAGACCGCGTTATATCTCAAAAAAAGACATTTATTACTGATAATCCTCACGTGATATACCCGAACATAAAATTAGAGTGCGTCCTGAGTTATGAGGCATTAATATTCCCGACAGTAGAAAGAATGGCGTCGGAGCACATCAGTCGTGTTAAATCGCGCTCACCTGTCGGCAGCGAAAGTCTATCATTTTTTATGAATATGGAGGGATATTGCGTTCGCATCCTTACCGCCTTATGAATTCGTTTATTCTATACATTTTTTTAAATCTATTACGAACCAGAAACACGCTGTATACATCGTTATTTATTATAGATGTAAAATCTTTAAAAGGGTGAATCTATAGCTTGTTTTCTGTCATATTACGGGTGAAACGATAATATAACATCACAATAATAGAAGCAACAGTTCATCTGCCAGCGACTAAATTAAAATACAAGTTCCAATTTCAAATTGAACAACAAACATATTAGAATTAAAAAGTTTTAACGGCAGCAAAAGGCAGTGCATCTTCAGTAATAAGCGTTTTCCTCTAAACTCTTCACATATACAGGGTGATCGGTCATAGTTGTAAATATTTAAAGAGGATGAATATACAGCTCATTTGCTATTGATTAAAACTTTCAAAAATAATAAATAACGCTTTGATAAATGTAAGAAAAAGCTGTTTTAAAAATTCGGATACCTATATAATAAAAATTATTGTTTACTATCTATCCAGTGCTTTCTACACTAAAAGATTTTGTTCTAGAAAAAATAATTAATGTAATATTTGTCAGAGTGACCACTCACACAAACAAGGTTATTAAAAACATATCTTTAAAGTTTTTACTCTCATAAGCAATTACCTTGTATATCACAAACGGGAAATCCCCAAAAAACTCAATTAATTGATTTCGTGTTTAATGAAACATAAGATTCAGTTTCGTTGACGAAAATTATTAAATGACCAATATCCTGAGTTTTGTCTCGGGAAGTTAAATCATATTAATATTGGATTTGTGCCAATTTGTCGAATATTTTCATCTGACCACCCGCGTCAAACTAAAGCGTGAGGCATTTCAAATGACAACGCCATCTATCGGCGCCGCTCGCAGTTGATATGACGTAACGCAGTATGTAGTATAAAATTTAAATATTTAGAACTCCTTTATTTTACGCTAAACCTAGTTGTTAGATATTTATACGTAATATATATTAGTATGCCTTTGATCATAACTTTCTATTTTGTTTACATATCAAAAAATAATAAATAATTTACATCAAATTCTATACGTACTCTGTATTTAATTATGTTACATTAAACACGTGTTTTGTAAATTTTTATTGCAGCTTGGGAGACGATATCCATGTTATTCTAGGTACATGTTGTAAAAGTCATTATCATTAATTTTCATTTTAATAGTAAGACGTCCACTGATGGACATGGGAGGTCTATGTATCTATACAAACTTTCTTAAGAAAAACTTCAGTGTTCGTGCCTTTGTTTTATACTTACATCTATTATTTTACTTTTTTTTTCTCACATATGTGACATGTTACAGTTTTTGATTATAAAAGTATATCTCTTAATATATCTTAGCGCCGCCCTAACAATGTCTAGTTTTTAACCTTACGGTTTGTCGATCATTTGCTCATTCATAATCCATATTGGCAACCTTAGGTTATGCGCCAGTATCTGTGCGGCGGTTGTCGTATTCGCCACATCGATGAATCTCGCGATCGCATCTTGAGTCTCGTCCGTGCAATACACGCGCGAGTTCGTGAGACGTGATATTGCTACCACCTCATGATGGACACTGTTATTCAGCCCGAGGGTGTCTGTCTTTGTCTTTAGCCGTTACGACGATTTGTTAAGATCGTGCAACAATAATCTACGAGGTTTTCAATCGCTTTTTCAGAGTAACAGAAAGTCAAAGGAGAGCCTGAAAAACCACTGATAGTTTTTTTTTGAGTGGACACTCTCACAATGTCTTATGTTCAATGATCACATAGGAGATACCTGTTTATTTTATTTACTGCTATAATCGATGTTAAACTAATTTTCTAAACAGACTTTCAGTGTATCATCTACATAAATTTTATTATCAAAATGAGAAAAGTAATTTGTACCCAAAAAAAATAATTAATCTGCTCAGTTCGAGATTTGTTTTTGAATATCTCATAATATCGGTAATAAATCATTCTAAACACTCTCCCACCGGCGATTCAGAGTTGAGCAACAAAGGAAAGTGTCTCCTCACGGGGCTTCCCCATTAATCATAGATTTAATCCACGGCCTACCTTCGACAAACTGATTAAATGGAAGCTGGCGTAATACTAGCGGGTATTGTGGCGCGAATACAAACGATATGAGTACCTATAGAAATGTTAGATCGAAAATTCTTTGTTTATATACACGATCATCTCTATTAAACTAACTATTGTTATTAAAACATGCATTTTAATTTGCAAAGTCCAGTAACAGATCTTTTCACTTAACATTTTGACGTTAAAACTCTAACGGTTCTCAAAAATAGGCTCAGGCTTAATTAAATGACTGTCCAATAAACCGTGTTTTGATTCTTGTACTCCATACTAAAACTAAGATGTAAGGCGTCATTCTTATTTTTTCATTTCTGAGGTGTATTTTATAGTTCTCAAATTAAATTTTACAGCTAAGGTCATTTTTATTGTCATTATAACATGTTTCAATGACGAAGCTATTTAAGTTTACCACCTCTTTTTACAGCATTATAATCACTAGATTTTGAACTTCAGAAAAGAACGAGTTAATTATTAACTTGTTTTCTTGTAGAAATTTTTCTTATTGAAAACTTTTAGTTCTGATTTTTAGGTCAAGCTGACTTGATGTAATCAAAATTGT
Organism: Battus philenor; assembly: GCF_028537555.1. NCBI lineage: Eukaryota > Metazoa > Arthropoda > Insecta > Lepidoptera > Papilionidae > Battus > Battus philenor. The sequence continues at coordinate 535,066 of NW_027181737.1, read as the reverse complement.
CTTATTTTATCTTCGCTACATTGTATCTTATATTAGAGATTTTTTTTATTATCTACAGTTATTTATTTTTGATGAAACCGTTAAATTTTAACTGATGTTTAGTAATTAGCTTTACATAATATTCTGGCAAACCCTTAACATAGACTTTTCTTGCTCCAAAGTCACGTCTATTCCTAATAAGTTGGAACCTTAGAATTCCCTCATAATAATGATTTAATAATTTAGATAGAGAAGTAGATCGATTTTTTTATTTTTGAATTGGTTCAAAATATATATGGTATGTCTTATAATATGTTTATGTTATTAAATAATGGTATCTTTATACATCTTTATGTACATATTTTAGTATTTAATATTAATTGTTTCTTATAATAGTTACATGTCAACTACTTAGACGGTTTTATGAAAAGTCGAACGGCGGGGTTAAGCAGACAATGAAAACTTTTTAAGTCCACAGATAACACAGAAAGTTGTTTCGTTGGAAAACTCTGAACACAGGCTACTTCCAAAAGCTTCTACTATGTTAAACATTATTAGAGAACCTTTGTTAACATATATTATAATCTCCAATATCTTAAGATCATAAATACAATCTTTAATGGAATCAGGCGTTATTTTGCGGAAGTCCATCCTAAGTAAGAAAAGGACCAATATTTAGCCACTTCCGCACATGCAGTGGTAGTCGTGCAACAAAATGCATCGCCTGCCAACCCGCTGATAAATGCGTATGCGGCAAACAATGCGAATTACACAATTACCACCGTTAAATCACTCAACACGTGTTTCACCCCTCCACGGGGCATCTTTAGGTGTTATGTTACACCGATTAGTGCCAAACACAGAGTGCACATAAATACAATCGTTATCTGACCTGTTTAATTTGCTTTGTTTACATATTTTTAACTAGAAGAAGCATATAAATATTTGAAGGCTTTTAAATATAAAACTCCGGGAGTTATAGCCCAGTATCATTTAGACCGGAAGCGGGAATAGTAAAAAGAATTGTTAGCGGAGCGTTGTAAGCAAGGTAAATAAGATTAAGCACTTAATGTTTCTCATCGAGAAAGCGTTTGCTTTGTTTTCACTTTATAAGAAACAACATTTTTTTTAAAGTTAAGTTTGCGTACAATAGATGTACATTATAGTTACATCTAATTGTAATACTATTTTTGCTCCTTTATTATTTTTTTTAAACTTAAAACCAGGCGACCACGTGGTAAAAACTGCCTTAAGCCTCTTAGAATTCCCAAGAGGAAGAGGGCGTCCAAAAGCTACCTGGTGGTGTAATATCAGAAAGGAACTGGAAACCTTTCAACTTGATGCAGAGACAACCCAGGATAGAGTGGCCTGGCGCAAATTGATAAGGAGACCCGACCTCAAATAAAGGGAAAAGGGAAGGAAGAAGGAGATTATTTTTTTTAAACTTAGCGTCACCTGAGTGACAACCGAAACGTATATATAGGCTCATTTTTTTCCTATTCATTTTTTTTGCCCCGAAGGTCAATAAAAATCTTCTGCGTGGATCCCACTATCAGACAAGCGATGAGTTACACCCTCCTATCTCACGAATGAGCAGTTCTCATATAAGAGTATTTGAGAAATTGTCTGCTATCATCATTTTTCGCGGCTCTTATAGAGTATTTTGAAACTATCTTAATAATTCACTCCATCCATAACAGATTTACAATTTTAATTGACTATTTTTAAGAACACAGCCTTGAAGAAGATTACTCGCTGGAGGAAATATTTTTAAGTTAAAAGGTCTATTGGTGTCTAAAGTCGTAAAGCCAGATGTTTCCTCTTACATGCGATCTCTTATTTTTCCTGTCTGATTTCACCCAGCGTACCGCAATGTTTACATCATTTAATTCACCACTTATCATAGTTGTAAAACAGTTATATATTTACCTAAATTAATTACATTGTCGTTTAATTTTCTCATATTATGCCGATATAAACAGATAACAGTTCAAGAGATTAGTTTAATACAAATAAAAGTGAAGCGTTGATTATTGACGATGTTAATACAATACTTGTTACGCCAAAGTTGAATATACAGGTGCCTGGAAATAGTTTCATGTGTATTGTTTCGTTCAGTATGCTAAAATATGAACGTGAGTGAAATGTATAAGCGAGGTAGGTATTAGAACATTTAACAAAGGCAAAGCTTGCTTAAATTTCATATTATTCATAGTTCAATACATTCATATTTTCTGCAGCCAATTGAAGATCCAAAAACTAATTTAAAAACAATGTTAATTCAACAAATAACTCATTTCACGAATTCATTTGACAGAAACGAAAGAAATTCAAACTTTCTGCGGTTTAAGTGCGCTCTGAGAGAATTTATATCCAAATATACTTTTTAATAAAATTCTCATGACTTATGGTCGAATAGAGATTTTTATTGGTTTTTCGTAGTACGGTAACCGGTATTTGGGTAATGAAGAAGAATGTCTAGAAGAATAAAACGGTAAAAAGATGTTAAATATTCTGTATTAATTAGATTTAAGGAATAAACATATTGCCTATCCTTATTGAAATAAAACACTGTTGTATGAAATAAGCCGTGTGGATGTTCTATGTATAATGCTTTTAAGTAAATGTCAGAATTACAGCTTATTTGTACACCTGTTGTAATAATATCATTAAGGTTAGACAAACTCGTACAGCATATAAATGCCTCACGTCGTAGTTTGGCATTTTTGTTTTTTTTTTTTAAACATGGCTTCCGTTTTTAGGGACCTTTCGTTCTCCCTGCCATGTTTGGAACAGGGGCGTTACAAATTGGGGTAAATATTTTTATCAGTTATAATTTTTATTTATTATTCTCCTTATATTATTCACAAATTCTATCGTCCTTTACAATATCTATCTTTCCATCTCTTATATATAATCTGCTTTGAATGCCCTTCTTTCACTCATATTCGATCTTATGTCACAGTTTAAATTACAGTCAGAATTTGATACTATATAATTGTCTTTACCATCTACTAAAGACACTTTTGTTCTTGTCGGTTGGAAATTTTGAGTATAGGTAATATACTCCTTGAAAATAAAATAAACATCCAACACAAACTACCTCATTTTTAACTCCTGTGATTATTATTGTATATGTCTAACAATCTAGTGAATATATTTATAGTAATATGAATGTAGAAATAACTGTTGTAGTAGATTTTACGTTATATGGAAATTTAAATAAAATATTCATTGGAAGTGTTGGGTTTATGATAGAGTCTCTGAGATTACTTTTACAAGCACCCCTTATATTATATGGCGTTAGATTAGTGTTTCGTGTTTTTATTGACTCCTCAGGCGTGGTAATAATAAATTCCAGATCAATACTTTATCGAACGAATTGCTGGCGGATAGAAGGTACATAATAGCAGATATGATATTGAAGATTCCTTTTTTGAAATTTTGTATCCATCGCTATTATTGTTTTTATATTAATTAATGCTATCTTGTTATGAAGTAATTTATTATCTTATTATCATCATCAACAATCAAGCGACAGAAGGTCTGATAGACATAGGACTGTTCTTTGACCTCTTTGACCTCTCGTTACCCCTATCACATGAAGGGCAGTTCGATTACGGTTAAATGTTTACTATTTCGTTCACCTTCTCCGGATGCAGTGCTCTTTTCTCTAATAGATCTGATAATAATGATAAGCTCTCTTGATAAGGGACATTAGTAAAAATACATAGGAAAAACGAGTTTGCTTTTAAAATAACATCTCTTACTTTATTTATCAAATCAAGAGTATTTTATATACTATATACTCTTGATATGGGTAAATGAGTTTTAATTTTTATTTCAATACTCCTTCCTTCCTTCACAATATCTTTTATGTCTTCATTTTATGATGTTTGATCTTTTCTCCTTTGCAAATCTACTTCTATACGTCGCATTTCTTCCCTTATCTACATTTTCTGATCACAATTTTATATCACATGTAAAAGAGTTGATGGATTCCCACTGCAGGGTATAGGTCTACCCCAAAGCTTACTAAGATGACCTGTCTTGCCTGCCCACATTCAACGACTTCTCACGAACTTTACTATATCTTCGGTCCATCTATACGAGAAGTTTCCAGCTCCAACGACCATCGATAAAAGAGATTGTGGCGACCTTTAGTATTAAAAAGATCACTCCTAACTTACTCGACAATTCATTTTAACTATGCTCGGGTGCTATACGCACGCTTATTTTTAAACGGTTTTATTTAGTTCGACCCGTACGAAATTTGTTTGTTTGGGTCAAAATTAGAAATTGAAATTTAAGCACCTTCCCGTTGTCAGATTGATTCGAAATTTGGTACACACATTTAATTTAGATGACAATACAATATTATAAAATCAATAACATTATAAATCTAAAATGGCCGCCGATATAAAATGGCGGATTACATATTTTTCCTTAACCCCCTCAATATGGATATCAAATGAAAGGGCTACACTAGTAAAACACGATGATTATGTCAAAATTTAAAATTCAAGATGGACGCCGTTCCAATATGGCGGACTAGGTAAATATTTTTCGACAACCACCACAATATATCAAAAAACCGTTTAACTTAAAAGTTTTTTTAATGTATTTATTGCCAACTCATTTACAACGTGCAATAAGTAGGAGTAAGTTAGTGAACAAACGGACATTAACTATAAGGTTTATACGTAATAAATTATCTTTTCTTTGTACAAAAATTGGTACACTTTAATGCAGATATAACGGAACGACTTGGATCCATCTCAATGTTAAACGCTATAGAGCGGTTCGGGTTGAATAAATCAAATTTAATATTTGATCGATGCCCCGTCCGGACTCCATTACGGCGGGTAGTTCTGTTGACGACTATAAGCAATTTTTCATGTTGCCAAATTGACCATCGTCGCTCGCGCTGCGATGAGTACTTTTTGAATAATAAAATGCGTTCCAAAATTGCCATCGTGAATGTATATTATTCATTTTATTTGCTTTTCAAAAGCAAGATCGAATTTATAGTTATTACCATTGATTTTTTAAATCTTCGTAACTTTTACCCGAATTAAATTTTATGCGGCGAATGAAACAGAAATAGTGACATTTCAATATTGTCACGTATGTTCAAATAATAACCTTGCCATGTAAGAAAACAAGATATTATATATATCACCTTATGCCACGATGGCTGGTATTTGAATGGAATCTGTTAAATCGATATCAAGTTATAGCTAGCATGGGATAAAATATTTTTTATATATGTTTATACAAACATATATGTGTAAAGAAGATTTCGGCAGCTTGTTAAGTAACTGCGCAACGATCCTGAGCAACTTGATATCGAGGGAGAGTGAGTTCCAGATAGAAGTCAGTACGTTGCGAGATACATTTAAGTAGACGATTGATCGATGAGTGAAGTGTTTTTTCTGTGTACTTGTACAAATTGTTATCTGAAGCGTGAAAAATTATTTAGATGATCTTGCAAAACCGAAGCAGTTTTAGCCGCTAGACGGGCACTACAAATGCTTAGATCTCTCACTAATATATCTATGGGGGAATATGCTATAATCGTAAGTGGGTTGGTGATGGCAGTGTAGTATTGGTACACGGAGGATGCTGTCCATTCTCTGGAAATTATTTGTTAGAAAGATTGTATACCGTAAATCAAATCAGTGATCTAAGATCGCAAGTCACAGTCCTTTACACACTACCTTTTATTTGCCACTTTACTAATGCTTTTTATGTATTGATAGTGACTCAAACACGACGTGCTTCATAAGAAGTTGAGGCTTCTTCTTCGTGGTCACGCAGACAGAAATGAAGAGGGCTATGCTCGGAGTTTCACTGCGTGGTGGAATCAGAAATGAGGAGACCCACAGAAGAACCAAGATCACCGATGTAGCTCGAAGAATTGCTAATCTGAAGTGACAGGAGGTGGGGCTCATTGCTCGGGCAACACATGGCCGTTGGGTCCAAAAAGTGGCGACCACGGCGTGGGCAGGCCCAACAATAGGTAGAACGTCGACATAGTTAAGATCACGGGAAGTCATCGTAGCGATCTTTGGCTGGAAAGAAAAAGAATAAAACACACAAATGAAAGTATAGCACTCACAATACGTTCATTTAAAGTGTGAAATGCATAATAAATAAATACAGTGCACTGATCCAACAATATTTATGAAACGAATTCGATTGCCCAGCAAAAGTGAAGCGCATCGAAAACGTTACGACACGTCCGTGCGCTGCGAAATTGAAAAAGCAGTCAATCGAATCAGATAGAGTCGGTTACATTGTCCACCGTGAAATTAAGCTCACTTCAAAAGTTCGCGAACGTTCTCTGGCGTCGGCTCGCGTTCGAGTTCGTTCTACATTGCGATTCCACTTTGATACCTCGACAATAATTTCCCAAGCATTTTTTTCATAAATGTACATTTTTTAAACTATAGAATCGGCAGAGATCGTATTCACAAGATAGAACTACAGACTTTTGGGAAGTTTGTATAAATAGAGAGAGACAGAGAGAGACAGTTCTCCGAAGGGTAACGACGAAACGTGAGCCAAACGAAATTTGTCCACCGTTGTATAGATCCACTCTATGAGTATATATATTTCTTTGTATTAGTAAACTAAATCTTGCATCTAAACTGTATTTCTCTTTATCACAATTATGATTGAGTAAGAAAAGGACCAATATTTAGCCACTCTGTTTTGGCACTGATCGGTGTAACATAACTCCTGAAGATGCCCCGTAGAGGGGTGAAACACGTGTTGAGTAATTTGGTGGTGGCGGTTGTGTGATTCGCATTGTTTGCCGCATACGCATTTATCAGCGGGCTGGCGGGCGGTGCATTTCATTGCACGACTACCACTGCATGTGCGGAAGTGGCTAAATATTGGTCCTTTTCTTACTTAGGATGGACTTCCGCGAGGTAACGCCTGATTCCATTAAATAATTATGATTGAGTTACTGTTTGGTACTAGAAGTGGAAATTAGTAGAAATAATTCTACAGGAACCGTGGTGTTTTGAAGAAAATTTATTGTAAGGTAGTAGAATTGGGCAGAAAATTTATTGCATGAACATCAAATTGCGCAGTTGCAAGTTATTGCGAATGTTTTTTGTGGCCCTCTTTTGGGGACCTCTCGTGCTCGCTTGCATGTGTAGGTAGAGATATTAGTTACAATAAATTTTTAACAATTTTGTTTTTGCTATTTCCACGCTCCTGTTTTGTTCGTCTTAACATCTTTCATTCATTTCTCTGTTGTCGTCCTCATTTTTCTCTATTCCTTTCCATATCTCATTACCTATCATACATCGCCTCTCTTACTTTGCCTTCTCTACAGAATACTCTAACGATTCTTAATTTTTATTTTTGATCTATATTTAAAAATTTATATATTTATTTAAATTCAATTTTGTATCCTTTACTTTTGTACATTTCTTTATCACAACTTTCATTTTAGTTTTCACGGTTTGTTCGCAATATTTATCTCTCTTCTATTGACTTACGTCTTGTTCCATTTCATTACTGTTTTGATTATTTATCCTCCTACTCCAGAAAGATCTAGCGTCCTCTTCGCTAACTAACGAGGCGATGTTACTTTCATTTAGCCTTTCTTGAAACTGAAACTGGCAAAGTAGTGTTGTGCAGAAGTGGTTTTGTGTAGTAGTGGTAAAGCGGTGTTACTCATAACAGAGATTGCACTGAAGTAAAGCTGCGTTCACAATATTTCGCGAAGTTGTTTTGGTTGGTGCACTGCAGCAATACACTGTTACTGGTTGACTAGGTTATGACGAGAATATTCTTTTTTCAATAAAGATTCTAATGACATGCAATATTTTAGAAACATGTAAGAACATCTATGTGAATGATAATAAATATGATGCTTAATTGTAATAATTTTCGCGTGGTCATGTTTCTTGTCGGGCGTTAGACGTATTGCTGCTCAAGTAAGATTAATTGTTGTATCTTAGAAAATATATCTTTATATTCTCTCGACGGATTATCCGCGGGTACATCTCATATTTAACGCAGGAAATCTTTCGCTTCCATATTTATAAATACACTTTCATGTTAAAAAATAGTTTCGTGTCGGTATTTTTGTGCAGGTTAACCTTCCTATACCCGCGCGTTTGTCTGAGAGACCGACAGAATGATTTTAAATAAAGAACGAATAATACTAGTTTAATGAACTTTCTAGTACTTGCCTAATTTTATACGACCTTGAAATTGACGTGACCTTGAGTGGGGCCACATTTGGTTTTTCAGACAAAGATATTAGAATACCATTTTTGGTAAATAACTTGTTTATTTTGAATATTTAAACCATTATTATTTAAAGATCCGGTTGACTTCGGAAGTCACTTGATACGAAGCGCACTGATCATCGTAGCGATCTTTGAGAGGAAACCTTCACTTTGAAGTATGCCTCCTTTGGCTGAAAAGAAGAAGAGTAGAGTCATATCTTCTTATTTCCTTCTCCACTTGTCGTAAAGCTCTGAGAACACTGAGTGGCAGCGGCGTAGATTGTCCACTTCAACGGTCGACAGACCTTGAAACGGCTATCGGAAGATGTCGAATGTGGACTACATTTTGCTTTGGACAAGACCTATTGGAAACCTATAATTAAGTTCCCAGTCCAGTAGTGGGGTATGTTAGGTATAATAATAATAATAAAATAATTAATTTTCAATAAACAGCTTAACCTTTATGACAATATTGCACGGTTTCTCTATTTGAACGAAAGTATTCTGTGTTTGGAGATAACGCTCTACCAAAGTTAACAACTCTATAATAATGTAAGGCTGTATGGTATGTAGGCTACAACGCTGATGAATAAACTGATTCTTCTTTGAGAACTATGAGTATAATTCGTTAAAATTGATATAGATCAAATTATACCAATATAGGTATTAGATCGATCCCAATCCGAATGTTAATTCCACAAATTACAATAATCCCGAGTGTTCGGAATTTCTAATATACCGTCGCGGCGGCGATCTGTCTCTTGTTAAATCTTTAATTGGACTTACGTTATTAATTAATTTCATCGTCTTAGGTACCTATTCGATCTCCTATTACGTAAATAAATAGTTCAAGCGTGAACTCTTGTGTTTTAGTTATTCAAATATCATTTCTATTATATTTTATTACAATACAAATGTACTTGCTTTAATATTTAAAAATATATACATGAGTGTAAACAGAATAAATAATTATGTATTTAATTAAATTATTATGACGAAATGAAGGTACTTCGAGAAATTCATATATATATATATATTTAATGGAATCAGGCGTTACCTTGCGGAAAACCATCCTAAGTAAGAAAAGGACCAATATTTAGCCACTTCCGCACATGCAGTGGTAGTCGTGCAACAAATGCACCGCCCGCCAGCCCGATAATTAATGCGTATGCGGCAAACAATGCGAATCACACGACCGCCACCGCCAAATTTATATATTTATACATATATATGGTGATAAATGACGAACTCTTGGAAGGCCTGTATGGAGAGCTTGTAGAGGTGTTATTCGTCTTAAAGCAACAGAAAAATAACGCGCTTCGAATAATGAATTTTATATTTGAAATAAGTACCAATAATTATAAATATATTAAAAATATAAATTAATTTAAACATTATAAAGTACAATTAACCCTTTCGTCACCAGCGCCGGAATTAGGCGGCTTCCACTGGACGCCCCGAGTGTACCAGCGCCACATTTGGGTGGCATCCATTTGCCGTTCCTTATATTGCATTGTTATTGAATTGATTCCTCTAAGGGTACAATCATATTCAATGCGCCTTTACACAAAGAACAATTCTTTAAAAGTATAGTATGTATTTGGAAACTAAAATTTAAAATATAAAAAAGTATCACTGCAATAATAATCCACTTAGGTACACCGAGAAATATTTTATTTCTAATTTATAAATCAGTAGGAATAAGTTGAAGTAGAAAGTGCGTTGTTTACAAAGCAAATAGTAGACGGGAATCTAAAAATGAAAGTATTAGTTGTAATGTGGGCTTAAGTAGATCCCTGTTTTAAGATATAACACATACAAATAAATTACTAAGAATTATTCTTACTTCTATTTTTAATTAATATACCAGTGAAATCTTTAAATATGTAACAGTTAAATGAGAAAATTCGAACATCAGTCTACCGCCATGCCATGTGCACACCTCGCGACACGCGCCCGTTTCAGCAGCGTCACTTCGGATAACGTACTGCGGTAAGGAAAGGGTTAATAAGAGTATATATGATATAAACGAAGAAAGAAAGAAAGTGTATAATTGTTCTTTATCACCCATAAATAAATAGAAAACTGTAACAAAGATTGCCAACATAATACATATGAAGTTTCTTTTTCACTAGATGGCGCTGGTTTCATTTTACATCGCGATATCGTTTGCACAGGCAACTTTGGAAAAATATATTATTTTATTCAGTCATGAAGTATACATTCATAGGGACACCTAACTGCATTAAAATTTCGACTTAATACGAACACAGGTGAACAGTTTTACTTTCACGATCTTGTATAAGAATCATACTTGCCGGTTAGGCGTGAAGATCTGCGAGGAGTTAATGGCCTCGCTAATAAAGGAAGACGAAAAGAGATCAATATTCCCTGAACGTTGCAGGAAAATTACAGAAAAATCAATCAGTAGATATAAAAGTTATAAGTAATAATAAGTGTAAACAATAAAATAGCAAAGAAAGAAAAATAAAAAGGAAAAGTATATTGAACAAAATGTTTAAAATAAAATAAATAAATGTAAAACTGAAGAATGAGGCGAGAAATGAATGATATCGAATGAAAGAGAAAGGCAGAAGAAATGTGAAAAGAAAGATGAAGTACAAAAGATTATAAGAAGAATGCAAGAAGAGCGCGCAAATAAAAAAAATGCGAAAAAAACTACCCTGTCCTTCCCAAAGATTCGTACGATAGGTCATTAAAAAAAATCATACTAAGGTTAAATTATTTAAAAAGATTACGTACAAACTCTCACAAAACATTCTCCTTGTATTCCCATCATCTTACTGCGACTTGACCCACCCACCTACTTTACATAAGATTATTTCATAATTTTTCCTTGGTTGTTATTACGATATGAAATCAATAACTTAAATGATCACTCTGCAATACGTTTCATTTAATTTTTATTTACGATTGTGACAAGCGTCTAACTATGATCATACAGTATATGTAGCATCGACCTATACTTCTCACGTATTATTTTCTTCGAAGCAAAGTTCATTTACTTCATGTTGTATTTTAGCAGTTCGTAATGATGTCAAAAGCTCAGATCGACCTCATGCACGTCAAAACTTTTTAAATTTAGAAAACGTAGCATAAAGTTCGTTAGGAAGCCACTCGGAGTTTGGGCACAGTAAAGTTTTCCATGCAGTTTCCGCCGCCGCGGTCGGATGGCAGCGTTCGTTCTCGTCGGATATTTTTAAATTACTCTACTACCGACAACGCGCCGGAACTGGTGTCTACCCTCGGAGACAATGCGGACCGCAAGTTGGCGTGACCGCAGAACATAAATTTTAAACGGAAAGGAGACGTTTAAATAGATTAAAACATGCTCTCTATCCTTGTGAGAGAGTCCTTTATCTCATTCGACGAATACACTTGTAGCGTTCACACTCCATTCACTGCGATCACAATAATTTTGTGTTTAAATATTTCTACACATTTGAATACATATTCGAACGACGATTTGAATTCAGACGCGAATATTGTGTTCGATTCGAAATTGTAAATTGTAAAGTCTTTGGGTACATTTAAATGCACTGATCACACCTTCATCGACATTCTCAGCTTCAAGTCCTTGCGTGACTGATTTCCGCTAAACACGTATAAACACAAACTCACTTCGATGCTCACAATAACACTATCATACAATATTTTTAGGCGAGAAATTTATTTTAACACTCTTTTGTTTACAAATTAAAAAAGTCATATCGTTACAGACCTTATACGCCCACTGGATAAGTATAAACCTTCCCCAAAGATATCTATGGGGGGATATACTATTATCGCCTCGCTTGGCAGGAAGGTTGGCGATCGCAGTGTGTTATTATGGTACGCAGAAGGCCCTGCGCATTCTTTAGATATTTGTTTATAAGCAGCGGCTATTCTATATAATTAATACACAAGTGTGAGTTATAAAAGATTGTATCGCAGGAATTGAAACTGCGACCTAAAATCGAGTCTCAGTCTTCACCGCTGATCTGTAATAGATGTAAATGATTATATAATAAAAAATAAAGGATACGCAAGAAAAGAACCAATATTTAGCCACATCCGCACATGCAGCGGTAGTCGTGCAACAAAGTGCACCGCCCGCCAGCCCGCTGATAAATGCGCATGCGGCAAACAATGCGAATTACAAAACTGCCACCATCAAATCACTCAACATGTGTTTCACCCCTCCACGGGGCATCTCCAGGAGTTATGTTATACCGATTAGTGTCAAACACAGAGTCACTTTGTTGCACGACTTCCAATGCATGTGTGGAAGTGGTTAAATATGGTCCTTTTTTACTTAGGATGGATTTCCGCAAAATAACGCCTGATTCCATTAAACATAAAAGATACGTTTTAGTGTAATATTTACACATTATATAAACCGTTTGTTTTGGAACATGTCAAGTTAAGTTTAAATTATCTATCTTTTTTATATGTAATTAAATTTGTGTAATTATGAATTAAAAAGGTTGTTAAAATTTAAAATGCATATTTCGTGTTAATTTAATTTCGCTCCCGCTAAATTTCAAAACCGCAGACCGTGTCAAACTTTAGTTAATTGTGAAGTTGATAGCTAGTTATAGTGGAATATTAAATATTAAAAAAAAATTAAACAGTTTTTGAAATTGTATAGCATGACCCTACGACGTTGGACGTGTGTTCTTATTATATTTTAAGGAGTCGGCATACGGAGGCTTGAGAGTCCTACGAAGATCTTTAATTACTTTTTAGACTGGTTTAGAAAATACGTTTAGAAATTTGCCTTCAAAATCATGCACAATACAAAGAGAGAGATTATTTATTATATAAAGAGCCCACCGCTGAACATATGTCACCCCCACATATTTCCAATAGGACCGTTTTAAAACGTTCTGCATACTGCTTTTCACCTTAAATATTTATTTATTTATATATAAATAAGTATTTTATGGGAAAACGTGTACGCTTTCACAATAAAATCACGTGTTATGACTTACCATGAAAATATTTTAAGAAATTAATAAAATAGAAACTTGTAAAAAGCCTATTAATATTAATCTTGTTGAAAGCTTGGAAAATTAAATCTATAACTACCATTATAAGAATATCTGTAAAAATGGTCACAATAAATTATTTTAAAGACTTTTTATCCTGGTTAAGATAAGAACGCATTTGGAACCTTCATGGAGTATTATAACTTGAAGGATTCCACTGAAAGGTAGCGCAATTTTTTTTACTGGCTAAACATTTGACCTCTGTCTAGCCTGATGTTAAGCGATGACGAGGTCTACTATGTTACACGCTTTCCTAAAAGAAACCTATTCAGTTTTGACTTGAAGACTTCCTAGCTATAGCTGGAAAGAACGATACTGGTAAGTTGTTTAACTCCTTAGCTGTTCGGACTATAAAAGTAAAATTAAAGCACTTAGTGCTGATTAAAGGTATTTCAACCGTGAACGAATGTCGTGAATCCGTGCGTCTTGTCCAATGGAAGAAAGGAGTTGGGGAGTTTATTGATGTAATTTCGACTCAAGATATCCAAATTGCAGTCCATAGAACATGGATAAAAAGGCAACTTTTTTTGATGCACCAAGCTCAGAAGCTCAACGTTCGTCAAAGCATCTCTTCATCGATGCATCCCACAGATAGCTACAGTTGTTCTATTGATTCTATTTTGTGTCAATTTGAGTTCTTATAGCATTCTTTTTATAACACACAAGTGATCATTACGATGCTGAAGCCAGGTGATGAAAGTGAACAATGGTATGCATATATCGTAAAATGACCTCTGTGGTGTTTTTTTATAACATATCGTTCAGTGTCAACTTCGCTGATGTAGCATTCTTAATAGGATGCACACAATTCTTCTTTTTTTTCTTCTTTTTGGCCGATAGATATCAGGTGTTAAGCTTAGTCTTCCAACAAAGATCTCCACGATGATCTGTTCTGCTCTGTTCTGTTCTGATCTCCGCAACCCTAACTATGTCTTCTACCCTCATAGCGGCTGGCATCACCACGTGACGTTTACCGGCTCGTGGTCGCCACTTGAGATTTTTTCGGTTCCATCAGTCATCAGCTGCCACTTGAGACAAGGAATACTTCAATTCGACTTTGGTTCTTATGCTTATCTTTTCAGTTCTGACCCGATCTCGCAGCGAAACGACCTCCATACACGAATAATCACTTATTACATATACGTTCTGTTTATACTAAAGTACAAAGGTAAATAATAAGGTAAAAATAATAAACAAAGGTGCAAATAATAAGGTAAATAAATAAAAGTAGAGTTTAATTTGACTAAACGAAATATTCAAAGAAGTTTCTAAAGTAAATAGCAATGTTAAATTTCAATGCGATAGATATCCGTACAAGAATTTTTATTAAAACTTTTCTCTCTGTACCTGTGACAGTGTTCGACTGGAAGTGACATAGTTGAACAAAGTTTGTTCGTTGTTTCAACCGAAGCAAGCATCGTATTAAACAGTAGAAAATCATCTTATGTTACTTCACCTTTAGTTGTTACGGATATTACAATATGCTTATTCTTGGAAGTTCAATTAACATAGTATTGGCAGCCCATAGAAGCATACTGCAAGCAATAAGCTTAAGCTAGTGACTTAGAAATCAAATCGAAGTCACAACAATCTAACTTAGAGTCGCAAGACGTAAATGGGAACATGCTGTTTACATTACGAGAAAACAATATTCTTTGTGCAAGCTTCTAATAGAATGAAGACTATGGGTCCAGAAAAAATTATGGGATAGGTCAAACATGATGAAGGAGGAGGAGAAATGTGGAGAAAGACGAAGAAGAGTATAATGAATTTACAGTTGAAGAAGGTTGAAAAGAAAAATAAATGATGAGGCTAGAATTCTACTTCTTAGTGGCTTCTTCTTTTATAACTGTGTCAGTCCCGAGAGTAGGTGACTATCCTCTAGCCTTTATACCTACTATATTTCCGACGACAAGTCTCTTTAGATATGACCGAAGTACTTGATGATTCTACGCAAGAAAATTGTGCATTGGATTATTGTTTGCTAAAATAAATTATGACTAATACATAGTAGTTTCTGATAATAATGTGATACCTAATACATTTTTAACATTTAGTTTCTAAATATAACATAACTCAAACATCAAGTAAAGTGATTACTCTCGAACAAATTAATATGGAATTAATAATACAATTTTATTTCTTTAACACGGAACATATTTTCAACGACATGATATTAATTAGCCTAAAAAGCAGAGAATGGTTTAAATGTATTCAAAACGTTCGTGATGACGGTGCTTTATCATTGCCGCACCGTAGCGCAGTTGCGGTACGGTACGATTAAAATTATATTATTTGAAATAACACAAGACTACCTATCCTCGCTCGTGCGAAAGCTTTGTCCAACGCGAACAATGGTTATATTGCAGAGATACTCATGTATCTACTTGTATATTAGTATGCAGTATAACAGTGGTGTGTGTATTGATTTGGACTAGGTTTTTAAGTTATAGATCGTAGGCTCTATGAGGGAGGCTGCATACTTTTTACGATGGACGAATAAGATAAATCGAATCAGAGACGAGAAGATCCACAGCAAAATCAAGGGTTCTGATATAGCTAGAAAAATTTCTAGTCTGTAATGACATAAGGTCGTTCATGCAAGACTAAGAGCCAGTAGACGCAGTAGACGCGGCGTGGGAAGACCACACATTAGTCGAACCGATGACATAGTTAAGATTTATTAGATTCAGGCGTTACTTTGCGGAAGTCCATCTTAAGTAAGAAAGGGACTAATATATAGCTACTTCCGCTATGTAGCAGTAGTCGTGCAATATAGTGCACCGCCCGCCAACCCGCTGATAAATGCGCGTGCGGTAAACAATGCAAAACACAATTACCACCGTTAATTCACTCAACACGTGTTTCAACCCTCCACGGGGCATCCTCAGGAGTAATGTTACACCGACTAGTGTCAAACACCGAGTCCAATAGTTAAGGGATTTCGTTGAATACGAGCAGTGCAATACAGGTCATTGTGACGGTGGAAGTTCATCAGTTGAAAAGAAGAAGAAGTGGCAATGGTAAGGCTACACGGCATGCAGAACAGAATTTCGGAGATCACAGACCGGAAAATGTAGTATAAAATCCACGTATAGATCATCAGAAGACGCTAGATCGAGGTCGCTTCCACCAAATTTTACAGTACAAATATTATAATGGCAGTATATTAAAAATAAATTCTTCTGAAGTATAATCAGATGAAAGATATTCGCATGCTCTCGTCATTGATGTTAAATACACATACAGTTTTAATTAGTCTATCTCAAACGGGGTGTCGGACCATTCGTCACGTTTATGCCTGTATTAAAATTTACCGCTCTCAAGGCGTACCGTTTGCCAAATTAAATACGACACGCCACCCAATTAGCGCAGTTGCTTTCAAGGTGCTAACGAACTCCTTACTTCCGCCAACCGCGTCTTCATTTCTCCTATTTACTTAACATACCTGTTCACATAAACAAACCATTATTACAATAACCCGCATTTGTTTTTTTAGCTATTCGAAATATTTTAAAAACATCGATTATAGGTTATATTTCATTTACAAACAAAAAACGATCGTTCTAAAAACTGTTACGTTCTTTTACATCGGTGTAACATAACTCCTGAAGATGCCCCGTGGAGGGGTGAAACACGTGTTGAGTAATTTGGTGGTGGCGGTTGTGTGATTCGCAGTGTTTGCCGCATACGCATTTATCAGCGGGCTGGCGGGCGGTGCATTTCATTGCACAACTACCACTGCATGTGCGGAAGTGGCTAAATATTGGTCCTTTTCTTACTTAGGATGGACTTCCGCAAGGTAACGCCTGATTCCATTAAATAAACTGTTACGTTCATAATTTTTTCTAATATTATGAGAGAGGCCAGTAACTTCAGGGAAAATAAATTCTACAGGAACAATTGGTAAATTATAATTATTTTTTGAGAAATATTGCATAACGTAATAATAATACAGTAAAAAATAGTTATTATAATTCGTACTACTACAAATTAAAAACAATTTTCCTTCTTCTTCTTTCCAACCGATGGACGCGACTGCAAGGCATAGAAATCTTTCAAAAATCGCCAGGATGACCAGGCCTGCACTGCCAGCGAATTCCCGTGACCTTTAACTATGACGTCAATCCATCTAGAGGGGGATACCCACGCAAAATCTATCAGGTCGTGGTCGCCACTCGAGAACCTATCGGCCCCATCGGCCATCAGTTTCACGAGCGATGTGCCTTACTTACTGCCACTTTAGATGAGCAATTCTTCGAGCTACATCGGTGATCTTAATTCTTTTGTGATTCGAAATAAAATTAATTTAGTTTACTATATATTACTAGCTGATCCCGCAAACGTTGTTTTGCAAGAAAAATTAAAGTTTTTAATTAACAAATGTAAGATAAGGGTTGATCGTAGAGGGGTGAAAATTTAGGTTTGTATGTATTTTTGTATGCTGTAACATAATAAAATAAAAACCAAAAAATTGTCTAAAAATTTAAAAATAAAATTTAGGGGTGGACCACCCTTATCAGTTAGGGGTATGGAAAATAGATAGTAGCCGATTCTCAGACATACTGAATACGCATGTAAAATTTGGTAAAAATCGGTCAAGTCGTTTCGGAGGAGTTCAAGTTCGAACACCGTGACACGAGAATTTTATATATTAGATTATATATCTTTGTAGATTTACTGCCCATACATATTGGATTTCAGAGCAATCGCGTTGATGTACAAGCGTTTCTTGGAAAATAAGCTTCTTGGACACTTCTTTAAGGCTTTTACCCGTATAACCAATCAGCGTGTAATACATATATAAGCAGAATAATAATAATAATAATATACAATGTATGTTTATGTATATTTATGTTCATTTGTTTGTGAATATGTATTTTCTTTTGTACACGTGAACTACCCTTTATAAGTACTATTATCTTTTCAATACTATGGTTGTCTATAAGAGATTGCCTTATGCAATAAGACCGCCCATTGTACTTTTCTGTATATTATGTATCTTATCGTGTACAATAAAGAATATTAAATAAATAAAATAGAATATATAAATATGAGTATTGCCTCAATAGAACAATAGTGAAATAAAACACTAAGGAGAACAATTAATAAAATCTATTCGGGTCGCTTGCAAATTTTAAGCATTGTAATTGGGTTAAATTTCCTAGCGGATTCGACAATTGGCGGGCGGCGCCTTTTGTCGTACACGAATGTATGAGCTACGTTCAGACTCGATTTCGTGTCGTAGGTAGATGTATTCGTTCGTAGATACCATTTGTCATACGAACTTGGACAATTTGCCTTAAAATATCACATCGAAGTTATTAATGTAATAATTTTGTGAAAGACATTCTATTGGAAGCAGTAACTATTAGACCCATGATAGATACGTATTTAAAACAGCAGACAGCACCCTGAGGATGTGGTGGTAATGTGTTTTAGACTCCAAATTGAAAAACTGCAAAATAAATGTTAAGTATAGACTACATAAATTGCTATAATGGCGAAATATCTATAACCTACCCACATCCAGAACTTCAGCAATTCCTCTGGAATGCTAGCAGCACAAGACAGGTCATCACAGCGACCTTTGGAGGAAGACTACGCCTTACAGTGTACTTCTATCAAGTGTTATGATGATAAATTATAAAATGAAGGACTTGTATAGTAAACATAAATCCCTTTAGAAAGAATTATATGTAAACTTTAAAGGCAAACTGTACATATATTATATAAAGTAAAAATATCGTAAATAATAGACAATACAAATACGTGGCGAAAGAATGTAGCTGTAATGCATTTTAGAGAAATACTAAAGATTAAGGTCGAATTTAATCTAGTAGACAATTTAGAATGCAACGAAAGTAGTGTATGGCATCATCGAATATGACATTATCTGTGTATATATAAATAGATGTTTATCTGTATGTCCTTTATACTATCGTAAACTAAGTATTTGAGCATGTAATAATCTTTAGCAAAGTTGTTGTGCGTGAGCCCACAAAGATTTCTAAGTTAGTACGCCCAATTTTCGACAGATGGCGTCACTGTCATTCCAATGAATTTCATATTTGGCCGTGACAGTTCATGGACCTCCTGTTTCCGCGAGCTCGATTTCAATAAGCTGCAAAAGCCTGGATCGGCTAGTAGCATAACTTTATACACATCAAATACGGTGATTTGAATTGTGAATGAAAAATGAACGAAAACAGCGAACGAATGATGAAGTTTCGAGTTGTAGAATGACAAGAATGTATGTAATGTAGATTGTGAAATTCATGTCCGAATAAATAAACTAAATACTTTTATTGTTACATTTTAGGCGGCCGAAGCCGCGAGGCACGGCTAGTTGAACAATAATTGTTAACACCAGTTACAATACTTTATTTAAAGTTTTTCGTATATAATTCTATTAATAATGTTAGTGTATTATAACATTTAAATAAATGAAAAAGTAAAGTAAATCATTTGATGTTATTTTGAAATAATTTTGTTGTAATCAGTCCATAGCTCTTAAAAATACATTGCTTTAATTAAAAACGTTCTCCTGTATAATTATGAAGATGGAGAAAGGATAACCACTGTGGCCTTAAGTTACTGGAAAGGAGACTAAGTGGTGGATATATAACCTTATTAGAGCATCGAAAGACACTTGACTACAAAACGTCTACCAGCTTTGTAGACGTCACTCGAGAACCTTTCGACCCCAACAGCCTTCATTTGCGCAAGCGATGTGACTCATTCACTGCCACTTAAGACAAGTCCAGACACTCTTTTATCCAACGTCCTTCATTATAAATGATTAGGTCGTTTCAAAAAAATATTTATTTTTGTGTCTTCTCTCTAATTGAAATTTAATCAATTATCGATCGCCATTCAGCGGTATATTAAAGTGCTCTAAAACCGATTCTGTTTTAATTACTGCCCGTCGCCGCAGCCGTCGCCGGGGGACATCATAATGTCGCTGTCACTCAGAACATCGGCTTAAAATTGGCCCTGTCTGTCGCCGGGTGTCGTTGTTAACGGTTCGAGAAATTTCTGAAAATTGGAATGTGGGTTTTCATATTACAATTTCGTAGCTATTTCTGGCCACAGCTACGTGGATAAGGTGCGTACCTGGAAATTACTACCACAAACAAAAAGTTATATATCCGCGCATTCAAATATACACAAAATAAACACAACTTAGGAACGAGAGGTACGGTCGGTTGCTCATAGCGTCAGTTCTGGGTCAGGCTACGGGGGAATCACTGCTCACCAGAACACCAGCTCAGGCTCAGAGTCCCCAAATCGACTCTCAATAAGTTAGACATTAAAAATATATTCTAGTATAACTTTTTAAAAATAAGTCTCAGATTAATGGAACTTGAAAATGTTGTACACATCTTAAATAAACTGGTAAATCAAAATTGTTTATTGTCATCGATATCTTTCTCGGCTTTTATAGTCTTTAGAAACAATCCTAATAATTGACTGTATCCATAGCAGATTATCAATTTTAATTCACTATTTTTAAGCATACAGCCTTAAAGATTGTGCGCTGAAAGAAACATTTTCAAATTAAAAGCTTTTTTGGTGTCTAAAATTGTAAACCAGATGTTTCTTCTTACGTGTGATCGCTTTTCTCTTCAATCTTTTTTTTAATTTGCAATGTTGTTTATGGTAATTTTTTAATGTTGTGTTACCTGTAAATGAACACACAACAGATCAGACACATAATTGTACGTTTTTATCCCATCTTCTTCTGGCAAGGTTGTTATCCTTGTATATGACATAGGATACTTATGACAAGTAAAACTACTTGGAAATATTTCACCTAAATAAGAAAAACATGAGGATATTTCTCCTTCCGATTATCTCTCACCACCTGTCTTGGCAATTTCAAAAATAACTAAAGGTGAATTACCTTTATATCAGACTCGAAACGGGGAGTTCCCGTAGAATTAACAACTGACACAAAAACAAATGCCTTTGAATGTTCAATCGATTACATTCCATTTTCTTCGCCAACGAATCGCTTTGTGTGCGCATTGGTCTAATATTCTCGGCTTTGTGTTTTATATAGCGCCGCTAGCAGTGCGTTCACCTGTGATTCTATCTTAAATCTTTTTTCGCAATTGCGACTGAATGGTCTGTAACATAGCTAAGGCTTCTCTGATCCACTATAAGGTTGTTCACTTTTAGCCCGATCAGTTCTACCTATGCTTTTAAAAATCATCAATCAATAGATGTTATCATAGTTGGACAAAATAAGGTAGTGGCAAACACGAGCTGGAACGGCTGACCGACGACATTGTCCGGGTCGAGAGAAATTTAGAGCAGTAAATATGGCGATCTCAAGGACCTTTTTTAGAACCTCTCGTTCTCCAGTGCAATGTATGGGACGGGGACGTTAGGGTCGGACAAAGTATATTTTCGTTTTATTCTTGTACTTCACTTTCTCTTTTCATCCTTCAAAATCGCTGGGTTTACGTGGGTTTCTTTCGTTCATCTATGGATTCAATGTAATGGGGTCCTGAGAGACCACGTTTAGTACTATCAAAATGTTCATTGTATATTTCTAAAAAAGCTAAAAAATTAAAAGAAGAATATTAAAAATCATAGCTTGAAATCAATTTCATGGTTCATTAAAATATTTCACTTTTCTATACAGATAATTTTTTGTTGAAGAACAGAATTACTCCATCGTTTTCAATTAAGCTCAAGTTTCTATTGAAATCTGTTTCGCGGTACCTGAATTTCAGTCGCACTCAAATCTTTTATCTCATAGATTGAATTTAAACGTTGTTTTAAGTGTGAAAGATACTTCAAAACGTCACGTAGTTTACTATAGTAGTGGCGGTCGTGATTGTATCTACAATTGAAGGGAATATATCAACTATGAAGTATTTTTGTGCCATGAATATTCCACTCTCTTCCAGGAGTAGTATTGGACTATGTTTTTCTTCTATTACAACAATAGCATTTTCTTTGTCAATAAATTTACTGTCTAACCCATCAGATGTTTATAGATATTTCACTGTTATGCCTCTCGATCCCATCACCATCATCATAATTACAACTGTCAAATGTCAACTGTTGTATTTAAACTCTTCTCCCATCCCAGAGTTTTACGATATGCATCTAGCGCAGTGTTTCCCAGCGTGGAGCCCACGCCCCACAGGGGGCAATTGGATTGATAAGGGAGGTAATTTGCGGACTCAAAAAAGAGTTTAACCTTTTTGCTTTAATATATGTTAATAATTTTTGTATAAGTTAAATGGGGAGGCGTAAGAATGTTAGAAAGGCTAACGTGCGATATGGCACAAAAGAGGTTGGAACATAACATGGTCCACGTGGGTGGATATATTACCTCCATCGCAAAACAAATACTTGTCAAATTATTTCTCGTTTCATTGACTAGTACAACTTGATTGTATGGTTCGTAAGTTTGTTCAGTAATAAACATTTTGCTTATGATATATTTAAAGAACGCATGTTATTTTTATAACTTAATAGATGTTGATATCACTAATGGCGTTATGAAAGGCAGCCTCGTACAACGCGAATCGGACTCAGAAACCGCGAACATTCAACCTTATTTTAACTGCTATGTATCTTTATTTGTAAAGCAATTATCTTATTACTGTCATCCTGGTGATTTACTTTCTTAAATCAAACCGCGAGAGATTACATAGTGATATAAAAATGAATAGGCACTATTAATGCTAGCGATATGTGTTATATAGAATATCTAACGTATAGAGACCATATTGTAAGTATAAGAAAATAATCAATCACCTGCTATCGTACGAAACTTTAATTTAGTTGGACCTCAATAAATAGAATTTTACTTTCAAAATTGCCCTTTCAATATTCTTTTCAATGCTTGGAAAAATATCTGACGGTTTTCCATTAAAAAAAAAAAAAACTAAATCCTCTCTCGTCCTTAACAAAGTCGTCATTCCTCTTGAAAGGAAATCTTTATTGACTCGATGCTTTGTATGAAATTCTTTTATTCATCGGTTGATCAAGTAAAAAAATATATTGAATTTCTTTAATTATTTCTAAAGACGAGAAGAAAAATTTATAAATTTCATATAGAATATTAAATATGTTTGTCAATTTGAAGAAGTTAATTTGTTTGATAATAGTACCTTTTTGATATCTGGTTGCCAAACTTTGATTGCGATTTAAACAGAACGTTATCATTTAGGATCAATAACAAAAAAAAAAAAATTTTTTTGTCGTCATTATATCCGATAGACGCTCAATCCAAGGCAAAGGCTTCTCTTAAAGGTCGCCACGGTGATGGGTTTTATTCTGCCCGTGTCCATCAACTTCTCGTGACCTCGGTTACGTCATCGGTTCTCCTAATGGGTGCCTATCTATGTCGCTTACTTTCATCACTTACTTTATTTATTTTACCACTGTTCATTACATCTAGTATAATCATACATCATTACATTCAGGAAAAGCAGACGATGTAACCTTGAATGAAAAGCTTCCAAAAAAGCTACAAAATTTTCAAACGCATCCTTTCTTCGTGGAGAAACCCTTAATGGGATACCTCTCCACTTGCAACGAAAGAGTTATACCGAACTTCTACAGGCTAAAACCCCACGGTCTTCTTCTACGCCTTGCATAAAACGACAGGACTAGTTTTGCATACTATCATAGTCTCAACGGCGGTGGCCTAGTGTTTCAACTCGTTACAACAGAGCTGCAGTTCCCCGTATGTTATCATAACAGCGAGATTTTGTTCGCGAGGCATCGCAGGGCTAAAACATGCGATCATCCCGAATCTGTCGCCAAGGCCATGCTATGAGGATTGGAGAAAAGCACGGTATTACCCCCTCCAACGTCCAAGTTTCCAACTCCGGAAAAGCCGCTCAGATACTCTTTCTCCTGCAGCTCCTGCAACATTAATCGCAGAAGGTTACACCAGCCCTCCATAACCGCTTGTCCTGTACCATCGCCTTAATCAAGCCTGACAACGAGAGGTAATTCCTCACAATATCGACTTCAAACGCATGCCGGCGTGAACAAAGCTTTTGAAAGTTTCATTGCTGTACTTTATTACTACATAAAAATAATTTACATTGTAGTACTGATTATTTGAGTTGCGTGATGGCAATTTTTTAATATATATATTCCATCTTGATTTACCAAAGTTACCGACATAGCTCGAATAATTACTTTTGGGGACATGTCGCTCGTGATTAATGACCGTTGGGGCCGATAGGTTCTCGGTGACCAAGAGCTGGTGAACGTAGTGGCAGTAGCCTCCTACTAGGTGGAACGACGACTTAGTCAAGGTCGCTGAAAGTTATTGGATGCGAGCAGCCCAAGATCGTGGGGATCTTTCAGAGAGACCCATTTCCATTGAATATTTAAGATCAGTATGCCAAGCTGAACAGGTGCGTGCATACATCAAGACTCTGTATTTGGCACTAATCGGTGTAACATAACTCCTGAAGATGCCCCGTGGAAGGGTGAAACACGTGTTGAGTGATTTGGCGGTGGCGGTTGAGTGATTCGCATTCTTTGCCGCAAACGCATTTATCAGCGGGCTGGCGGGCGGTGCACTTTATTGCACGACTACCACTGCATGTGCGGAAGTGGCTAAATATTGGCCTTTTTCTTACTTAGGATGGACATCCGCGAGGTAACGCCTGATTGCATTAGACCCATGACTTGCAGTGGGAACAATATAACAGCGTATAGATGTAAAAAAAAAATTAAAATATTAATTGTTTCTAGGATTAAATAAAGTTTGAAGTAACTATATATGTTTTCAGTCTAGCGTAATTCCAAGTAAAGAGATTATAAAAAATAATCGGACACCAGTGTCTGCTTACAACGCTAGCTTCGTCGTCGTTGTCTAAATATGACATTCATGTAAAGAAATAGCAAGTACGTGCCGTGATAGCGCAGAGCCAGGAGGTATTGATGCAAACATAAACCGCAGTGATAAGGCAGTGCTTTGTTTCAGGCGCCACGGTTCGGTGCTATGTTAAACGTAACTACTGCGTACAGTCAACGGCGAAAGTCATTTTATAAATTGTTTTAATATTGTTTTTATGTTAGAGAAATTTTATGATTTTATACTCAATATCGAAAAAATCTTTCGCTATTAAATTACGTGCGTAGGTAATGGGTGAAAAAACTTTAAAAGGGTGAAAGTATAGTTCGTTTTCTGTCAATTAATGTATGGTATCATACTCAAAAATCTAGGGTATCTGAAATAATAAATAGATTAATGATAATATTTTATGAAATACAGAATTTTATTTAAATGTCAGGTGTTTATTCACGGCACAAGTTAACAGATAGCCACTGACGTATACTGATTATTAGAACAATAGACTGGAAGTCCGCGAACGCTGTACTATAACTGAGCGAACACTGTACTATAACTCAGCGAAGGCCAAGAGGTCAGACGAATCAGACGGGGTCAGGAATCATGGGAGCTAAGATAATGAAACAATTATATCACCTGAAGAACTAACCTCTATTGTAGTCTATACTTTATTTCATCTCATCGCTCAACATTCCATAAAGAATCGACTATAAGCAATCTAAAAGCTTCGCAGCAACTCTTTTTTTCAGCTGATGGAAGCTCACTGCAAGGCTTAAGCCTCCCGCTCCAAGATCTTGCAACTATGTTATCAGTCCATCTGGTAGGGGTCTATTCACGCCGCATCTGCCGGCTCGTGGTCGCCATTTGAGAACCTTTCGTCCATCGGTTGCACATGTGATTTTCACCGCCCACTGCCACTTTTGACAGGCAATTCTTCGAGCTGCGTTGGTGATCTTGGCTTTTTATGGAACGCCTCATTAATCTAATCTCGGCGTCTCCAACCCCATGAAATTCAATTATGGTATCTCTCGAACGAGGGTTCTTAAAGTAGCCGTCGAGATTTTAAGCCTTGATGCCTCTTGGCCAATGAGACAATGCCATCATCATCATCATATCAGCCTTTAGATGCCCTCACAGTAAGGCATAGGTCTTATCAAAAGGCAAAAAAGGACTAATATATAGCTACTTCCGCTATGTAGCAGTAGTCGTGCAATAAAGTGCACCGCCCGCCAGCCCGCTGATAAATGCGCGTGCGGCAAACAATCAGAATTACACAGCTACCACTGTTAAATCGTAATAGGAGTAATGTTACACCGATCAGTGCCAAACACCGAGTTACTTAATGTTTGGCACTGTGGCTGGCGAGCGGTGCACTTTATTGCACGACTACTGCTACATAGCGGAAGTAGCTATATATTAGTCCTTTTCTTACTTATGATGGATTTCCGCAAAGTAACGCCTGAATCTATTAGGTACTATCCAAGGGTGTTAGATATGACTGATATTACGTAAACCTTAAATAGACAGTCTATCCAAAATTACATACAGGATGGGCCAAAAATTTTTGCAAATAGCAACACTTGATTTCTCCAAAACGTTTACGTAGTCGATTACAGGAGTGCCAACGGCGACACGGAGCACATCTCGACGATGTGATATTAAAAAAAAAATTTTAATAAATGATAATTACGGTAAATAAATCATAAACAAAATAGCATTTGTACTTTTATTTCTACACATGTTTTAAAAGTGCAAAAATTTATGGCCCACCCTATATGACAATTAAATAACATTAGAAGACCTAAATATAAATGTATCCTAAACATGACACGAAGTGTACATCGTGCGATGTTCAGACGAGACTACGAAGTCGCTAATTAAGCCATCCAGACCTACCCTCGCGTGCAGGAACTAATAACAGGGCAGAATTTATATTGACACCACACGGGGCAGAGCGACCTGATAAACGGGCGACCGTCTAGTACTAAAGTTACTACATAGTAATTGCAATTATTTATAATTACGTGAGAATAAACTGTAATAACTTCATGTACTTTATCTTGGTCAAACAAAGCGGGATTTTTCTGGAAATTATAGAAAACAAAAGAAGATAATCTAAGACATGTATCTTAAGTAGTGCCGGATAAATTTCTCTATTATCTAGTAGCTCAAAATAAAAGAATAAATCTCCTCTATTCTGAAACCTCTCGGTATTGGGTTTTACTCAAATTTTAAAATACCTCCACTTCCAAGACTCCTGTTATTCAAACAATAATAAACGATAAGATTCAAAGGAAGCTGACCTTTGATTGTTACCATTGCCATGTCATGAACGAATAGTGTGAGTGTGAGTGAGAGAGCTGTTATATAAAAAAGATTAGAAAAATAAGAAAAAAAAGGTCGAAATATTTTATAAAGAAAGATGAAACGAGGTGGTTAAAGACAAAGGTACATAGCTAATGAATAAGTAACGAAAATAGAAAATGATAAACTAAAGTTAAATAACTTATATTGACAAAGAATACCAACTATGCATTTATGATTTTTACTCTTATATACCGCAAAATATACCTGACGACTACAAGCCGGTAGACGTTCGTGGGTAGGTTTTCCACTTTTTTTTTATACAAGTTTTCCTCTAACATAGTCAGAGCCTATATTTACTAAATTACAATTTCTAGAGGGAGGGGGAAATCCTCAAATGGACGCCTGGTAATGGAGGGCCCAGGCAGTGTCAGACTTTTACTGACTAAAACCCCCCACCGTCGGCTGTGTGACAATTAAGTTTCTATAGGTTTTTCACTTGGTAAACAGACGAAGCAGGTAAGTTCGCGGGAAATCACCAGGACCAGTCGTTGTGTCGATCTTTGGGGGAAGCATTTATCTTGCAGTGAGCGTCCATCGGTTGAAAAGAGAGGAGATACTGCAAAAAGACATTTTTGTCAATTGTAAGAAAAGGACCAATATTCAGCCACTTCCGCACATGCAGTGGAAGTCGTGCAATAAAGTGCACCGCCCGTCAGCCCGCTGATAAATGCGTATGCGGCAAATAATACGAATCACACAACAGCCACCGCCAAATTACTCAACACGTTTCACCCCTCCATGAAGCATCTTCAGGAGTTATGTTACACCGATTAGTGCTAAACACAGAGTCAAAGTCAATGTTTTGTTACTGTCTCTAGCTGATCTATTTTCACTATGTCCAGCTTAAGAGAACAATGGTGGCTATGATGACTATTTTTGATATCTAAGTTTGAAATATTATTGCCTGAGTGCACAAATGGTGGGAGAGAAATTTGAAAGGTCGCTGCAGACATTTGCAATGCAAATGCGGGTCGCTGCTCCGTCTTCCTGCAGGCACGGAACCGAAATTTACCGCGACACCGACACTTTTCTCGCACGATTTATGTTTGCATTATCTAATTTCGAAGTTCAACTGCAACGTGAACCCATCTGAGAGACGTCTAATATTATTTTGTTATGTTAGTATCAGATGTGAATTATTTTGAAACTATATTAAAACAACAATGAAACAAATTTATTCTTACGAATTGGCTTTGCAAACCACATTAGCGAAGTCGACACATATTGATATAATGTACATTTAAATATGTATATATTTATGTATAGTTCCAATTTATCAAAACATGCAAAAATGTAAATAGTATAATAAATGTAACCAATTTAACCCTTAGTAGCCTGATTTACTAAAGTGATTTTTTTTTATATTACTGTGTTTGCTTGTGGGTCTAGATGAAGGGAAAAATAGATTTTTTTTTAATTTCGCTGGAAAGAATATTATACAACAGTAAAATACGTACAGCCAACCTATAAAAATACTAATAGTAATGTGAACATTCGATTTAAAAGATTGGTATCAAAATTGAAACTCTAGGTTATAAAGGGATAAAGGATCTTAGCCATTTGGTTACGGGTTGAAAAAAGAAATTTGATTTTCATATACTCTATTATCGCTGTAAATTATACATCAATCAACACATCAATTTAGTTGTTATATTGGTACAGAAATATGCACTTGAACAGCGTGATGGATTATAAAGTATACCTATTGAAAGGAATTTTTTACCCCGATCAAATTTAGAATGTTAAGAAAATTAAGCCATTTCGTTTTTTATTTATGCGATTTTTAATATTGAGCACAGAATTTAAATTTGAAAAAATAATAGTGATTTTTTTATTTATATATCTTTGAAGTCAACACAAACATTCTGTTTTTATACGGTTTTATTTAGTTCGACCCCTACGAATTTGTTTATTTGGGTCAAAATTAGAAATTAAAATTTAAGCACCTTCCCGTTGTCAGATTGATCCGAAATTTAATTTAGATGACAATACAATATAATAAAATCAATAACATTATAAATCTAAGATGGCCGCCCATACAAAATGGCGGATTACATATTTTTCCTTAACCCCCTCAATATGGGTATCAAATGTAAGGGCTGCACTAGTAAAACACGATGATTATGTCAAAATTTAAAATTCAAGATGGACGCCGTTCCAATATGCCGGACTAGGTACATAATTTTCCACAACCACTAAAATATGGGTATCAAAAAACCATTTAACTTAAAAGTATTTTAAATGTATTTTTTAAAAATAATTTAGTTGGTTTTTAAATTAAAAACATAGTACTGAACACATAGCGCAGATGACCGCTGTGGATTCTGAATTTACTACTACAATCAAAAAAGCTTAAACTAGATATCTAAGGTATATATATTTATTGAAGAATCTTTAACATCACGTTACTGAATTGCTAGGCATTATGAATTTGATTTTCATGCTTCAAATATCTCAGTGAGATCCCGTAGAAAATTCTTGTTAATCCTTTCGAGAAATACTGTTAATGCTTTAATTGTATTTTAAGTATTCAGGCGTCAGTGGTACGGCTTGGTTTTAAGCAAACACTTTTTCTCGTTACAATCTATTATTACATTAACCCTTTCACGACCACGGGGACGCCGATGTCCCAAGCAAAAATCATGGATTATTTAAATATTTACGTAACCATTGTAAATTATTTTTTTGTTTTAATATTTCGGAAAGTACCTTTTTATTATTTTTTACTGGCAATATAGGATAACTAACACCGTTTATTGTTTATCGTCATCAGAACGTTAGAGTTCTTTTGGCGCGAATGATCTGCTGTTTGGAATAAATAATTGATATTATAAAAGCGCTTCTCAAGCTTTTACAGTGTCAAATTATCATTACCTGGTAAGTAAATTGTTATTCTAAATATTCAGTAGTAATGTATTTATGTTGTATTCTGTCATAAATCGTCATAAAGATTATGGGACACGGATGTCCCAGTCGGCGTAAAGGGATACTTTTTGAGGGATTTCTTAACTTTTGGCCTGGTGATATACCAAAATGCTATCATTTTATTATTCGTATTTTTCTCAGAATATGTTTCGTAAGGGACGTGGAGTTTTTGAACTTCGAAAAAATAAAATTCTTCAAATTTTTGTGGGTGACAATAGCGATGAGGAAGATGACTAAGTGCTTGATGACGAAGACCAAAGACTTCTAGTACAGGATGATGACCAAGGGGTATTTGATGTCGAGGTTGAAGAAACAACGACTCTTCAACGGCAAGAATCACCTGACCCTTCAACGTCTCAAAAAATCAATCCATTTAATCATCAACCAATCATCTAACAACAGGAATTGTTTTGCCGAGTATCACAAATAACTTGCCCTATTATATTTATATTATTCATAAACAAGTAAAAAAAAGTACACTAAGTAACAAATGTACATTATTTGCAACAAAACAGACTTACCAACAAGTAAACCAAAATTTAGATGTTTAAGTAGAAAGTAACCCTTAGCGACCATAGGGACATATTTGTCCCATAAATTTCCAAAGAAAACGTAAAACATTTTTGAATTTTTAGTATAAATCATGTTTTTAGGATGCCTATTAATTCATTACATTTAGCTAAATTGATTAAATAAGGTACCGTAACCTTATGGTCCTGAAAGGGTTAACAAAGGCACAGGTTTTTACCGAGCGCTTTGTGTGTGAGAGTTCTTTTCACGTCTTCAACAAGAAACGGGATCATCATTCAATGCGAGGTGAAAATACGATTTTTCTTTTTCAGTTATTCATTTTCATATCTGTATTTCAAAAAAGAGTTCTAAATGTTTTTGCTATTACTTAAATAGTTCTTTTACAATTACAGTTCTATTGTGCTTCTAGGAAGAGACTTCTTGGGAAATTTCCTAGTGGTAACCCATCCTTCGTCGATCCACTTTCAGGATCATTTCGATACGAGGTTGTAGAGTTACTTGATTACCTCCCGACGAAAGGAGATGTCTGTTTTACGGTCCAGTCTCTTTCTGACCACCTATTACCCTTAAGTGAAGATGCTAGGATAGTCCAGAGTGTCTGTGACCCGGGAAGACACCAAAGTATACAACACGTAATAATCGAGTGTCCTCTGTACAATAGGACAAGAATTGATCCGGAAATCGAATTTAATATAGAAATAATTATGGAAAATTTACACAAACTGAATGACAATAATGAGATTATACAAAAAATTATAAGATACTGTAAGTAGATACAAAAAAAAAAGTAATTAAGACAAGCGAATTATTATTTCAATGTACACTATATCATATAGGTTTATAATACGTACATATATGCTAAATGTCTAGAATTATTAAAATAGATAAAATAAGATAAAATAGGCTGAATTCTGTAAATTTGCAAACAAATTCAGTCCAATAACATTTACTATAGAAACAAATATTTGAAAATAAAACATCATACCTTTGCATGAAAACGCTGACCTCGAGAGGTGATAGAGATATTGATGGATGCATGTGAATATAGTTGATGATTATTTTAGCTGTAATATGTCCACTACTGAACATAGGTTTCTTTCTTATATTTGCATATGGTCCGATTGAAAGCGATTCGCACCTACCAACTTCTAATGATCTCAATAAGGTCGCCTTATTTTTGTTTACTTAGCCTTTTCACTTCTATCTAAATCCGGTCGACATATTAAGCTCGGAGCTATTTACTAAGGTTAAATATTACAGTCAAAGCGTAATCGCAACTCAGTGCTGGTCATTAACAAACATTATGAACTTTTTTAATTTGTAGCATGTTGATAAATTCGTAATTCAAAAACATTTCACAGGGACAAGTATATAAAAACAAATCTTCATCTTGTAGCACTCGAGCATGGAACTGGCGTATTGAAAGATATTGTCCTATAATGTAAAAGGCAAATGCCTTTTACACCATCCTAGTAAGAACAAGAGTGATGTTACATTCCAAGGACAAAGTTCATAAAACCCAAAGTGTCCAAGAGGTATTTAAGTTTTGCTGGCAACGAATCTGTGGGTATTTCGATCATATTGTCCGCGAAGACGAAGGAAACCTGGAGAAACTTATTGACAAGATCCGTGAAGCCCAATGTTCTGGACAGATCACTTATCCGCGAAAGAGGTCACAATCCTTAATAATTTAGAACTGCGACCCAAAAAGGCGGATGCAATTATGCAAAAGATAAATATTGAATCAGTAAAGCAGTCTTCAAGTGACTAAGAGTGGTTTGATGTCCCAATAAAAACGTAAGGTTTTTGTAAATAAAGCAAAGATGGCGGTGCATATACAGAATAAAAGCCAAAGGAAATCATAGCTACTTATATTTTTAAATATTTTTCTTCCTTCAATCAGCATTCACGGATTCGTGGTCTAGAATAATGACCTCTCAATATGGGCTAAAGAGATGTCTAAGATTTTTGGATTTTTTTTTTATCCTTTATAGGCGAAGAATTTGACCTCTGTCTCCCTTGATCTTCAGCGATGACGAAGTCTACAATGCTACATGCTTGACCATAAAAAACCTAATCACTCTTGTTTTGAAAACTTCTAAGTTATTGTTTGGCAACAGCGACATCGCTCTTTGGTTGTTCGCATTAAAATTATTTGCTAAGAAAAGAATCTTCTAGAAAGTGTTCGACGAAATACTTTCTCTTCTATCTTCCAATCTTCTGCTAATGAAGACGATTTATTTTAAAAATCATCGAGTAGACAAATAAAACCAAGATGTAGGAGTATACGTTTAGAACTTTTATAACATCTATTTATTTTTGTATATTCATTTGTTTATTATAGATTGCATTTAAACGAACACTACAGTGATATATTGTATGTAGTTTAAATATATAATATGTTAATACGTAGTGTTATAATAAGTTTACAAATATGTCGATCCTGTATTTGACATTAATAATTAATGCATTGAAATGTGACATTTTAGCGCATGTCCCTTGTGAATTCGGAGAAGGAAACTCGAGATGAGTGATCAGACGACCGCTCTCCCGCCAGCTAATAAATGTTACGCGTAATATTTAGCTAATTAGATAGAAGTTAGTAGCACGAATGCACAAGATATGCCACAAAGGTACGACGGTAGTACAGACCCTGTATTCGCAAGACAAAAGTGGGAATGTAAAGTGGAGGTTGAGAAAAAGATAGAAATCGGAACCATTGCCTCCCAGATAGGAGACAAAACACGTCGCCACATATTTTTAAAATTTTGTCACGAAATAATAAACAAAAAAGGTTAGAAACATTATTGTAAAGTAAATGTAATGAAAAAAGGTAAACTAAAATAGAGATACAAATAGAAATAAACATATGAACCAAAAAGTAAAATTAAAAACTGAAAATTGTGAAATATTGTAAAACTAAAGAAAGCGGCGAAGAAAAATAGGAGATATGTGTTCAAATTGTGAATGTAAGAAAAGAGAATGTAATGTTTGAAAGATGATAGAATGAAAAAAATCGTGAAGGACGTGAGGAGAGAATGATAATAATAATAAAATAGAAAAATTATTGCACAAGAAATCTCTGTCGTAGCTATAAGATAGGGGTAACAAAAGGCCTCTAAAAACCGAGGTCATATAAAAAAAACTGAGTAGAGAGCATTCATAAATATAATAGGAATAATATAAATATAATTCATAATATAATATAATAAAGCTCTAAAGTAAATATTTATTATAAAATATTAGGGGGACCGGAAAGTAATGTCGCTTTCTTAAGTTAAATTCACACGACCACGTTTCAACATGTTTTATTTCTAATCAACAATATATTTGTCTTCGCTATCAACTTTTTTGCCATCTATTATACAAATTTTCAATGCCAGAGCGGTAAAAAATATTTAATTTTTCTGGAAAATATGTCGACAGAAACGACATTACTTTACAGTACCACTAATAAAAAATTTTAGTTTAACTAATATTTATTTTAAGGTTTAACTAATTTTTCAACACAAATTTAAGATGTAAATATTTTTATACAGATTATTAAAACTATGAAAACGATATTCAGGCAGAAAAATCGTGGGCCAATCACAAGGCGAGAAATATTGTAGTGCTCTTTCGCTTGACGTAATTATAAAATGTTCTGGCGTGGGATTCCCCACTTTGATCCGCGACATCGACATCGCGTAGCTACTACAAGTCATTGATAAATTTATTTACTTATTTACCTTCAATATACTGTCTGTCCGTACCAGCAAGTCGTTTTTTAAATATGACGTGAATATATTTATATTAACAAAGGAAAATAAATCAATTTCAATCGAACGGGAAACGGCAGAGCCGCAAATAATTAGAGATAGGTATGCAAGCTGTATGTTTAATGGCGATATAGCTAAAAAGGAATTGCCATGAAAAGCTGAAGCTATACAAACGCTATGAAGCTATTTCTATGTTTTCGTCTGATATTAGATTTAATTTGATTGCTTTTAAAAGTTTGTAACATTTTTTAATATAAAAGCAAACGAATGTTGCTCCGTAAAAATTTAATGCGATGCAATTAAGCACTATTCACTTTTATCATAAACTCAAACGTAAGACATGGTGTGTAGACGCAGATCTCGGGAGGTGATGGAGATATTGATGGATGAGGGTAAGTGTGATAACGACCAATGTCGGACATAGGCTTCCCCCTTATATTTCGAACAGGTCCGATTAGATACAGCTTGCAGCGTATTCCAATGACCTCAATAAGGTCATCTGTTTAACTCCGTTTGGAATATCAAGCTCGGGGCTATTTACTAAGGCTAAATATCACAGTCAAAGCGTAACCGCAACTCAGCGCTGGCCACGAACAAATATTACGAACATATTGTTTTTAAATTTCAAACCTGTTCATAAATTCATAATTCAAAAACATTACTGTCTAGTATTCGAAATTTAAATTAAATGAGACCAATTGTAAGATTCTGGTTTTCTATGGTTTTTGGCGAATAAGTTGAACCATCTGAATTATTTTTCAGTCGCGGAAAAATTGTTTTGTCTGTTGGCACAGCTTCACCGGTTTTATTCGCAGTAGATAACTTCACTGGAATTAAAGTCTTGCTGAGAACATTTGAAAGCATTTCTTTATTATATCATATTAGAATTTGAGTAATTTTGTCATGGGTAACAAAGCAGGAGTTACAGAACCCGCTAAACAATAAACACGGAACCCTAGGATCAAGCAGTGCCGTAAACACGCGTGGCCTTGAAGTTATTTATAGATTTTTGTGCACAGTTCTCGAAAATTCTAACCAGACTCTCTCGAACTTACTAAAACTTTTTCCGTCATATAAATAGGTGTGCTCCCCATGACGACAGTTCAGTGTCGTTTTTCGATTTATAAGATTAAGATCTACGATCAGTGATACAAAGTGACTATTGTGTAAGTTATTTGGACAGTGATTTCTTGAGCGATTTGAAAGTGAAATTTAGACTAAACGAAAGTATACTTTGTGTCAAAGTAGGGTGACCATCTGATTTGTGAATAAAGGACTCTTTGTGAACCAGTGGTGTTTCATTCCGACTCAGAACCTACAGTACTTAACAGATGTATCATTAAATCTTTTATTGAGGTTCGTGAAGACCTGAGACATCCACCCATTAGATGGCGTTGGACGCAGGCATTTATAAGGAAGACCTATAAGAAAGCACAACCCAAAGAAAACTGTGATAAAAAAATAGAATAAGTCAACAATAAAATAAAGAATAAAAGAAATGTTCCTAGCCATCTAAGAGTAATAAGATGATGGAAGGAAGGCGATGAAAGCAAGAAGGAATGAAAGAACAAAATGAAAGATATTGTGATGGAAATAAGGTAAGAATAAAAGAAATTGAGAAGAATGACAGTGAGTGAAGAATAAAGATGAAAGATCTGAAAAACTTAATTGTAAACAAAGACCCTGATCCCAACTAATTAGGGGTACGAGAGGCCTCCAATCTAATATATAAAATTCTCGTGTCACGGTGTTCGAACTTGAACTCCTCTGAAACGGCTTGACCGATTTTTACCAAATTTTATATCCGTATTCAGTAGGTCTGAGAATCGGCTACTATCTATTTTTCATACCCCTAAGTGATGAGGGTGGTCCACCCCTAAATTTTTTATTTTATTTTTTATACAAATTTTTTGGTTTTTATTTTATTATGATACAGCATAAAAAAATACATACAACCCTAAATTTTCACCCCTCTACGATCAATCTTTATCTTTAATTTGTTAATTAAAAACTTTAATTTTTTTGCAAAACAACGTTTGCGGGATCAGCTAGTAGTAATATAATATCTAGCAGTGTCCGTTCTGGGGCTCTTCTGTATTCAGTGTCAGAAAAAAATCCCGGGCATAGCCCTCTCCACATAGAGTTAATTCGGTAAAGCTACCCACGGTACGGGCCTTGTAATTACCATTGTTTAATTTTGAACTTAAATAATATTTGCGTCGTTTCACCGGCAGAGCTGGCGGTAAACGACTTCCCCGTGGATTTATGGCGGTAAAATAACTTACCGCGGCTCCGCTTTGAGACTTTTTAATTTCCTCAGAAGGTAAAGAGGCACTTTCAGTTTTTCCTGCGCTGTTATGTTTCTTTTGTGTCGTTGTGGATATATAACGTATGTTTATATATGGATGCGACAATATTTACGTTGACATGAAACTCCTTTCTCACTACTTCAGGAAGTTAAAACAGTATTAATAACAAAATATATTTATTATTGTTGCCGACTGACTAGGAATTTAGAAACTCTTAATATATTATAATTTTTATTTATGTATTTATACATTTTATATTGACAGTTTATGTCACTTTGGCGTGGTCTATTGTTACGTATTAGTCTACTGTTATTTAATTTTTTTAAATTATAATTAAACTACCACCGCCATTTTCATTTATTACATATTTTTAAAACATGGTAGCACAGACTTATTAAGATTAGGGGCGACTCGGGCAAATCATGAACTGATGGTGGGCCGGCCGCTAGAATTATAGGTGATTAATTTTTTTTGGTTTTATTCTGGAATAGAATTCAATATTTTTCGAATGTACTAGAGTATTATTTTTACTGTCGGCGGGCCACCAGTATTCGACCGACGGGCCGCGGTCTGTGCATCCACGTTTTAAAGAGTCCCCACGTTGGGCAACAATTATTTTATCTAAGTTCAACATTGGACTTCTGTCGCTGAAATGATGGTTATAATTATGTTATTTTATATTTACAAACTAGCTGCTAGAATCTCTTTTATATAAATGTCTGTATAGAGAGATTTTTTTGGATTCTCTCTTTTATAACGTAAGCATTACTTTTATTTTCCAAATAAAAATATTAAGATAAACTATTGATGGTTAACTAATTGATATTGATGTTATATCTTTACTAATATTACAATTTACTTTCATTTAAAAGAGCATCTGTTGAGTATCGAACCGGCTTCTAGATCAGCGCTCCGATTAAATAATCGACAATTAAAAAACGCATGTAAATACCTATTTGAATAAAGATATTTTGAAATTGAATTTGAAATTAATGTGTTTATATTTGTATCATCTCCAGTTATTTAACCTGATCATCGTTCGAGATTTCGCTCTATCGTTTTCGTTTTAATTTTCGAGTCTCTATCAACTGAAGTTGTTACTCATATTTTTGTCACTGCACGAAGCTAAAATATCGCAGTATATAGCAATTTGGTTATTAATTTGACTATAAAACTTTTCCTTTGACGAGACGATTGTTTCGTCTGTTTTTTTATTTTAAAGGAATTTATTTGTTGAATTTGTTATAACTGTGAAACGTAATTATTAAGGTGCCGAAATTGTGAAAATGAACAGTGTGATGGAATACTGTGATCAAAAAGTAAAGTAAAATTGTCATTTAAAGCTTCCAGGCGTGTTAGTAAAGAGGTCGATTTTTTTCCTAGCTTGATATGACTATTTATAACATTGGCCAAGCGTCTGTTTGCCAAAGGTTGGAATATAATTTTACTCAACTGAAAGCATTTTATAGCTTGTTTTGTACCTTAAACTCTCAATTTTTTGGTAAAACAGTTTCAAAAATTCATCTCACATCGTTTTGCAGCCAACGCATTCGCCTGGTTTACATTAACTAACTTCTAGCTATTCAGCAAACTCAAAATGCCAATGCCAGGACGCCGTTTTAATACAAGTGAGGAGATACAATCCGAATCGAAGAAGGTCTTTCTTATTTTTTGTGGACCCCGTTTTTGTTGGTCTCTCGTTTTACCTGTCATATTGTTAGGACATAGACTTTTAATTATTGGTTATAGTATCTGTATTATTCATTTATTTATTTATTTACAATTTTCATCTTCATTCATAGAAGAAGAACGAAAGATACTGTCTTTAGTTCTTTTTCTTCTACTCCCGAAGAAGGTCTTGAAGGCTATTTAAGAAAAAGACTTTTCTGACAGGGATTGGAAAAAAATTTGGCAAAAGTGCGTTTTATAGAACGGATATTACTTTGAAGGGAATGTAATTGATTTAAAAAAATAAATAATTTTCATTTTATAAACAAATTCACCTTACTGCTTGATTACAATATTATACATGAAAAGTTTCTTTTATTCGAATTTTAAAATTACTTTTTAAGAATTATTTTTAAACTTTAACCCGTAAATATTATTATATTTCAATAATACAATGTCACATTTATATCTCTACGCTATTAAATACGGTTCCTGTTTAAAATTATTATTTCAATGACATCAAACACACGCCATTGTAACGAGTTGACGTGCGAATGTAATTAATTGTGTGCATTTCGTTGTTAATTAAAATTGAAATAGATAAACGTTTTATATATTTAATTAAATTACAAAATTAATAGAGTAACAACGATGTCCAAACGGTAATTATTTGTCGCATAACTGGAGGCTAAACACGTGAAAGTAAGGCTAGAATTATTGGCAACAAATTACATGTTTATTGAGGCCGGATTTGGCGAAACCTTGGCATGCCAAACCGCCATTCGAATGCCAAATATAGTAAAAACAGAACAATTTTACCGAATCTAGACCTTCAGGTCAAAAGCTGGTAAATACCACTGCGTTCTAAATAACCAAGCCATAAATTTTAAATAGTTAATATGATGAAAGAAGAATACGTTCAACAGCGAAGCTATTCCTTTTTTTTTTAAATAATAAAATGATGTGTTGTTTCCTTATTAATAAACTTCTTTATACGATATAGCACAATCCTTTTTGTTTGTCTGACCCAATTGAGATTCCTGCATTGTTTAAGAGTAAAGTAAAGTACACTTAAAGACGTAATTATGTTTAATGATCCATTTAGCTGCACGGAAACTAAAGTTTAATAGTAGCCCGGAAACTAGACTCTATCTTTTTCAAAATGTTTTAGAATTTTC
Organism: Battus philenor; assembly: GCF_028537555.1. Classification (NCBI taxonomy): domain Eukaryota; kingdom Metazoa; phylum Arthropoda; class Insecta; order Lepidoptera; family Papilionidae; genus Battus; species Battus philenor. Next base: position 495,203 of record NW_027181737.1, on the reverse strand, counting down.
AATTTTTTTTATAAAATTTATATAATACTTGTTTTATATTAAGATACACCATGCTTTATTTATTTTGTAGGAGTGGTCGTAGTACTGTAGCTTCTTGTTCGTCGTTAGCTTCTTGTTCGTCGGTAGCTTCTTGTTCGTCGGTTGCTCCTTGTTCGTCGGTTGCTTCTTGATCTTTAGTTGCTTCTTGATGTGTTGACCGCACCTCCGCTAGCCCTTATAATGAACGCGGAGACTCTCAACAGCGCGATGCAGATTTTTGTTGCGTCTACTGTGGCGCCATCTGTCATTTATATGTTTCACTGCCGCCGCCGCCGCGATGCGATTGACGGTCACGTGGGTAAGAGCTTGGTGTTTGAGTGGCGCGCACAATTTATTTAAACACTTTCCAACCTTTAGCTTATTGGTATACACCTACCCAAGGACTGGAACCTATTTACGTCAGGCCTTGCCTCTACCTTCTCCGACAGTACTCTTGTAAGGTGAGTGCCTCTTGCGCTTTCGCAGTATCTGACTCTCCAAGCAAGTGATGGAGTTGTAAGGCACACTTGGTTTACTTTACATCACCAAGAATGCACTCACGATTCACTCCTCACTCGGGATGCCTTGTGAGCTGTTTCCCATATAATCCGAATAAGGTACTAGAGTTTTTGGCAAACTGACTTCTCGATTCACAACACGGGATCTAGCCCCGACTATACCTGACTGCTGTGGGTAGAATCTAGCAGATACCTCTTGCTGAGCAGCCAAGTACCCGAGATGCTGTAACTCGGCGGTTGCTAGCCATCAAGCTACCACCAATGGGCGCTCCTAACCTAACCTAACCTAACCTAACCTAACCGCGCGACCACTCACCATGCGGTCCATCCGCAACACCGGCTACATGATCACTCCACCTGACACCGAACGCCTTGCCACACACCAGACAAGGCACATGAACATATCCAAGGTTTGGCGTTAACCACATAGTCATTACGAATCTGATATCAATGACCAATTCCTAGCGCTCACGCAGTAGACAGGTATAATACTCTAGTCTAAACGACGTGTGGTTTCTAGCTGGTATTAACATCTAAACAGGTGGTAGACTCAACTTGAATTCAAGATATATAATTCAAAATAAGTTGAATTTGGATTTCATTGATTACTAAACATGAATGGGTTGGACAATGATGACAATTGCAGTTACAAAAAAACGTATCTTACGTTTTTTAATTGCTGAAGGTGATAATGATGTAAAAAATCATCTTCCTGATCGTCGCCTTCCTCTTCTTCCTCACCTTTGGATGATTTTAACTTGATCGTCTGTTCACTTTGTTGGTGGATGTCATACGCTGCACATGTCTCTTGTCCAATACCTTAAGAAAACATTTTAGAAACTAAAAAAAACTATTCTGCAATTTATTCCAAGCTCGCGATGAGTGCATCCGTAAGTATATACGGAACAGTTTGCTCTAACTAATATGAAAGCGGAACCGTAACTCATGCGCCACTCTGAGACTTAGAAAGTTTCATTCCGCGGGAAATGAAATTCTACGTCAACATTAGGGAGAGCGGAGGAGAGTACTTAGCATTAAGATAATATTATGCAACGTAAAATTTAATAACGCAGTTCCCAACTACCCTTATCCGAGTAGTTTGTTAAATAACATAAAAACAGTTACTGCATCACGTCTGTTGTATACGGACGCTCTTTATGTTCGTGTATGTTTTTGTACATATCAATATGTTTTTTTTTATTTATTTTTCTCGTTAACTCTGCTTTTATGATTATTAATATGTGCTTCTTATATTTTATAATTGTTGACTAATACTAAAAGCCTCTAAATGGAAAGAGGTAAATTATGTTTAATGGAATCAGGCGTCACCTCGTGGAAGTCCATCCTAAGTAAGAAAAGGACCAATATTTAGCCACTTCCGCACATGCAGTGGTAGTCGTGCAATAAAATGCACCGCCCGCCAGCCCGCTGATAAATGCGTATGCGGCAAACAATGCGAATCATTGACGGTGGCGGTTGTGTGATTGCTTGATCGATTTTTCTTATTTACACTTTGATTAAAAGTATTTATTACATTTTTATTTATTTATGATACTTATAGTGTAGTAAGTCAAGTTTATTTTTTATTATATCTTCATACTAGTCCAGTTTCTAAGCCCGCTGTAACCGAATCCGCGCGTTTATTATTCCGCACAATGGGATTTGTTTTCGAACGTATTTCACCCGCAACGTTTCACAGCTTCATTTAAATATTTCAAAAGATAAATCTTTCGTTTTGTTTTTGTGCCAATACATGCATATCGTGTGACTGCTTTGTATATATTTTTAAACTAAATTTATAGCGGTTGAAATTTATTCTCCAACCAATGTATCAAACGTTAGATTGGTTTGTAATGTTTCGATATAATGCTGAAAAACTGTTTTACTGTTTGATGAAAAGGGAAATGGATACTCCATTATACTGTGCAACATATTCTGTTTTTTTTTTAATCATGATGATCAACCTTCTCTGCCTCTTTGTTCGGTCCATGTGTTCAATTCACGTGATATAATCTTTTTATACATTTTCCATTAATTGTATAGAATTGCCACTGCACAAGTTTCTAAAATTTGGGCAGCAAGGTCTGCCTACAACGCATGGCGATTATGTTATATCCCCCATAGATATCTTTGGGGTAGGCTTATGACTTGCAATGCTCCTATGGGCTAATGAAAGTTAAAGATCTGAGAAAGATTTCCAATATACTTTAAATTACAAATGATTTAAAAAAATAAGGTACAGCCTGACAGTCACGGAAGGATCCCAGTACAACTTTCGTGCTTACATAATTGCAATCTTGAAAGTACCCTGAAATAACTCATTTTATTTGTTATTATTCTATGGATTAGAAAAGGGTTCGTTCCTTTTTTAACCTTTTCCATCTTCTGTCTCTTCTTGACAATCTTCTACGAAAAGACCGTTCGTTATTTTATATTGCTTTCTATTACGACAATATATCATGTATCTGTGATAAATAGTAATAATTAGGATATTAAGAGGAGGGTAAATGTGTGAAATATTTTACATTTGAGGAAAGAGGCAAAGGAAGTAGGGTATGAATAAACGAAAATTAGTATAAAAATGAAAGAAGAGGAAATATAGATCTGAAGAGGAATGACTAAACAGAAGAGCTTAAAAATAAAAAAGGATGTGAAAAAAATTATGAAAGATGAATAAAAACCCTGTCCCAAACAAGATAGAGGTATAAGAGGTCCCCGATAGCAAGGGATATAATAATATATATATCATGTAGTGTTCACATTCAGTATTTCTGGCCACTATGACCACAATATTTTATTTACAAATTATTTTTCCGTTTTCGAAATAAAATTCGAACGCCGTTAATGACGTCTTGACAAACATATTTGGAAATGAATTGCTCTATGTTTAATGTTTGAAATTGTTAATACAATCATTAAAAAATAACAAACACCGCTGAGTTTCTTGTTATTTCTTCTCAGTGAGCGGCGCGTTCCGAACTAACGTAAACTTAATTTTATGCTGACTTATAAATGATTGTTAGGATCTTATATAATAAAACAATTTTTGAATTTGATTTTGAAGTTGAATTTTAATTTGACTTTGAATTTGAATCTGAATTTGAATCTGTATTTGAATTTGAATTTGTATTTGAATTTGAATTTGTTGTCGCTACCGTTGAGTTAGGATCGTGTAAATTGTAAATTATCTTTATATCACTCTTGGCTACCATCTTCCTTTGTAACATGCTCGGACTATAACTCACCTCCACCTGCTAATCGCGTATAATTATTCTTATCTATGGGATAAGTTTAGGTCCAGCTGTGGACTTCCTACGGCTGGAAGATGACGACTGTAATAATGCATTTTAATATACATTAGCGTACAATTCTACAAATTGGTATAACAAATGAATACGTCAAGCATTCGTTAAACATCGTGTGGAGTAATGAAACCGGTACGTATTGCTGTTAACTCTCGTTAGGGTCTAACCGCACCCGTTGCGGCTTCTTGTTTAATGGTAATTAACAAGACTTGTACTTGATGAGTATATCAATGGAAACGCAAAGTCATCGTGTCATGGGACCTCCTAGGTCATGGGGAAACATAAACTTAGATTAATGTTTTCAATTTATTTCATACTGTTCTCAAAAGAACAGAGATGCATTTAATACAATTTCTTTTAAACCTAAATTTGAATTCTTGTGATATTCACGGTTAAATTCACGTTACTTCTTTATTTTGAATCATGTAATTGTTACAAAAGTATTTATTTATTTACACTTTATTGTATACCATAAGTAATAACTAAAGTTATATAGAAGTACAAGAGGCGATCTTATCGCTTGAGGTGACCTCTACCAGACAACTTTTGAGATGAAAGAGATGAAGGAGAAGGCAGTTTAGGGACTAGACACATACATATGCATATATATGTATGTATACTAATCAAAATGTCACTGTGCAATCCATTTTACATTTAAACATTAACAATGGCGTAATTGATTTATTTTAATAAGACGTGCTGTTACTCGATTTAAATATCAACATAGTGATAATATAGTGAAATCCACTAATTATAATATTGGATATAGCGTCATTTGAGCAAAAGATATATGTATGTCACTTTATTAAAATATCATCAGTGATTTCATAGGTGAAATTCAAATTTATACTAAACAATTGAAAAACGAAGAAATGTTTCGAATTTTAAAAGATGTCTAGTATTCTATTAAAATATCACGGCTAAACCCTATGGCACAGTGGAATCTATTTCAAATGTACACGATTGTGAAACGTACGTGTTGTTTTAATTTTAATTTATATATTGTCATTGATTATAAAGCCAATAGTTATTGCATGACGACTATACATATGTCACAAATGTCATAATTTTAATTATGGTAATGTAAAAAAATGTCACAATAAACCAGCATCCATTTCAATATAAATTGAAAAAGAGCTATATAATTGAAAAAAATATTAGAATGTGTAAAGTTGATGACAATAATTGTGAAAATTATATCACTCAAGTGGCCATCTCCAACATTGATGCATAACTGCGCTCGTTTTATGGCATTTTGAATTGTTGCTCGCATAACATATGGCTCCAAATAGGCGATATCTTCTTCAACGTTAGCTTTCAGGGCTTGTAAAGTGCGTAGTTTTTTGCGGTAAGCGCGAGATATTAAAAAGCCATTTTTAGTGAACCATTTTAGTGAAACATTTTTATGACATTACTTTTGCGCCACCTGTTCCAAGTCACTTATTGAAAGTAATCAGTATTCGCATGGTTAGATCTGCTTTACACAAACAAATTTCAAAAACATACTTTTGTTAATAAGAAAATATTACTTAATTAGAACTTGCAAGTTTCCCTGTTCCACGAGAAGCGAGTTACTTAAAGAAATAAACGTTAGCGAAATAAGTGAGAAGGAAATGTTAGGTAAGCGAATGAGAAATACAGTGTCAACATTATGAGACGCAGTTGCCGGGAAGTGCTGTGTGCTTTAAGACGATCCGCGTTAAGCTACAAAATAAATTAAGGAATGAAATGTATTGCTTGTTTATATAGTTAATAGACTAATTTATTAGATTTTTTAAAACTTTATTTTTATTTTTATTACCTTCAACGTTGTCACTAAGCGACATTTAAATAACAATGAATCTAGTAAGTTAAAATACCTATTACATTGTACTATTATAAATTTCATTGGGCTGATAACAGGCTGTTAATTAAAAAGTTATAAATAACATATTTTAGTGTTAAAATTGAATATAAACACTCTTGAAGGAAACGCAATAAACTTGTATTTATATCTTTACTTGTACATCTAGAGTATATTCATGTATAAGTATAAATGTTTTTTTTTTTAAATATATCTTGTTCATTAACAGACGATTAAAAGATGGGAGAAAAGTATTTAGTCTAAATCTTTCTAGAAAATTCTTTTTTTTTTAATTATACTTTTATAATGCGAGTAACCGAGGAATTGAAGAACCTATCGGCGTCATTGTTTCCAGACATTTATAACTTATGAGCCTTCGAGACAAGGGCGAATTTTCTAGACATGCATGTGGCATCATGAATCTCGTCATGGCCTAAGATCAAGCGAGACAGAGGTCATGCTTCGCCTATAAAGGACTAAAAAAGTTTGTTTTGAAATTTTTATTTCTAAAACTTGACCGTTCATTTACAATTATTATTTCGTGTATTTAGAAAATTATATTCTTTTCTTATCACAGACATTAGCGTCCGTATCCTAAGTTACTCTAGTCTCTCTTACAACTATTGGCTTTGTTAAATTTTAAAATATTTTAAACTAAAATTCAACTTATTTATTTTTTGTTTGTTCATAACGCCCAAAAATATGTTTAGATTTTAACAACACGATTAGTACCACCACTTCGTTATCCGTACTCCATATTGCCATCATCACGTTGTGCGCCAGTGTCTGTGCGGCGGTTGTCGTATTCGCCACATCGATGAATCTTGTGATCGCATCTTGAGTCTCGTCCGTGCAATACACGCGCGAGTTCGTGTGACGTGATATTGCTACCACCGCATCATGGACACTCTTATACAGCCCGAGGGTGTCTGTTGTTCGACAGACAACGATAAACGCCTCGCTTTTTAGCCCTGAGCCTCGTGGATGATGAGCGTTTTTGAACCTACCTTTGTACCGTTGCCTTGGCGAATGAGAACCTGTTTATCAGCTTAGTGGGAATTAGGTACAGGGTATTTTCCTGTTTCGGGATATTGTCCCCAGAGTTAGTACACCTACCGAGGAAGTACACCATCTCCTCCTATATTCGTCTTATATGCCCATGTACACCTTCTTTAGAAACTAGAATAGAATTGAGATCCACTCTAATAGAAGCCCTCAACTAAAGCTACGAGAATTCTAAGTGTGCCAGGGTTTGAGAAAAGATCACAACAAACACATATGGTTTTTTTTTTCGCTTAAAAATATTTTAAATTCATTATTTAAATTGTTTATTGAACTTTTTGTAAATAATAAAATGATAATTTAGATACATTATACAGGAGTGTTTTGTAAAATCGTCCACAAAATCGAAACTAATTTTATATAGCATAAAAGGCACTACAAGCTTCTTTATTTGTAACACAATTTAAGGTACGTTGCTGTTTATTCTCAAGACCAGATTGTCAACTATGTGTCGCAGCATATAGGCGGTACACATATATGTTGCATTAAATATATATTTATTACATAGAGAGGTAACACAACTATATTTAATTTTATTTTGTGCTTTCATAACATTTTTAAAGCAAGCTTTTATTTTCCGTAAGGTCAAAATTATGCAAAAGGCATTGAATATCGTTGGAGGCTCAACTATATAACGCTTTAACTAATCTACCCTCACAAAATTAGGCGCGTAACGTCGTGTGTATATTAAAATAACTACCCTCAAGTTTAAACGGGGATGCCCCGGGATCCGGATTATAATATTATTAAATACCAGGTGCAAACGCTCCCGCGGACCTTTGACGAGGGTTCCCTTGATATTGTCTCTTTTTTAGTTGCTTGTTTTTTATTTATGTACGCGTATTTTGTTTCACTTGTATACAAATGGAGTAAAATACAGAGTTTTAATTTTACATGTATAATTTTATTACAATCTGTGAATACAGAGACGGTATTTGATCTTGGTCCTTGGTCGAGGATTCGACAAGTTGCCTCCACAGGTCTCTTTGTCCTGCTTTTATGAGTACCTCGGTTGTTGTGAGAGCCGTCACCATCCACACAAACTCTGCCCATCTGGTTGGTCCTCGCCCTTGGTCTCCTTCCAGGTATCAGTACAAAAATTGTAGAGGTTGGTCATTTAATACACATTCAGTAGGAGATTACATTTAAATTAAAAGAAGTGACAAATTTTCTTGTTTCTTGTCTGGTAAGACTAAAATGAGAAAAAAAATTGTGATAGTATGTGATGTATAATTAAATAAAGAAAAATGTAAATTAAAAATTGTATGTACCATTTTTTAATTAACAAAAATAAATGATTAAAAATAAAATAAAAATGTAAAAGTAGTACTCTAGAGGTGTAAGCGAAGTAAAGAATGTGACAAAAGAAAGGAAAATAAAGTATGAAAAGGAATAGAAGAGAAAGTGTCGAATAAAAGGAAGATCCTTGGAAGATAATATGAAGAATAAAAGATAAAAAATAGAAAATTCAGTGAAATATGTTCATATATTGTCCCTGTGTACCTGAGACGGAGGGTTGTACAAGACATCCCTTATAACTTCGAAATTTATTACGTAAGTAATTAAAAAAGTATGTAATTTATCAAGTTTCGCATTTAATTCAGCATATTGTATCTATTGCTAAATATTTTTTATTTATTTATAAAAAAAAAAGAAAACTGCTAAATACATTAACAATTTGTTTCAATTATTTATTGGATATACAACAGCTAATAAATAAATAAGAGTAGGTAAGCACTTCAGAAAATACCAGAATGTACAAAGATGAAGGTCTTTGACCAATTTCTGTTGCCAGTGATGGCTTAGGTATTTGAGACGTGGTCGCTTATGATGGCTCTTATATGAAGGTCAGCCAAGGTCAGCCAGAGAGCGATAGAGATAGCTATGCTTAGAGCTTCGCTGCAAGAGCGATTGAAGAATCCCGCAGAAGAATCAAGATCACTGACTTAGCACGAAGAACTGCTCGTCTGAAGGCTCGGCATTGGCCGGACACCTCTCTCGTGTAATTGATGGCCATCGGATCTGAATGATTCTCCATTGATGACCACGAGCATGACTTATGGTGGGTAGGTACACCGATGATATACTTAAAGTCGCAAAAAGTCGTTGGTTGCAGAAAGCACAGGACCTGTCATTGTGACAATCTTTGAGTGAGGAATATGCCTTGCAGTGGGCGTCTATCGGATGTAAAGAAGAAGAAGAACTTCAGATAAGAGACACAACTAAAGCTACGTTAACATTTATTATTATGAACCGCACATTAATTAACAAATTCACCAGAAAATGCCATCCTTTCATGCTCTACAACGTTGATTAATTCTGAACTATTTTAGTCGTAAACATGTTTGCAGTCGTTCGGAACGGGCCGTCGCTGAGGCGGTGTCATAGTGTAGCCTTTATACAAGCAATCACATTATACAGCCTGGATCGCTTGGCGGTGTCCGGGTGAATTTCGGTTACCCCAGACACGCCAGATCCCACTCTCATTTGCATTCTAAACATTCGCCGCATCAAACATAACACTGAATCTATTGCATTCAGACGTAAACGCTTCAGTTGGTAAGAACTGTATCACTGCTGTTAGTGCTTCATTCTGATTTTTTATTGTCTTTTCACTTGTCTGTGATACCGACTAGAGCGACAGAATGATCTCATCTTTTTTAATACTAATCTGATCGTACAGATGCAGTCATTCCACACAACCACCCCAATATTTTATTTTCAGTACACACTTATGTATAACAATAAGCTTAGATTAGCAAAAGCTTATGACTTGTCTGCAATAGCGACAATCATCATGATCTTTATTAAACCGTTTTATTTAGTTCGACCCGTACGGAATTTGTTTATTTGGGTCAAAATTAGAAATAGAAATTTAAGCACCTTCTCGTTGTCAGATTGATCTGAAATTTGGTACACACATTTAATTTAGATGACAATACAATATAATAAAATCAATAACATTATAAATCTAAGATGGACGCCGATACAAAATGGCGGATTACATATTTTTCCTTAACCCCCTCAATATGGGTATCAAATAAAAGGGCTACACTAGTAAAACACGATTATTATGTCAAAATTTAAAATTAAAGATGGACGCCGTTCCAATATGGCGGACTAGGTACATATTTTTTCACAACCACCACAATATGGGTATCAAAAAACCGTTTTTACTTAAAAGGTTTTTTAAATGTATTTATTTCTAATCGGATCGCACTGGAACTATCGTTTGTTACAACCAATGTAACCTCTTGTTTTGTGTTCATAGTCGGAAAAAGATGCCTAGCAAATGCTTTGTTGGTGGCAATGAATCAAAGATTCGCCCGTGTAATTACCTCAAATCTGGAAAAGCAGCAAATGATAACCGCTAGCTTCTGTCAATGACTAAAAATATATAGTTGTATCGCGTTTACTTCATTAAAGTGAAGTTCTTGCAGTAGATTGAGATGTCGAATACAGACTTACTACTTCTCTTGTTTTCGATTCATTAATGTCATTCTGGGCAAGAAAAACTGAAAGTTTTGGATGTGCGTTAAAAATTTTCTGCAGTTTTTAACTCAATTTTCCAAGTTGTTATCAAAGTTTTAGCATTTATATTTTTGATGTGATACAATGCTTCAACAATAACATCGTTTTAGATTAAAACTGTGTACGTCTGGCGGTAAAAGACATCGAATTTCAAAACTTACTTCTCAACATCTGACGGTGTTTCAAATTTCTGTCTTATCTATTCCTACTGCTAGATTTTATTTTGTTATCTAAATAAGTATAAGAGTTTTTACTGCGTCAATCTCTTCTTCTTCCTTCCCTTTTCTCTTTATTTGGGGTCGGGTCTCCTTATCAATTTGCGCCAGGCCACTCTATCCTGGGTTGTCTCTGCATCAAGTTGAAGGGTTTCCAGTTCCTTTCTGATATTAGACCACCACGTAGCTTTTGGACGCCGTCTCCCTCTTGGGAATTCTGGGAGGCTTAAGGCAGTTTTCACCACGTGGTCATCTGGTTTTCGTTGAATGTGGCCATACCATCGCAATCTATTTTCCTGTAATTTGCTGGGGATCGGAGCTACCTTAAACGAACCTCTGATATATTCGTTCCGTATTTTGTCCATTTATTTAAAAAGATATCGTGTCAGAATAGTATCACGCAAAAGCATAAAGTTTTTGAGACGCCTCTTGAACTCTAACTCAGTGTTCCAGTTTCATCGACCCAAGAAATTCGAGCAATGAAAGTGGATTTTAGAAACGGAGTTGCGACGTAGTCTCTAGAGCTTCGGGTTTCATTTCCTTTTGGGGAGATATCCGCTTGCAGGTAGAAACGATTAAGGAAATTGCAATCACCAGTGGCTCAAAATGCACTAGGTGTAATTTTCCGTCTCAACGGATTAGTTTTAAACGTTTCTCTATTTAAATATTTATGAAGAACATTTCGAAGTTCGTGGAAATTAATTTATTTACAACTTTTTTGTAAAATCACATCTCTACCAATCAGATAAAAAAATGTCATCAGAAGCTAAACGAATACCAAAAACATTAAATTAATGACAAGAATACTGAAATGGCGATCAGCGGAGCATATGCTACGAGGCAAGAATAAATCGAGGAAAATAGTTACGAGATGTTATCCCTGGGAAGGTAAAAGGAAGAGTTTCAGACCTCAAAATCGGTGGGATAATTACATGAATCAAGTAGCGAGTATGACCTGAAACAAAGTGGCACAAAACAGAATGTATTGGAAGCAGTTTTAAGAGGCCTTTACCGATTGGCAAACAGAAGTACAAAAAATAATAAAAATTTAGGCTATAATAGATTTCAAGCTTAGTTATAAAGCCTCTGAAATAATCATTTTTTAAAGATATTAATAAAAAAAAACTTGATTATTATTTATTATATATATTACATATATTTAAATATACATATACACACACACACATATATATTTATATATATATATATATATATATATATTTATATATATATATATATATATTTTTTTTTTTGAATTCTACCTCTGTTATATATATATAACAGAGGTTGAATTCAAAGTATAAATTCTTGAAAATAATCAGCAAGCCCTCACCGCATAAGATACAGTATAATAAACTCTTTAACGCAAAAATAATTTATCATTAATCTTCTTTCATTCATTCACAAATTGTTTGCGCGTTGGCATTTGCAGTTTTAATCTAAACTTATTTAAAGTGATTAAGCGTGAGAGCTAATTCCATGGAACCTAAACATCTAATTCACCTAGAATTTATAATTTTATAAAATCAGCTATCGTGTATGCCTGATTCTGGAGAACCAATTTCGAATACACAAATTCGATATTGACCCTTTTTGGAAATCCTTTTCAATCTTTGATAAATGTAGTACATCCTAGATATTTTTAAGATCATTAGAACGCCTGCGATTTTCGAATCAAAATTTTGTTTATTTGCATCTATAACCCTTTCATTTTATTTATTTATTAAGGTGCACTAGCTGTACACATAAGTTAAAAGTACATTAAAAGTTACCATATGATGTCTCTCGCATATCAGCGGGCTGGCGGGCGGTGCACTTCATTGCACGACTACTGCTACAAAGCGGAAGTAGCTATATATTAGTGTGTTATGAGTTCTTTTATTTGTGACACGACATTAAAATTTTACTATACACAACATTGTAGAAAAGAAGATCAGACAACAAATAAAATTGAAGAGAAGAGTAAATTGAACGCACGTAAGAGGTAACGTCTAGCGTAAGACTTTAGACACCAAAATACGTCGTAGTTGGAAAGTGTTTCTTCCATCGCGCAATCTTCTTCAAGGATGTGTTCTTAAAAATAGTTACTTTAAATTGAAAATCTGTTATGGATACAGTGACCTATTAAGATGGTTTCTGAAGAACTCTACAAGAGCAGCTAAACATGTCGACTTCTCGTTCACCTTTACTTTTTTCTCTAATTGTCACGAACTATAGTATGTTTTAACTATCCAATCTTCTTCTGATCTTCCTCGGTACAAATCCAAAAGGAGTTCGTAGAGTAATTTTTGTTTTAGTTTGTAGGTTCTGCAAAAATCCTAGCTTCAATTGACTTCGAACAGTTTTTTTTTTATCATTAGTATAGTATGTATTAGTACTTGACTTAGAATTTTCTGGAGTGAAATCAATACGCGTAGTCTTTGCGCAATCGCTGCTATAATGTATCTAAATAGATTGTGATATAACATCAAACGGTACCTTAACGAGAGCCGCCGGAGGCTAACTGGCTAAATGGTAGAGCAAGTGTAGGAACGCAGCTGCAGAGCTCTGTAAACAAACCGTGTGAAGGATGTGCTGGGAATATAAACGTTAGTCAACTCATCTCAAACAAATTTGAACTTTATGTTAAGGTTGTAAAGTTAAATTTTGTAACTAATATATTTGATTAGTTAGAATGTTAGCTGGTGTATTGCTACCAGCAGAGTTATTGGTCCGTAACAAAAAGTGTCAAATGATATAAATAATGTGTATAGAGTGTTTTAGAATGACCACTATTTGATATAATTTTTAAATAACTAACAATTGTTACAAAAAATATTTTCTATTTAGTTATTAATGCAACAATTCAGTTTCTTAAGGTGTTTTCTATTACACGCAGTTTTTACCCATTTCCTCCAATGAGTAAATGGCTGAACAATTTCTCAGGGCCTATGAAAGTAAATAGTTTAGATATTTACCGTGATTCCTTATCGTGATAAAATCAAAATGTTTTAGGACATATAAGAGATGACGTTCTGATACTATTAAATAAATAGATAATAAATAAATAACTAATAAATATTTACTCGGAGAATTATAATGACTTAGAAAGTAAATAGATTTATAGTTGATCTAATGGTGATGTAAACCTGGTGTCTGTTGTGGTTTGTAGTTTCAGCTCACAGATGTCTACTGCAAGACATGAGCCTTCGTCAAAAATATCTATGGATGATATAATATAATCGTGACGCTACGGGTTGGTGATCACAACATGGTATTATGGTATGCAGAGGACACTGCGTCCATCTTCTGCAAGCTTGTTTTGTGAGCAGTGACAACCCTAAATAATTAATGCATAAAGGATGAATTACATAAGATTGTATACTGGGAAACGAATCTACGACCTACGATCGCGAATCTCAGTTCTCTAGTCTAACACTGTTCTGTATCCATGCTGTTGAGCAGTTGTGGTTTCTTGTTATTAAAGTTGCCTTCAGTTTTGATATTGCATTGTACTTGATATTGCTAATTTTGTTAGCAAGCTTTTAGAAATAAAGTAAAGTATCGAATGAAATGACTTCAACTTAAAGTCAGGGGAAATCGGTTCTCGACAAGAAAGTTCCAACTTCGACTCACATGGAATAATTCCCAAATAAGAGAGTACGAAAAACGACTCTCCAGGTATCACGTCTCAATTTAGTTTAGCAGTAAGACATTTAGCTGCCAACAACTTTTTTATCATCATCATTTTTCATCAGCCACTCATCACTGCTGTTCTTAGGCCATCCCTATAAATTCCTAATAAACCGGTTGGAAGCAACTTACAGGGTCTTCCGTGTTCACCTAGAACATTCGTTCTACGCTGCACTTACCGTTACGGGACCTCCACTACAGGACCTTAATGCCCAGTGGTCATCTGAGCGTTATATGGCGTGCCCATTTTCACTTCAACTTGCCGATCATCTCATTCCTGGTTCGATTTTGTAGAAAATCCAAGGTATTCTACTTTTCGTGGCCCTTTGAGAGACAATGAGGTCCAGAATGCAAGACATGAAAGACCAGAATTAAAATATATACCTGATATAAAATATATTGTGTAAAATAGATGACGGCGGTCATCAGGCTGGAATACCATGCACTGGTCCGATGTGTCCAAACAGATCCGATCCACGACAGTACAGTAGCCGAAGGAATATATACCGCCGAAGACCGGCACAGATAGAGAAATGCGTGAAAAAGTTTTCCTGGAAACGCCACAATCCTTAGTAGAGATAGATACGACTTAAAGGAAAAGGATACGCAGAACAACAAGTTTAACCAAGCATAAAAGATGTTGTGTTATTGTTTAAGTTTTATCCAAAAAAGATTCAACTGTTGGAATATGTACTTACACATTTTAGGTTTGAACAAAATATGTTTGATGTGAGATTACTCGCCTATTGTACGCCTGATTTCATTTTCCTGTGAAAAAAATAAACAATACGTCCATTTTAAGGAGCAAACAAACTTGTATTTAATGCTCAAAACATCGCCGACCCTCGACTATTCATGACCGAGGAAAGAATTCAGAATCATCTGAAATTCTATGACAACAGGGGGGGGAGGGGTTGAGGAAGGCACTCGTCTATAAGCTGGCATTATGTGCATCTCATAACAGAGCTTCAAGAGCTTTCATACGAGCTTCTCTTTTTATCATAATATAAGCTTTAGCATAAACGCTCTGCTATTTAATCTGTGTCAACGGGCTTTACTTGAAACAAATTTTGATGTTCTAAACTTTGTTTTATTACATCTAGAAGGTGCGGTATTGAGACTTAAGTTCGTTGCTGAACTTAGATTTACTTATAGGAAAAGTTGTATTATTAGTAAGTCTCAAAAGTATAAAAAATATTATTACATTAGTAATTTTTGATTAGGTAAATCCAATTTTCAGTAACAGGTCAATCGTAGAATCCAAGTCGAGTGTGCAGCGTTTGAGCAATTTCGAAACACCCTATAACTACCCCACAGTGCCTAAAAACAAAAATCTACGATCAATGCGTATGTTTTTTATATGGTTCCAGTTATGGGGGGTTTTCTACTTCCCCTATCATTTTTAAAACAGAGACTTTTTTAGCAATAATTTTTTCATTGTTGCTATTATTCGTTCTCCTCTCTCTTCCTACACAATATTGCTACGTTCTCTTTCAGTCATCACATTTTCTATTGTTCTCTTCCTTTCATTTACAATTCTTATATGTATCGCCTCTCTTCCTTCGCCACGCTCTTTGATATCATTAAGTTTGCGATTCCTAATTCTTGTTTTAATGTCTACTTTTTATTTAACATTTTTTCCTTTTAATATACCAGACCTTGCATTTTATTTAATCTAAATCAATACCTATAACCTAGGATGACTTTCGTCTTTGAAGCTTGGTTTCTCACTCTGAGCTTCATTAGCGAACTCAACTAGCCACGAAGAGGGCTATGCTCGGAATTTCTCTACGAGATCTATCAGAATCAAGAAGATTCATATTCGTAGACGAACGAGACTAAAAAACATAGCTCAACAAATTGAGAAATTGAAGTGGCAATGGGTAGACTACATAAAACAAAGATTAGATGATCGCTGGGATTTTAACTTTCAGTAGTGAAGACCACGGATGGGCAAGCACAGCGTAGAATATCTTCCCACAAGGTAGTGGATTTAGGAAGCTTCTAATCGGTGGTTTTGGAAACTTCTAGAAAGGCCTTTTTGGCGTACATTCCTTACTTCTATTATGTTGTTATTTAAAGTGACTAATATGGCAATTAACGTGGTTGTTATTATATTTATTACTATTATATAAAATTTACCTCCATAAATTATAAATTTTATGAAAGTATTACAATAATATACACATTAATAATATTAAATAATTTTCATGATGTCGTCATTTAAGTTATAAATGTAAGGCCCGATTCCTTTGTTAAGTGATTTCTAGAAACTTCCTGAATATATATTCGGTTTATCTCCTACATGGCTTATAGTTTGTTTGTTATATCAATAATTGTTAGAGTCGTCGTCGTGTGTCGGCATAGAAAATTATTATTCCTCTGTATCAATTCGTATCTCAATAACAAACTGACGGAACGGCTCCCGGAGCTCTGCGGCAGCTCGTGCAAGACATTCAATTGATTAGTACACAGATAGCGTGTCCGGTAATAAACTATTGTCCTCTTGTTTCGACGGTACCTCGTAACCGGTTAACCGGATTATGGTGCAGCGCCTAGCCGGGCACCGGGGGCCGGGCACCGGGCGCCGGGCACCGGGGGATAGGCGTGCGCTAACTGCATTAAGTCGGCACGGTCGAAAATCACGTACAAGGTACGAGAGACCCAGTTTAAAATGACTTCAGATGCCAACCTCCGAATACTGGATAGAAATTTCGAATGTGCTTGTTTTTACTTTAAAAAATAAGGCATTCATTTTAAGAAAGTGCTACGGAGCTTGCTTAGGTGTAATATTTTAATTTACTTTATTTATTACGCATAACTTTAACCTAATGCATACATATGCATTAGGTATGTCCATACATACCCTCTCTAAGGTATTCCTAATTCGTTGATTATACTTTCCTGAAGTTTCCAATCTCTAGATTATACCAATGGGTATAGTAAATCGGTCCGAAGTCATGGACTTATTTAGATCAGGTCTTGACTCCATCGTCTCTGACACTACTGTTTAAGGTCAGTACCTCCTGCGCGTACACGCTACTTGACTCTCCAAGCTGATGATGTAGTAATAAGGCACACTTCCCGTAGGTCAGCAAGAACGCACTAACGATTCAATTCTCGTACAAAATTAGTAGCAGGACAATTTAAATATCTAATGGATTCAGGCACCATTTTTCGAAAGTCCATCCTATGTTAGAATAGGACCAATACATAGCTACTTCCGCCAATGCAGTAGTAGTCGTGCTATAAAGTGCACCGCCCGCCAGTCCGACAACAACACTTGAAGGTGTTTAACTTTTTCTCGATAAACAGTAGAGATTAGTATTATAATTTAGAAGTGTAATAAAGAATGTCAGCACAAGAGATATAAAACGTAGTTCTATTATCGCTACTAGATGGAGCTAGATGTATGTTACATCGCGCTATCCTTTTTATGCTGCGTTAGGGGGTTCGTTTTCACTTTCTCCCTCTCTAAATGGTTTTGTAAACACTCTACGGGGTTGGATTATTTGAATAGGTCACAAAGGGTAATTCTATAAAAATCTTTTTAACTCTTTGTACATAACACTAGTAATAAATAAAACACTTTCCTAGTTCCTGGTGTGAAATATTTTTGCGAATCCTTTTCACGCCATCGTTCTTGTTAGTAAATCGATTTCCAAGTGAAATTAATTATTATTTTGTAATACTGTGAATTTTGCCACATAAAATGTGGCGGTGGACGATATGTTTTAACACAAACAATTCGGTTGCGGTCGAAATATTTTTGCTGGTATGGCTGCGCAGTGTGTGGTTATTTTACGTGATTCCATGTCTTCCTTGTCGAAGGAATTACATCCCATTTTAGAAACACATCGATTATTTCTTTTTCTTACTTATCTATAAATAAAAAAACTAAGGTTAATATAATATTATCCTCATATTTTTTCAACTGCAGAGCATAGACCTCCTTCATGGATTTTAAACAAGATTGGTTACAAGAGTTTTTCTCTAGAAGCTTCTAGAAGCTTTCATTCACTACGTTGTTAAGATCGTCCGATTATCGTGACTGCTTTGCTGGGCTAGCAGGTCCGTGATCTCCGTTGTAGAACTCTGAGGCATCAGCTATCTATTCTGTGCGCTACGTGGTCTGCGCATTTCCACTCCATCTTGTTCAAAGATCAATCTCTTCACTTCTCCCATTCGACCATCTTGAGAAATCCCGAACAAACACCCGCTATGTCTCATTGAGAAATTGGTTTTCTTTGCCTGTAATACGTACATGGAACTGGCAGTAGAGTCTCAAAATTCTCCCATTATCCTCCCAAAAAAAGGTGCGTCTTACCTTCCGGCCTCTCCGCCAAACATAGTGTACCAGTATACGCAAGGACAGCGGACACGGTAGAACAAAACTACCCTTTTAAAAACTCTCCGACTTTTAGATTAATCAACACATGATCATAACCTATAAGCACTTTACATATAGTGTTACCATAATGAATCTTTATTTCATCGTATAATCTTTATTGCATCGTATAAACATCTAACCGACAACGTAACTGCAACGCTACCGATATAGTTATCTTACAAGTAGCGTAACCGCAGTGTAATCGTAGTGTAAACGAAGTGAAATCGCAGCGTAACCGCAACATAAACGTAGCAGATAAGCTTCTTAAAGGTAAATCAATCGCAACGCTACCGCAGTATAATCGTTGATGAAATCGTAGTGCAATCAAAACATAATCGCATAGTATAAGCACCTTACAGCCTAACCGTAGCGTACCGCAGTGTAATTGCAACATAAGCGCACCATAGGTAGCGTAATAGCAACGCTATCGCAGTATAATCATAGCAACAACAAAGCGTAATGATAACTTATCCGCAATGTTACCGCTGTGTTATCGCAGCAAAAACATAGTGAAATCGCGGCAAAAATCGTAACAAGAATCCTACAAGTAGCGCAATAGCAGCGTTATGGCAATGTAATCGTAACAAAAACGAATCGCAATCGCATCGTATACACAATGATACCGCTGTGTAATCGCAGCATAAACGTCGTGAAATCGCAGCGTTATTGCAACGTAATGACATCATATATGCATATTACAGCTAGTGAAATTGATTATAAGTAGAATGGGTAGTGTAGGTATCATAGAGTACCCGGAAATATGTCCCCAACGATTTAAATGCGCAAAATAAATCCACGTTATGAGCAAAGTCGATGAAAGGAAAAAAGGATACGTCAAAGCGTTTTTAAATACCGTGACATTTTTTATTTCCGTCCGGCGGGAAAACACAGTCGTCGGCAACGCTTGTTTTTATATTAAACAGTTAAATTGATTTAATGAGTTGTTTATTTTTTAAACGACTTAAATCAGCAGCGGTTTTGCGGATGTTTGCGAGTCAAACAAAAAAGGAGGTGGCAATTAATTTAAAACTTTTTCAGCGTTACTCATAATGAATTATTTCCATTTATTTCCGAATCTTATCAAAACATATATTTTCAGTAATGTTCAGTAAATTACATGAAAAAAGATTACGATGGTATGGCCACATTCAATGGAAACCAGATAACCACGTGGTAAAAACTGCCTTAAGCCTCCCAGAATTCCCAAGAGGGAGAGGGCGTCCAAAAGCTACGTGGTGGTCTAATATCAGAAAGGAACTGGAAACCCTTCAACTTGATGCAGAGACAACCCAGGATAGAGTGGCCTTGCGCAAATTGATAAGGAGACCCGACCCCAAATAAAGGGAAAAGGGAAAAGAAGAAGAAGAAGAAGTTCAGCGTTTCCTTAATTTTAGTTATTGATATTGTTAGTAATTTATTTTACTTTGATTTGGACCCCTCTTTGGGTGTGGCCTACACCTTCCTGGAGCCTTCCTGCAATTTCCGAAATATCATCTTCTTCATATTTTAATTAGCCGTTTAACTTTTCTTTTGCTATTTGGACCTTACCATTTCGTTGACAGAAGTGTACACTTGAAACGCTTTAAGGTAACATAAGTTCGGTTACGGGTAGAATATTGCAGCAATCTATGAGATAGATCGGCGAATCCAGCTCGAAGCTTTGATCTCCATACAAAGACGAGCCTAGGTTCAGATGGACAAGCTAATTGAAAAGAATGATCTACATCATCATCTACACTGGGGCTGTTAATACCATCTCTAAGTGGACTGCGCCTGGTAGCAGAATGTCCCGCATTTGGAGGGCTCCGGTACAACACCGAATGCTGGATAGGAAAATAGATTGAGGAGGCCACACTCGCCTCCATTATAATGGAAAAGGATGCAAGAGAGTCCTTGCTCAAATTCTTCAAAAAAGTTGCACAATATGTAATTAATAGGAATAAAACATAGTTAAACATAGTATATTGTAAGTCTTATTATATGTTTAATCTTATTAAGAAAGATTTATTGAAATTAAAATAAAAAATGTAAAATTGATGTACATGAATATATATATATAATAATTGATGAAAAATAAATAAACTAAATAAAGCTGTAATACTGCAATAGAAAATACTACTGAAGTGTTTGAGGATGGATGAAAGGAATGGAATGATTGAGAAAAATGGAATGACCGCGAAATAATGACCTTGAGGAAGACCCAGGAAGTAATGGTTGAAATGTGTAGAGGAAGATATCAAGAGTTTCGAAAGATATCTTGGCAAAGCATGGAGAAAGATAGAGCGAGATGGAGTAGAATCGAAGACTCAAAAAGGGTTTTAGCGCCACAGGAAGAGAAAGAAGAAGTGACTAAAATTTGTGTTTATGTGAATTTTCATCGAGATATTTATAGATTAAGTTAATTATCAATTAGAATTAGTCTTGTCTATTTATCAAATTCTGTCTGTCAATTTATACCTCGTATAATTAACTCATACGGCAGCCTTTAATTATTAATTAATTATTCCGTTTGATTGATAGGCGATAACAATTAGGACAGTAGTGAACTAGCATAATTGTTTGCTATTTACAATTATTGGTAATCTAATAACAATTATAATGTATAATACATTAGTTAGCTGAACCAAGTCCAAAGGTTAAAGATATGCTTTGTCACTGTTATTAATGGTTTTTTACTTCGGATCTTGATAGACGAATACTTTTTTATGCTATGTATTATCTAATATAAATTACTAGCGATGCCTTGCGACTTCGCCTGCAAATAATTAAAAACAAAACATTTTTTAATATTTTTTTTTCCTAATTTTAAAGCCGATATAAATTCTTTAGTTGACCCACAACTAGAAACATCATTATTCGGTCGCTGTTTTCGTTTCAATTAAAATAAGCGTGAAGAGTCAAGACAATATATTAAAATTCGTTGAAATGACAGTGGCGCCATCTATTGAAACTCGATCATACCTCCTTAGAAACCTTTTTAATTTGATAAAAAACATAACATGATCAAATGCATAGTTTACGGTTCTATAAATGACATACAGACAAACATTTGTTTTTATATATGTAGATTGTATGTAATTAGAGTAGTAATGTAGTTAATACTATTAGTACTTAAAGATTTATAATAAAAACTACAGTATTTGTAATAGTAAAAATATTATCAAAATGAATAGACGAAAAAATCTAAAAGTATACAAATATATAAAATAGTACCTGTTAGTGATATTAAATTAACCGCTTTATAATTACATGCATATTAATACATATACAGTACATATACTAAAATTATAAATTTTTTATTTTTGTCTGTCTGTTTGTTAATGCTATTCTCTGAAATTTGTTGAAATTTATTGCTAATCTCTGAAATGACTGGACCGATTTTGGCAGGTATTGTACTGGCAGATAGCTGATGTAAGGGGTAACTTAGGCGATTAATTTTAGAAATTTTCTAACGAAGAAAGACTAAACGTTTTTTTGTTAAATTCCACGCAGGCGAAGTCGAAACAAAAATAAATTACTTAAGTGACAAGAGCATGCTCTGAAAACGGCCTTCAGGAATTAAATGGAGCCCCGGGGTGCTTTTACCGAATGAACCGGTGTCCCAAATACACAACTGACACAATCAGACTTGGCGCGACCTTCCAGTACTGTTTTACATCTGGTTCTACGGACAATTGGCTAAAACCATAGTTTATGGTTTATTAGTTTTGTCATTTAAATATATACTTTTTATGCCTCTTGCAAAATGGCTACAATTTTTTTCGGCGTAGATAACGCATCCGGTCTTCATTACGAAATATTTATAAAATCAATACAATTTCTTTTGAATTTAACTAAATATAAACTTTGATCACCACCATCATCATATCATCCAACAGACGCCCTCTACCAGTCCTTCTATCGTTTGTTTATAATACATCGCCATTAGCAATACAATCGCATTTTGGGCTTCATCTTTTGCCTATTTCGTCTTATTTCTGTTTACATCCTGACCTGATGCATAATAAAGAAGAAATTCTTCGTACAATTCTACAAATATGGAAGGAAGCGATAGTCGCTTTAAGTTTTA
Source organism: Battus philenor (assembly GCF_028537555.1). Taxonomy (NCBI): domain Eukaryota; kingdom Metazoa; phylum Arthropoda; class Insecta; order Lepidoptera; family Papilionidae; genus Battus; species Battus philenor. Next base: position 472,580 of record NW_027181737.1, on the reverse strand, counting down.
AACTGTGGAAGTCGTGGCATGCTAGAGTTGTTAGGTAGAGTGGCTATAGTTTAAGTTAACGTTGAATATAAAACACAGTCACCTGAGACGAAGTAGTATGATGAGATAATGTGTAACCCAGACTCCTTAAGACCTTCTCCTACTTCTACCTTAGGCTCCCTAGTTACTTAAGAACTTTGTTTAGCATGTCTACAATTGGTAAACGAAGACATCGCTATACAGGGTGATTGGTTGTAGATGTAAAATCATTGAAGGGGTGAATTAATGACTCATAGTGATCATAATCATGTCAGATGATAGACGCCCACTGCAAGGTAATGGGCTCCCTCAAAGATCGTCACGGTGACCGGTCTTCCCGAGACCTTAACTCGTCGGTCTACCTGGTAGGATATTGTATGTCTCATTTGCTAGCAATTAATATGTAAACAAATGTTTTTCGTTACAATGTTTTTTTTTAATGTCTCTCGTACCCCCTATCTTTTGTTTTTGGGACAGGGACTTTACGGGCAAATTTAATTATTCACATAATTTTTTATTATTTACTCTCTCTTCTTTCATACTTCACATTGTCTTTCGGTCTATTCTTTCATGCCACAATTCTGCTGTCTTTCCCTTCTGCTCTGTATCACCTTTCATTCATTCCTCTTTTCTTTTTACATTTTCATAATCACATTTTTATTTTATATCATATTCGTTACAATGTTTGTCTATTATTAGTATGCCTAGACATTCTCATACAGATTGATTGGTTGTAGATGTAAAAGTGTAAAGGGGGTGAACATAGGCTTAACCATTTAATGGAATCAGGCGTTACCTTGCGGAAGTCCATCCTAAGTAAGAAAAGGACCAATATTTAGCCACTTCCGCACATGCAGTGGTAGTCGTGCAACAAAGTGCACCGTCCCCCAGCCCGCTGATAAATGCGTATGCGGCAAACAATGCGAATTACACAACTGCCACCGTCAAATCACTCAACACGTGTTTCACCCTTTCACGGGGCATCTTCAGGAGTTATGTTACACCGACTCTGTGTTTGGCACTAATGGCATTAATTTTCTTACTTAGGATGGACTTCCGCAAGGTAACACCTGATTTCATTAAATATAAGCCTAACCGTCCTCATCATCATATCAGCCGATACACCTCCCCATCTGCAGACACGAGGGAGGCTATTCCCCCAAAAGCCTCGGTAACTGGTCATTCAACCCAATGAAATGTTATACTTTAAATATACCGTCAATAATTTCAAAACATTTCCTTTACAATATCTTTGCAGAGATATTAACTTTGTAAAATTGCACTAATTCAACTCGAGTTCTACCTACACAAAGACAATAAGAACTAGACGTATGTATGAATAACAATACAAAATCCCTGAAGATATGGCGATAAAGTTTTCTATATCTGAATTATTGCTACATACAGAACATTCAAACGGGTACTTCCGACAGAACTTATAAAAACATACTATATAACTAAGGTAAACAAATACTATAGTCAAAGATATAAAAAAGGAACTTATTAATACTGAAAATAAAGAGAGGTATAACAATCTTTATATAACTTACTGAAGGATTTAGGGCTGTCAAGAACGAAAAACATCTCTTTTTTTGAAATTGACTTCTGATGTATTGGAAGAATTTTATTAAAAATTTTATTTGGTTTATAGAGAAGTCTAGACGGTAAAATTGAAAGCCAGAGCATGGCATGGAAGCCTAACAAAACCTGCTGCCTATCAACAGCCACGAGTACCATACGTCTGGACGCCTTTTACCTAAGTAACTAACTAATCTCTCACTAATCGGTGTGACGTAACTCCTGAGGATACCCCGTGGAGGGGTGAAACACGTGTTGAGTAATTTAGCAGTGGCGGTTGTGTGATTCGCATTGTTTGCCGCATACGCATTTATCAGCGGGCTGGCGGGCGGTGCATTTTATTGCACGACTACCACTGCATGTGCGGAAGTGGCTAAATATTGGTCCTTTTTTACTTAGGATGAACTTCCACAAGGTTTCACAAGGTTCTCTTTTACTACAATACTATAAACCCGGCATTCGCACGTAGAGACAAAGTTGCAAAAAAGTTACTTTTCTACCAGACAGACCTCAATGCAATTTAGTATTGTTTTTATTCATGAAAAATTTAAACGGTTCTTTAATATTTATGTTTTGATTTTACTTTAATCGATCAGCTTAGTAACTTCGAGAAAGAGGTCGTTCGGATCCAACTCGGATGGGCAGCGTTTGGGAAGCACAGAAACTTCTTCTAGTCCAATTACCGCAATGTTCGAAGACGAACGTCTTTGACTAATGTGTTTCCGGTGATGATATACGGATCTGGTCACTTACGATAGGCTTCATGAGAAGGCTCAATATCACCAAGAGAGCAATGGAGAGGGCTATGCTCGGAGTTTCGCTGCGATATTAAATTAGAGATGAGACAATCCGTGAAAAAACTAAGATCACGAACGTAGCCCGAAGAATTGCACGTATGAAGTGGCGGTGGGGTGGCCGTTGGGACCGAAAGTTCTGGAATCGCAACCATGACCCACTCGAACGACCGACGATATAGCCTAGGTCAATACATTTGATGGGACTGGCGCGAAACGCGCTGGTCGGCCGATTTGAGTTCTCCCCGATGATTCGGAGTCGCGGGAGTTTTGGGTGGGGGCCCTGAACTCCCACTAGCTTCGGCGATTCTGAGGCGGACGATGGTTCGACGTGGTCTCGAACCATCGTGATAGCACCACGAAGGTTTCGGGGGTAGCGTATACACGCATACCCCGGGACGGGCTATCGAAAAATAGCACGGCGCGAGGGAAGACCGCGTGGCGACCTGACCGAGAGATACCGCGGTCCCCCGTTTAGCGCAGAGGGCGCCCACCGGGGGGGGTTTTAGTGGGTAGGAATCCCACATACCCCTGTCCTCACCCCAGAGGCAGGGCATCTTGCACACCGGAAGATTTCCCTAGAAAAAAAAAGGTCACCACATTGGATGCGAGCATCACAAGACCGGTCATCGTAGTTTTTAGAAAATATGAAATAAACATTGTAGAAGTTCTTTAAGAAACGTACGTACATTATTACTACATAAATATTAGAACAGATAACATTAGAATCGTTAGTGTAGCTACCACAGCCTGTGATATCAAACAATGCTTCCCGGCTGACGAGAGGATGTCGGGAGGTCGATGGAAGGTCGGAGGGAGGTCGGGAGGGCGCGGCCGCAAATTAGCGGCGCGCGTTTACCTATAAACTTGTTTTGTTCAATTGACGCCCCCACATCAAAGCTCCTCGGCGGATCGTCTCGCATTTGTAATTCAAATTTGGTTCCCCACTCGTGTCTGGTGCCGCTCGTTTGATAAGACGTGTGCTTGTATCGGCGAGAGAAATGTCGCGCGGTTTACAAATTCACTATCTCAATACAACGTACTCCAGTTTTATGAACTTTGTCAAGGGGTCTTGTTTTCGACAATGAAACGAAGTTTTGCACTTAACTAAGACTAAGACATGTATGATAATTTATTAAGTAATTGTTGTAAAATATAAATAGTTAAAATAACTTGGTTTTGAAGACCATGAACCTGCAAGCATAGCGTAGAACGTCTACCTAGAAGATTATTAGACCACCTTGTTTAGCATGTCAGAAGACACTAGATGCAGTATGCTTCTAGCGAGTCTTATTGTAAATCTATGAAAAGGATAAGAAAGGGATAAGAATGACAGGTGGCGCAAAGGTAATATCATAATGTAAATGTTCCTTAATTTTTACAAATGGCGCCAGATATCACTATATTTTGACATTTACGATCTATATATTTAGAGAATTAGTTATCTATAAGGAACTAGCGATATTCATCTCAAGAACGTGGAATCATATCTACTACTTATTTGACAAATATTCAGTCTGTTATTTGAAAGCAGCGTGAATTGCGACGTCGTTTTCCTCGTCGCCGTGCTCCATGTGCTTGAACAATCAAGAGTTTGGCCGAGCGTGTCGTACAAACAAGCTCTACTAGAGTTGTTACTAGAAGTGACACATTACAAGCCTTAAAAGCTAACATTGAAGAAGATATCGCCAATTTGTAGCCAGTTGTTTTGCGAGCAACAATTTTAAATGTCATTACACGAGCGCACATATACATCAACCCAGGAGGCTACACGAGAGATATAATTTTTTTCGTCAAATATTACTAATCTTGCACTCTGATATAAACTTTTTAATATATTATATAATAGATGCCGGATGAAATTTATGACATTACTTTTGCACCACCCATAAGTTATAAGATGCTAAAATTATATTTTTAAAGAATGCAGCGATGATTGAAAGATCGCAAAGAGGTTACTTTAGTGTCTCTTACTTACTTTAGTACTCTTAATAAACTGTTATTTAGCTTAATAATTTATGGCATTCCAAAAACTTTGTGTCGGCTCTCATATAGCAGATGATGTATTGCAGTATAAAACAAACACTGACTCGAGAATTTTAAATAGTTATTTTTTGAACTTTAAGTATGCTGGTATCTCGTAATGGTTTATTACTTTAAATATTTTTAGTAAAAAGTATATATTGTACAAATTAACAAAAACGTGCCTGATATAAATCGAATTATGTCTCTCAAATACTACCTTACGGTTCTTATGAATTAACATATTTGCTTTTTAATGTTTGATTTTGAACATACAGGATGTTTTTTATAGGTGCAAACCTTTAAATGGTTGAATATATAGCTAATTTTCTTTTAATTAATAAATGGTACACCCTATCTAGTAATAAATCTAATCGTAAATTATAATTAATGTAATGATAAACTTAAAATATTATAATGTATTATTGTTCACGACTCTCTAGCTGCAGACTTTGTACTCCTCTGTACTGCCTATCGCTTTCCAGTAGAAAAAATATATTAAAATAACATATCTCAGAGTTTTTACTTTATACAGGGTAATTAGAAGTAGTTGTAAAAGCCTTCAACTTCACCCATCGAAATGTTTATATCTATATAAACATGTGAAGACTTCATCGCTATAGACATATTAAGGTCATGCTAATAAAAATATACATTTTTTTCTCCTGAAATCTGAAATAAAGAATTGTATTCAGCTTTCAGGTTAAGTGAAACTATAATGAAATCCTGTACTGGCGATCCTCCAGAGAAAAAGTACATTTGCAATTCAGATAAATCGGCACATACACGAGGACTCTTTTTAAATCTTTTTGGTAGATTTTCACAGTTTTGTAACTGTAACATGTGCTACTTTGTACAATTTCAATATTGGCTTAAGACATATTTGAAAAGAAAAAGATTCGACAGATGCAAACTAAAGTTACATATAGGAGAAATAGTTTTTAAGGAATTTTATAACTTATTTGTCAAGAAAAAACATTAAACCTTTTACATCTATTTTCAATAACTTTAAAGTAGCCACTCTAAAGTATGTTACATTAATTTATTTTTTATTTCGGCAAGCCAATAATATCTGATAGTACAGTCTGCAGTTATAGGTAGTTAATAATAATTAATTTTAAATTATCGTAGTTTCAACCTATAGATGACCCAGCAAGGCTCAAAATCTCTCCTAAAGATATCTATGGGGGGATATACCATAATCGCCATACTTAGCAGGCGGGTTGGCGATCACAGTGTGTTACTATGGTATGCAAAATACGCTGTTGCCTGTCCTCTGAAAACTTGTTTGTGAGCAGAAGCAATCCTATATTATATCCTAATTAATGCACAAAGTGTAATAGTATAGCGCCATCTAGTATGTTTTAAGAGAAAATATGGTAAAACAGTTCATGTGACCATACACCCACTCCATTGAAAGTTGGTTAAATTTTAATTATATATTTTAAAAAATAAAATTGTATTTATTATATGAAACGAAGAAAATTCACTTTAGATTAAATATTTTAAGAATTTTTTAGAATGTATAGATGTTTTGTTTCCTTTGAAACCGTTATGCGTGTAAAACGTGCTTTAAAAAATAAATAATATTATATGACAATTATGTTTCTATCTTTCTGTAACTTGTAAAGCATTCTACCCTCATTTACAATCACACGTATAATTTGGATATATTAAATAAGAGTGTATTGCTATACCGTACACAGTTACCTACAAAAGAATTGCTTGATTAATTTTATCAAGCTTGTGATAACTGTAAATAATACAAAATGGACAACAATGTGTATTTACTGAATATATCATGACTCAACAAACAACATCACGCGATAAATCGTTTGGCAGACGGTGCCACGTATGTAAGACGTCAGATCGATACACTGCTAATTATCTCTGATTACAAGGCAGAACTTAGTCAATGATCTGCGACTAAATTGCGAATGGAACCTTATCGATGACGTCATTTACGTCGTTGAGATGTTTCTCATTTCCTTTGTCGATTCAAATTTCGAACGGAGTTAAGTTGAAGTACGATTTTAAAATAATAATCATGTTTTATATACTTGTTAACTCGGTAAATGTTTTGCGTTTAAATTTTTTCTATGGTATATAGAATAAAAACTAACTTATAGTAAACACAAGAATATATATAAGACATAGACCTTCCTGTATATTTACAAGAAGATCACAGAAGAGTGGATAAAGAACAAATAGGTGGGATAAATAAAATAAATCTGTATGGAATTGTGATATAGTAATAAGAATATTACGGGACTTTAAAGTAGAAATAAATAAAAGCATAAAATTTAAAATAGGTGTATAATGTAAAAGATAGTAAAGTAATACATAACCTGTAAAATATGTCTAGGAATAGCTCAAAATTGAGATGAGGTATAAACGGAAAAAAGAATAAAAAAGAATGAACTAATATGTGAAGAATGAAAGATGAGGATGTAATACAATTCTGTGAAGAAATTGTTATTGCTATAATATTCCTACCCAGGATAGGAAAAGAACGAAAGGCCTTCAAAAACGGAAGCCGTTTAAAAGAATAAACAAAAATAATATAGTTTAATTTATTGTAGTTCATACAAATTCTATTTATCATGGCAAGTGATCAATCTACGACTGCGAACTGTAAAAGAATATTGAAATACTAATATTACAATTAAAAAATGTGGGTTGAATGTAAAGGCGTGAAAATTTAGGAATAGACGTAATTTTTAATGTCGAAGCCTTTAAAAATGTTTCTGCATTAGGCCATCCTTGTCACTTAGGAGTTTGATATATTGTTTACGATCGATTATCAGACCCGAATATATATTTAAAATTTCATTAAAAAAATAAACCGTGTCAGACAAGTATGCCAACTATTTACGTATATGTAAGGCATCCACTTCAGAAAACGTCTGCCGAGTACACGTAAGATTTTCCTTTTTCTTTTTCCTTTAATATTTAATCATATTAAATCTATATCAATAATAAGAAACGTACTACATTGCTCTACGAAAAACCTGTTAATTTTTTGTCATTTATATACGCCGGTATATCGCTATGGTTAACTTTTTTGAATATTGTAAGTTAAAAGTATGTATTGTACAAACTAACCCAAGAACATGCCTGTCATAAATCAAATTAGGTCTTTCAAAAACTACCCAATAGTTCTAATACATTAAAATGTTTGTTTGCTTGTTAATGTTTGATTTTTGAACACACAGAATGATTGGTTATTGGTGTAACAGCTATAAAGGGTTGAAATTATTGCTGACAATTAATATCGTGTTTGATTGGTTATAAGTTTAAAAGCTTAAAAGAATTAATTTTAACAATTAATATCGATAATGGTTTTACAAATAATAAATAATTCGATGCGTAAAAAGAGTTTTAAAAAATCTATTTATACTTTGTAGTGACAGATTTTAATAACCTGTTAAATTTTAATAAAAAAAATAATGAGACATATTTTAAAGTGATCACTTTATGTATTGTTATTATAAATAAACGTAAAAACTTTAAAGCTTCCTGAAAAATAAGCTATATAACTTCTATATGTTTTAGACAGCTATTTATTGTAGCAATATAAACAGAAACGAGATATAACGTTATTGGAATCCAATATACGAGAGGGTTGATGGGTTATTTCGCGGCGCGAATCAATGTTTATAATATTAAATTTTCACGCCAGTAAAATGATATTTTGCGGTAACTTCTTAGTCAGAATACACATTACATTTCAAAAATTGTTTTATTTTTACAAAATACGATTAAAATAATTTTTAACGTTTTAAAAGTTTACTATAAACGAAAAAATCATCAGCAGAAGAACTTTTTCTATTCTAGAAGCATTTTCTGATTAAAAACTTATTAAAAACATGTTTGAGAAATAATATGAAATCCATGAGGATAGATTGAAAACGAATGGAGAAAGTAAAGACAAGGTGAACTAGAAAGAATAAAAAAGAAGTATCACATCACCCAGTAGATGATGAAATAGTCAAGGTGGCAGTAAGTCGCTTTTGGAGAGGCCTATGCCATAAAGTAGGAAGACATGAATGGATGAATGAATAAGCAAAGAAAAATCAATCTCTTCGATCTTGGGATGATAAGGAATCGTTGCGCATTCAAAGCGAAAGCTAAAAAGCTGTTCCTTGACGTACTCGTCACTATAGTTGAATTTTATTGTATTAAAAAAAACTGTATTTAAATGTTTAAATGTTAATATTATGGTGTATTTATATGAGATGTTTTTTGTCTTCGATACTATTTCCCATCTCAAGTTCTCCCTTATGCATACAATATATATGAAGTATGTATGAAACATATAAGTATGTATAAGTTTTAAATTATACATATAGTTTGTAACGCCCCTTATACGGAGCGACGGAGCCGAATCAAATTTATAAAACAAATTCGATCAAAAAGATACATCCAGACGTTTCATTGATTCATGAATTTAGAAAACTATATTATAGAATATTATTATATTTTTATTTAGTTACATATGTCTGTAGAGGTGGCTATAATGTTTCGTTTTACGAGCATATCTGTATCATATAATATAATAATGAATATTATTCTGTTTTGGTTTTGCTACAGACTCAAAACGAGTTTAGCCTTTGTAATGAACTTATCAACATTAGCATTTGCTATGTTTCTAACATCTTTCATAAGCGAAGCATTAGACATAAGTTTCGACTGATGTTAAGCAATGACAAGGTCTACAATGCTACATGTTTGCCTAGAAGATACCTAATTCTCGTCTTGAAGATTCTTAAGTTTTAATTGGCTAGAAACAATAAGGCTGTTAGGTTGTTCCACTCCTTAGCTGTTCGCAATATAAACAGTATTAGCAAAATGCTTAGTGCGGCAGGAAGGAATTTCAGCCGTGTACATAAGTCGTGAATCCGTGCGTCTTTGTTGTTCGATAGAAGAAAGAAGATGGGAGATTGTTTGGTATAAATGGAATATCGGTGAACTGGCAACTTTTTGCTGATGCTCCAAGCTTTGAAGGTTAGTATTCATTACGGCATCGTTACCAATCAGCCTTTTAACTCGTCTCTGTATAAAGCCCAAAGATTCGAGCTGCTACTTCACTGATCTCTCCCACAAATGGCTACAGTTTCCTACACTTGGCCCGACTTATGCTACCAAGACTTAATAGTTGTCCTGGTGTAGAATACTGCACAACCTTACCCAGAATAGCAAGCTTTTTTCATCCAATCTAGCTCTGGATTCAATAAACAACCCAAAGTTGAGATTCGATCATAATGTTATAAAATATTACTACATGGTTTCGGTTGAAGTTGATGCTGTTAGCCCGTGGGGTTTTACAGCTTCATCGGAACCGAGTTCAAGGATTTGAAGGATCCGTGAACTTAAATTATATATTTATAGGTTGACATAGAGAATACCTAAAGCCATTAAGTCCACCTCCAGAAAGACTGTAAAAATAAATAAATAAAACAAATAAATATTCTGCGATAGCTGAGCAATATGTGCAATAGTATAAAAGAATGCAAACAAATGACCCAGAAAACTGCATTTTGGCAGTTTGCACGCATGTTTTAATTTTACTGCAACTGTATGCGGTAGCGCTTACGCCCGCTCCGATATTTATACGCGATCGTCTGGTCTGTGGGACTATTGGGAAATGATGTGTGGCCTTCAATGCGGTAGTGTACGGTACAACACGTAACCACGCCCTGTACATAAACATTGCTATCCGGCACTCTACTTTATTGAGAGGAAAAATTATAAGAAACTACTTTTTACGTGGGCATTCAAATTTTACCTAACTACAACTAATGTACAAGGCTTATGTATTAATGTATTTTTTTTTATTTTATGGTCTCCGCTGTTGGGGACCTCTCGTTCCCCTATCTCGTGTGGGACAAGGACTTTTTATTTCTAGTAATTTATTCATATTTTTTATTATTATCATTCTTGTCTTTCATATATCATCTTATCTGTCGTACTGTTTCTTTCATTCTACAATTTTCCCAGTCTTTCTCTTTCATTCCATTAGCCATACATCTATCCTCAACCACTACATTCTAGGTTTCCTTACTATTTTATTTTGCATCATTACATTTATTGTTCAAATATTTAACACGTATTTTCTTTCTAATTATCATCTTATATTATACTATTTATTGCACTATTTTTGGTACTACTATATTCCTTTTATTTCTATATTTTAGTGTTTGTTTTATTTTTACCTATTGCATTTATCAACACCTTCCTGCAGTAGCTGAGGAAGCATTCTCTCTCCCCTTCGTCTTGCATGATGGCCGAGATACTCCTTTCCTCTATCTTTTTGCCCATCCAGCATTCGGAATCTGCGCGCAGTCTTCCTAACGCCGGACAGTGGGCCACAAGGTGGACCACGGTCTGGCCCACGCCCGGTTCACAGAAGCACGATGGGTCCTCCTTGAGCTTGAACCTGTGAAGGTACTCAGAGAACCCCCAATGACCCGTGAAGAGCTGGGCCAAGACCGTATCCATCTCGACACTGCGGACACTGACACTGTATTAATGTATTACACTTTAGGTACATATTTACCAAACCAACAGAAATGACACTACTTGTAAGCGGTGGTAGCTCAGCGGTAGAGAACTGTACCTTGCGAGCGAAGGTCGCGGGTTAAATCCCGGATACAATCTTACATAACTCTAACTTTGTGAATTAAGTATATAGGATAATCACTTCTCACAGATAAGTTATCAGAGGATGGACAGCAGAAACCTTTGCGTATCATAATACCACACTTTGATTACCAACCCTGTCGAACCTGACGATTATGGTATATCCTTCCACATATATTAGGCCTATGACTTGCAGTGAGTGGTATATGAGTGCAAATAAAAAAATGTAGTACAAATTGTTACAAGTTTTTACCGGATAGGAAATAGCGTACTGCATGTACAATAACACATTGTGATGCTTGTTGAATATGGTATAGTCCATACTCCCGTAGATATTCTTCTGGAAGGCGGTTTATGCTTCGCAGTAGCCTCGGATTCTACCATTGTTGGGTAAACTACCTCACGTTTAATATTATGCTGCGCTAGGGTTGTCGCCTGTTCCGAAAAAATTGAGCATACGTCGTATTCTTCGTACAAAACAGTCCGTTTTGTTTCATTACGTGACAGTAGGACCTGAATTCACCGTAGACTTTATTTAAATCGAGGAAAATGATTTCTGCGTCTGAAAAGATACCGTATTTAGATGCTTTTATTTTATGGTCTCCGTTTTTGAGGACCTCTAGTTCCCCCTACACGTGGGATAGAGACTTTGTTAGCTTAAATATTTTAGTCATTCTATTTCTTTTAACTTCTCCTTCTTCTTTCATACTTCTTAAGCTATTTTATTATTCTTCTGTCTTTCCTCACAGTGTCTCTAATTTTTAACATTTTTAGCATTCATTGATTCTGTTGATGGCATCACAGTATTGTTTACTTTTGATACTGACAGTGATTACTAAGTCTCTTAAACTATTTACTGACTTAAATCTTAAACTGTTTAAAACTAAATGATTACAACTAATTATTATTATTATTCTAATTATAGACATCTTGTTTGTTTTGAACGACACCCTTATAATGACATAATTTTGCTTTCGTCACTCTTTGTTTAAAGTTATACAGTGTTAAGTTGCGTTAAGAGCGACGCGCTTTATAATCAAATACTGTAGCTTCACTATAAGTACATAGTAAATGGCGGTCAAACTTCATAAGAGAATTCTAGTATTTGTACACACAATAAAATCCCGGTTTAATAAAACGTCGTCTTCCATTTCAGTGGTAAAGAGAGGCTTCCACTTTCCAAATGAACAGAAAAAAGGTTCGCTATTGGCTGTTCCCCAAAAAGGATTTTCGTGAGGACGATCGCATCTGAAATTCAAATATCACTGACCTGTCCTTTAAGGTCCTTTCCGTGCTCGCGGGATGTGTGGGCACCAAATGTTTTATAATAAAACCCGGACTCTTAAATACATTTGTTATTGAAATTCTCGTATATTAGACCTTATTTTATTATTTTAGACATTTGTTACATATAGTCCATTAATTATATTATTATACATAAAAATGTAAATGAGTCAAAACTTAAAAAAAATCCTCAATGAAACGTGCGATAGTGCAAGACAGAGAATACAAGAGATCACGTGAACGCTCTTCAGCAAGATGGACAGGTCCTTTTACAATTGTCACGAAAAACTTATTAAACGAATGCTCTAACTTCGCCAAGCACCAAGCGACGTGGTGAAGCATAGCGATAGCTGTAGGGGCATCAGAATCGGGGTCATCTACGATCGCTCAAACAATAATGGATTACTGACAAGAAGAAGTATAATACATGGTGTATACGTAACGAATACATGGTGGTAGCTTCCTGTAGGGTAAATACCGACACATATTGATTGACGAATCAAAAGTGCTTGAAACAGAGCTGTTCGAATAAAGAATATTATGATTTTGATAATTATTAGACTTAACCTGCTTTTGTTACTTATCTTTAGTTGTAAGTTATACATATTATAAATTTTATACACATTTTAAATGAACAAGTGTATTGAAATTGAAAAATGTTTTCAATATTATTTACCCGACTCAAACTGAGCGCTGTGTCGCTTAGTCAAAATTAGACCACAGAGACAAAACAAGACAAGACTTTAAATTATTTATTATTAATTAAAACTGATTATGGTTCACTATTTGTCGATGTAAGCTTTCTACCATTTAAATTGATTTAAAAAATAAATTAAAATAACATACTTTAGAATAACCACTTTAAACACACGTTTAAATATTTAACTATTTATTTCGAATCATTCTGTCTTTATGAATATTGATAAAAAGAAATCTTGGTCAGACTTAGGTTTGGTTGGGGAGACACTTGAGGCTTTAAGAGTGTCACTTGCCGATAAGGTTCCGTATTTCTATTTCTTACGTATTACAAATAAATTATAAATATTTTTTCCTCGCGGAGGGTTTGTCGGTATTTTATTTAGAAAGTATTACTCTTTGTTGACAAGAAAGTATTTTGTATGTAAATTTATAATAATTTTGTTTTGATTTTAAGATATAATTTTTATAATACAAGGTATTCATATGTATAATAAAATTGCGCTTGTGATTTTCTCTCATTGATATATACATATACGACCAAAACAATTTTTTTGTCGAGTTATTCGCACATCGACTTCTTCAAGCTTTTAATATGAACACGACGCTTCTTCACGATTTTTTCTATTGAAGAGAACTACCTTTTTATTTTACATTTTTATTCTAATCTTTATTATAAATATGGTTCTTTAGAATATTAATAAGTTTTACTTTATGTGCGGCCATCCAAACGATTTTGAAATTTAAATTGGCCCGTTTAGTAAAAAGGTTGTTCACCCCTGATCAAATGCCAAAATAATGTTTTGAGGGCAAAAAATTAGACTGGACTATTATAGTGGCAATCGATCTCCGACTGAACCCATTCGCTTCAACGCGAAAAATAAATAACTGCCCATGTAAATCGTAATGTCGGCTAAAATATGGCCGCAATTAAAAAAGTCGCAATAAATGCCACGAAAACTGCTTTTTGGCAAACCGTTCGCCTGTTAAATTTTAGTGCCTGCACAACTATGGGCTGGTTTTTTAAACATTTATCTTGTTTCGGTTCGACTTTTTATTGCAGCCGTCCATATCGTCACCTCGCGGGACGAATTTAATTGTTTTTTATATCGTTCGTTCTTGAAATTCAAATCCTTGTATGTACATTTATAAGTGCTTTGGAGGGCTTGAATGAACATGAACACTTCGTCTTAAATCGTTGTAATAAAAACGTATGATAACAACAATTAAATCGAAACTTTTCTAGTGCTTATTATATCTTTTCTTCTTCTTCTCTTATTTGGAGACCTCTCTTTTACTCCCACTTGTGGAATAGGGACTTTGTTGACAAGGACAAATGATTATTTCAGTTTTGATTTTATGTATATTTTTTTTGTGCTTTATATTTTCTTTGGTCCATCATCTTTCGTACATCACAATATATATAACTCATTTTGTTCAGGCTTCGTCTTACATCTCTCTCCTGTGTTCCAAAGATATCACAGATTTGTTTCAACCATCACATTACTTAGCTATCACAGACTAAGTTACAGGTTTACGACACGTAATTAATTACGAATTTTATCTAAGTTTTTTTTTACTTACTTCAGGTCTTGTTCATTTTCCGATAACATAAGTGAACTGATTTTCATAAACTTATTTCCAATCACCCTATATAAAGTGATCACTCATAAATATTTTACGATAATTTTTTCTATGTATTGAAATACTATAGGCCAAAAGTACAAAGTCTGTGGGGATATATAGTAAATAATTTGATCTAATTAATCAGAATTTTGAAGACACTATATCTTACTATATTACGATTTCGCTATTTGTAATTCCTGAAATAATTGATAAAGATAAAGATATAAATTATTTATTTAACATAAATAGTTCCATATTTACAGAACTCTAATTTATCATCAACTTATAATCTAATTATTTTTAAATCTATTTTATTTTTGATTCTACTCTGCTTCGCAAGGTTTTATGATTGTGGAGAAGAAACAGGAAGAAACTCCACAACAACACATGTTTTAATAGTTTAACAACATAGATTTATACGCACTTTATCAGGTATAGACTAAATTAAATCAAAATAATCAGGCGCCATCCTTGACATTTTTTTTAATTTTTTAATTGAATTTTGGATTGTGAGCAACATAAATTAATTGCTTGAAAATAAGCTATACGTTTAACCTTTTAAGCTTTTATAGCTATAGCCAATAGCACTTTATAGTGTTTTACATCTTTTTTTTTATGGTCCCCGCTGTTGGGGACCTCTCGTTCTCCTATCTCGTGTGGGACAGGGACTTTTTATTTCTAGTAATTTATTCATATTTTTTATTATTATCATTCTTCTCTTTCATGTATCATCTTATCTGTCGTACTGTTTCTTTCATTCTACAATTTTCCCAATCTTTCTCTTTCAATTGTTTTACATCTTTAAGCCGATGGACGCTTTTTGGGGTCCGAGTTCTCGTGGTAAATCCAGTCTGGCCAAGCTGATCTAAGTTGGCGTCATGTTCAATAGTGTTTTACATCTTTAAGCCGATGGACGCCACCTGCAAGGCACAGGCCTTCCCAAAGATCTCTACGATGACCGTTCCTGCACTATGTCGTTCGTCCAACTATTGGGGACCTACCCATGTCGCGTCTACCAGTTCTTGGTCTCCACTTGAGAACCTTTCGGCCCCAGCTGCCATTATACTGCCACTTTATACTGCCACTTCAGAGGAGCAATTCTTGTTATATATGCACCTCTCAAAGTAGAGAATGCCTAAAAGTTACTAATTCAGCCATTACAATTGTGTAAAAAATGTTAATGAATATATATAGTGCGCTTGCACGCCCCACCGCGCTACTCAAACGTGTCATTCGCTCAAAGACGCATGGGATTCGAGGAAGGTCAATCTTTAGTGAAACGAGAATACAGGTCTCAGCTTCGTGAACCCCGGGGGAAAGTATCAAAGGTGAAAATGGAAGCGTTGATACAGCTTCCCTCCGAAATAAAATGTAAAAGATTTTTAGTTTTATTTATATCGTCAAAATTACGATTTAATATGATGATTCCTGATCGAAAACAAAATTATCGATATAAAATTAATTTCTTAAAAGTTATAAATAATATTTAAACTCATATATCTAGATTTTAAATATCAATATTCATGTTCGATTATACACAGACCAATATTTTCACTATCCACAGATGAAAAATGAAACGGAAATATCAGTAGAATATTTTCTATTCGATGGTAATTTTCAGAACTATAGCACCTTCAGCCGTATTCCACAGATGTGCTTTTCACTTTGATATTCAATAGACTGTCGCATGACACGTGCTAATACAATAAAGAAATACGTTTATTGATACCGATTTGTACACTAATATTAATTTACACAATAAGTAATTAGTAAAATTAGATCAAAAACAAATTAAAACTGATTAATACAAACTAACTACGCTATTTCGAGTACCGTATCTAAGCACAAAGTTATGTTCATTAATTTCCACTGAAATTCAGCCGCTGATATGCTGCTTACAATGGTAGGCTGCTCTTTAAGTTCCACGAAGGCAAAAACACAATTAAGATACATTATTTAGTTTATGAAGCACAAATTTAAAGCCTATGAGGATAATTGACCCTCGCCGTCTATTAGGTTTCAGAGAAATATAAAATACTTTTATGTATTTACCAGTGGTCATCTTTTAAACCTAAGAAGGGGTTCAAAGACTGCGTTTGGATCTGTAACATTACTTAATCGAAATCCATTTAACACGGTAACACAAAACAGTGCCGCGTTTTCACGCGAGTTTCAGCTGGTGTGTTGAGAGGTCATTTGGACCCTAAGAGAACTTTTCATCGCGTGAGGTCATTTTTGTCCACAGACACTGTTGGTTTATATTAACTGTCAATCAATAACGCATTTAAAATGGAATAGTCATCTCTTTCTAGTTCAAAGTAATCACAGAGATTTTGCTGTCGCAGTAAGGGAACTCACACACGTGCAGCAATGAACGTGTTAAAATATATTTGAATGAAGTATAATATAATAATTTAAAAATAATAAGTGGATAAGGGAATCATTGAGGAGCATTTGTCAACCGTCTATAGTCTTACGTAATATTTATAAACTGCAATATAGCGATATATATAGTGATAGCTGAATTAAGAGAGTGTTTAAATATATTGTAAAAGGTGATTGACGTTGGCTAGTGGGGGAAAAGGGATATGGATGGTTAGCATATGGACTTACAAGACATGATTATTTCAGAATTAACATGGTATTATGTTAACATAAATAACATATCTTGAGATATGAGTAACTTATGTTACTCCTAGCGCTAATAGATTTAAATCACATCAACTGGTAAAGCCTTCAGAACAGTGACAGCTACGAAAGCCTTGTTTATGGTAGAGGAACACACTTTGAAAGGCCATCACGAGACGCTATGTCGTCTCCGAGCGGGATCTGTTCTGTGTTTCCTATTCAGCTGCCTCCTTAAACTATGCCGTTTTATCTAATGAGAAGCCATAGACTTTCACCAAACATAACTAAGACTACAGGTAAAGAAAAGATTTTACAAATTTGTCTAAACAGTAGAACACATTTTTACCTAGACGGCTCTTTACTGCTACAATATAAAAATTTATCCTATGTTCAGAATGATCTATGAACAGTATTTTTTAAACTTCAAACATTATTTATCAAAATAACCCAAGAGCTGGTAACTATGTGGTGTTGTTATTCAAAATTTACCGGAAAATCGTAATTCGTTGAAGATCTAAAGCTTTCTATATTCAAAAGTTTTGCTGATGTCTTATGGCTTTCGTGTTAAGGTTGAATATCCGCTGAATTCGTTCAGAGGCCCTCTTGTAAATAGACTAATCCCCGGTCGACCCCGGACGGCTTGCGGCGGTAATCCGTCTGCAGACCGGGTAAACAAAACAAAAGTCAGTGAACGTAACAAAAATGAAATTCAAGAACTATTCGTGTATTGATATTTTTATATCATTTTAGAAGACGTTTTACGTATGTTTAGATTTCATTTTAGGCTGTTTTTGGACTGCATAACGTACTAATTTCAATATTATCAATTCTTCTTCTTCGTGTTTTTAGCCGAAGGACACACCTGTTATACTTAGATCTACCTCAAAGATCGCCACAATCGGTCTGATGAAGCTGTAAAAGCCAAAACAGCGTCCAACAACTATCGAATATAGCAAGCTAGTGTCATATAATCAAAAATGATAAAGAAACAGTTTTGGTGTATCTTTCATAGATGCTCATTTAAAGGCAAAAACTTCCAGAATTTTCTATTATGGACTTGCCATAATCACCACAATTAGCAGGCGTGTTGGTAATCACAGTGTAGTAAGCCCATCTTCTGGAAGCTTGTTTATAAGCAGTGACAATCCCATACAATTATGCACAGAGTAAATTATATAAAATTGCATTATGAGAATCGAATTCGTAACCTTCGATCACAAGTCTTAGTCCTCCACCGCTGGGCTACCACTGCCTAAGCTAGTTGTAGCTTCATTAAATTATATATGCATATCCTGTAAGTTACAGGAAGTTGTCAATTCTCTCGATGTGCATAAGCAATCGCTTTAAATTATAAATACATTTAAAAAACTTTTAAGTTAAACGGTTTTTTGATACCCATATTTTGGTGGTTGTGGAAAAATATGTACCTAGTCCGCCACATTGAAACGGCGTCCATCTTGAATTTTAAATTTTGACATAATCATCGTGTTTTACTAGTGTAGCCCTTTCATTTGATACCCCATATTGAGGGGGTTAAGGAAAAATATTTATCCGCCATTTTGTATCGGCGGCCATCTTAGATTTATAATGTTATTGATTTTATGATATTATATTGTCATCTAAATTAAATGTGTGTACCAAATTTCAGATCAATCTGATAACGGGAAGGCGCTTTAATTTCAATTTCTAATTTTGACCCAACTAAATAAAACCGTTTAATAAAAAGGCCTTTGTTCGACATAAGTCTTCACCATAGATAATGGAATCAGTTGGAGTTGGTGCTCCGACGAACTCAACAAGTTGGCTTATCAACCTAATTAATTGATATCATTTTACGATTCTAAATAAATAAAAAAAAAACTACTGTGAAATTTCTTATGTACGTAGTGATCCTTTTTCCGGGCTGAATTTCATCTTAAAACGGCAAGAGACTCTTCGACGTTACAAGAATAGAAAAGTTTATTTAATTTGTATAGAGCTAAGACGTGGATATCCGTGATTTATCCGGTTTGCAGGAGATTACAGCCGCAATTGCCGCTCAGGCACTAGATAATCCGGGCGGATGGCTGAAGCCGGGCATTAGGCGCGTATTTACACGGATGTGCTTTTAAAGAAAAGCACAGGAAAGATTCGTCCTTACTGTAATTGCAAATCTCCAATTACCTAAATTGTACGTTAAGAATAATTGAAGTTAACCCATTCAAATGGCTTGACATCTTTATTGATACGCCTATAACAATTTGTACAAAAAGCCAGTCTGCAGAAAAGAGTTTTCTTCTAAGTTTTTCATAGACAGATTGATATACATATATATATATATATATATATATATATATATATGTATATATATATATATATGTATATATGTAGTGGGTTCAAGGTAACCCAAGTATAAATGGAGAGGGCTACGTAATAACCATCATCATTTTAAATATCTAATAGATTCAGGCGTTACTTTGCGGAAGTCCATCCTAAGTATGGGACTAATATATAGCTACTTCCGCTATGCAGCAGTAGTCGTGTAATGAAGTGCACCGCCCGCCAGCCCGCTGATAAATGCGTATGCGGCAAACAATGCGAAACACAACTACCACCGTTAATTCACTTTGTTAATTCACAGTTGAGTGCTATATATTAGTCCCTTTCTTAATCATCATTTTAGCCGAAGGACGTTTACTGTTGGACATAAGCCTCCCCCATATATTTCTCATGGGAATGCTGGGAAACGACTTGCATCCAGTGTCTTTTAACGACCTTAACGGAGTCGTCTTGTCCAACTTGTGGGTAGACCATAGTAGGAAATCCATCGGTCTTTTGGTCTACACTTCAAAAGGCTCAAGTTGCAATCTGTTCTGCGCGTTATATGGCCTGCTTAGTTTCAATTTGCCAATCCGCTGACCTATGTTGATTGTTTTTGTTCACCTATACAAATACATCATATATTTATTCATAGTATTAACCATTTACGATCATTTCTAGTGGTTATTTGTATACGTGAAGAGAATAATGTCTGAATATTAAAATTAGAATCAAATTTAGCTTCAAAATAATAAGATCTTTCCATACGCGCCCTGTTCGTAATAGAATTTTTATTTGGCATCATTTTTATAGACTCTTTTACTCTCTATCATATTGAGGACAGTGAATTTTTTATTTTACATACATCTTTTTGTCAGTATATGTTTTCTTGTCACTCTCCTCTTCCGTTCGTCACAATACCTATTACTCTTTCTTTTTCTTTCTTCACATTTTCTTTTATTCTCTTACCATTTATTTACGTTCCATTCACACCTCGCCACTCTTCTTTCGCCACAACCTTTTAGTATATCATAGTACAGTTTCAATTTTGTTTTTTATTTCAGCACGCTTACACTTTTATAGTATTTCTATATTTTCTATATTCTAATTAACTATTTGTTATCTTGTCTTTATTCTTACTCGACTTATGTTACATTTTTACTTATCAGTATTACTTCTCTCCCATTAAAGAGAAAATGATCCCACTCTCCCTTTCTAGCTCTAGCTTACAGTAATATTTTTTTTTTCAAACAATGGATGGCAAGTGATTATGTGTAGACCTTGGTCCGAAGGCTAGGATTAACAATAAACTCTCTTCCTTATGAGTTTTTTTGTTTAAATTAATGTAACAAATATTTTTTTTTAAATAAATCAACTGTTTTAAGGGTCTTTCTACCTAACCAGCGTTACCAACAATAGTAGTAAATTACATTATTTATAACTTTAGCACATCAGGCACGTATTCGAGCTAATGAAACCACTACTACAAAGGTTAAAATTAATCAATACCCAAGTGAGGTACGTTACTGCGGAATATCGTAAAACTTTACGGTTTCAGCGGCGAAAAAAAAAAGTAAAAAACCAACTTAATACAAAAGCGAAAAGAATGGAACATAAAACTATACCAGCGCCGTTTACATTTTTAAAAACTTTCTGTTTGATATACGTACAGGATATGCATGTCACATTTTGGTTCCCGCGAAGTGCATTATATTTTCAAGGAAGATAAACGGAGAAAAATGTCAACTTTTAAAATTCAAGCTGGCACATGTCGCACAGTTAATAGACCCCATTAAGTTTTTAAATCCAGTATCACTCAAAACACGACCTACAACCATCTACATGGTTTTTTACTTCTGGCCTTATTTTCAAACTTACAGTGGCTTAACGAAACATGGGGATGGCTTCTCTACGAGATAGTATTCAAGGTGAGGAGATCTAAAGATAAACGAAGGTAACTTGCATATCCTAGTGGAATACGAAAAAGTGGTAGTAGCCAGGCTTTTTGGCCAGAACAGATAACCAATGGGGTTTTAAAATTCTGGAATGGAGACAGTAAACCAGAAATTGCAACGTAAAACGCCTACGATGACAAATGACCTTCCTCAGGTCGCCAGAAATCACTGGAAGCAGGCCTCCTTCTGGTCTTATAGGAAATCCAGGACGTCAAGTATATCCAGAAGTGAATGTCCAATGATTGAAATGTTGATGAAGTTTTTTTAGTTAACCTTGTTTGTATTGATACTATAAGCCTACTTTGATAGGTTTTAAAATAGTTTTTCTTCAAAGCTTAAACATAAATCTCAGAATGGCAAATCTTCAACTAACTATGTGAATAAGCCAAAAGGTTTACTCGTTTTTCTTTCAAATAAATATCACTGCAAAGAAATTTTTTTTAAACACTAAAATTATAGACACAAATTTTCAATTGTTACTACTGTTAATAATGCATATTCACTGTTAAAGAATTTCAAATTCATTAATGAAGTCAATATTGTCAATGACATAAAAACCAAATCCCATTTTCTATCATGTTTTTCTTCTATTCCCAGGAGTAACTGTTTTTTAATTATGTTATGAGAACTAACATTTACAGTGATTCCTATGAGTATCATCATCATTTAGCCACAAGACGTTCACTACTGGACATAGGTTCCCTCACAGATGTCCAATAGTCGTTGGAAGCAGAATTCATCTAGTTTTCTGACTTTAACTCTTTGATTGTTCAGCAAGTCTTGCAAGAACGCACGTGAAATGTGGGACGTATTTTGATTTAATGTTGCTAATAAAACGCCCTCGTTTATACTAATATCTATCAATATTAATAATTCTTTTCGTACTATAAAGAAAAATAGACTTAAAAATAAAAGTCGTCTTTTCTTTGATTGTTTATAATAATGCTATCATCACTATTTCTGTCTGCTCTTTCAATATATTCAGCTTCGCTAATAATCGAATCAACGTGCGAGTAAAAAGCCCGTGCTGTGGTTGTTTTTTTTTCAAAATAATGTATAAAAACAGGAAAAAGACATTTAAGAATGATTGTTACAAAGTACACGTGAGGCCAAACTATATTGACACATAGAGCAACAAGACACATTGAAATTTGCAGCGCAAAAGCGCTGTGTCGCAGTTTTAGATACAAAATAACGCAACGCTTTTTAACCGCGTAGTAGCCAAACAATGTCGCCCTAGTCTGCAATTCTGTCTGTGCTTGTCCTTTACTATTCAGTCCTTATAAACAGTCAATCAAAACGTCGACTAGATGAAGAGTTGGAGAAGTTTTCATCTCAAGGGCTAAACTGAACTTAATTCATAACTTGATACCTTTCGATCGGAGTTTTAACGTTTGCTTGAAACCGTTTTGGCATTGATTTACAAGGCTCACGCAAAACAGAGTTGTTTATTGTTACGTTACGCTCCGATACAATCTCCGTATCGCTTCGTGTTGTAAAGTTTAAAACTGTTTCAACTACCCGAGGAAATTCGTGTCGACGGCGGGGAAATTACCTGGAATAGTTACTTTTGAACTCACTCGACCCGGATTCGGATTTCCGTTGTTCTCTTTAAACTAAATTAAATTGGAATTAGTTTCTATATTTAGTACAGTTTTATGAACTTATATTTCTATTCTTTGATAAATGTTTAAAAAGTAATATGAAAAATTAAGAAATGAGGCAATCCAGAGAAGAACCAAAATCTCCGACGTTGTTCGGAAAATTCGGACGGGCATGAAGTACTAACGGGCCGGACACATTTCTCGTACAGCCTTCAGTCGATGGTGCTGCAAGGTTCTAGAGTGACGACAACAAACCGGTAGACGAGGAATAAGTAACGACGACATTGCCAAAGTCGAGAGATGTTGCTAGATGCAGACCGCGTAGAACTGGTAATTGTGCTAATCTATAGGGAATATCAATACCCTGCAGTATGCGTTTATCAGCTGACAAGAAGTAATGAACGTGGGAATACGGAATTATGCTTCTTTTCTAGAAGCAGCTCCTGATTGTAAATATATTATTGACATTTATGACAAGCAGTAACTTAAGAGGAATGGCGGTCACGTCATCTAAGTAAGAAAAGGGCCAATATATAGCTACTTCCGCCATGCAGCAGTAGTCGTGCAATAAAGTGCAGAGTCTCACTGCACTTTGTGGTGTGTTGACTCTGTGTTTGGCACTAATCAGTGTAACATTGCTCCTGAGGATGCCCCCTGGAGGGGTGAAACATGTGTTGAGTGATTAAACGTTAGTAGTTGTGTAATTTGCATTGTTTGCCGCATACGCATTTATCAGCGGGCTGGCGGGCGGTGCACTTTATTGCACAACTACTGCTGCATGGCGATATATTGTTCCTTTTCTTACTTAGGATGGACTTCCGTAAAATAATGCGTGAATCCATTAGATATGGTCACGTCTTCTAAACAAGACTTTTCAACAGATATACACAAATCCATCCAACTAAGGCGAACTTGTAATACGTCATGATGAGAAAAATAAACTTAAGTTACATATGCAGTTCATCACCAGACCAATTATAATTTAGGTTAAGCTATTTTAGATTTTCAAGAGCATATTTTTATTCTAATTTATGGCTCCGTTTTTGGGGCCTCTCGTTCCGACTTTTTTATTGTTTGTCAATGACGTTTATTTAAGTGTTTTTTTTTTAATTCATTTATTAATTTTTCTTGGAATATATTATTTTCATATGTATGATTGGAGTAATTAAAGATTAGTATTGAATTAAATTTAAAACGTAGTAATACAAATTTTGTAAATACCATTCCTTACTACATTGGTATTACATCATTTATTAAATTTGAAATTATTGAGTTTGCGGATAGTGTGCACTATACATTAATTGATATATTGTTAAATATTTATACACCCCTTTAAATATTTTACATCCATAACGTAACATACTGTATCAGGCAGTAAATAAATGAGAAATCCAAGGTGACTGTTGTCGCAGACATTTTTCCTCGCTTTCTTCAATCCTATGTTAGTGTCTCATTGCGGAAATTATGTGTTTTTTTTTAAAAAAAACTTCTCTCATTTAAGGCAAGATCTTATCCCGGGCAACTGTAGCACAAAGGAGCGCGGAGTAATTTCGTGTTAATGAAATTGAGTCGTTTTTTCCTGCGAGCGCCAACAAAAAGTTATCCAATTAAACCTTACTAAGTACTTTATGCTCCGGCTGGAATTGTCGCGTCCGGTTAAGTTCTGTTTACTTATTCGGCTAAATTATAACCTTTCGTCGCCTAACTTGGAACTTGCTGAAATGTTAATTACGCTGCAGATTTAATTTGTTAAAAGTTTTTGTTGTTTTATCTGATTATTTGAAATAAATACATAGTCCTGCTTACTTTTTTTAGTCTGTTCTCAGGTCACAGGCATTTTATCCTAACTAACACTTGACTTAACTTTACGTCGACAAGAGATGAATTCCATCGTAAATTCAATAAAGAATATTTAAATTTAGAATTTTTGGAATTTTTTAAATGCTACTCTGTTAAAAACCGATCACCTTTTTGAACATATCAAGCGTGTTTAAATTTATTAATTAACTTTTAATTTTTGGTCTCTATCATACAATTTACACTAGTGCCGTTTTCTCGAATTTATGCTTTTTTAATTTTTTTTTCTGATTATATTCGTCTCCTCCCATGAGGCCGTCTTTGAGCCCTGAATCCTCGCGAGGCGTCGTTTTTTGACAGGCCTTTTCATTTTAAAAACTAAAACATGGATCATGTTTAGAAATACAAAAGCTGCAGAGTCATTAGTTTGCTTTTGGATAAAAAGACGAGAAATTATTCCACACATCCGAGCAATCACAAATTTAGAAGAATATTTTTTTATGGCCTCCGTTATGGGAGGCCTCTCGTACCCCTAATTTGTCGGGATCAGGGTCTTTGTTTACTAATAAGTTTTTCAAATTTTTATCTTTATTCTTCACTCACTTTTATTCTTCTCAATTTCTTTTGTTCTTACCTTTTTTCCTTCACAATATCTTTCATTTTGTTTTTTCATTCCTTCTTGCTTTCATCGCCTTCCTTCCATCATCTTATTACTCTTAGGTGGCTACTTAGGTACTTTTTTAATACAATACTACTTTGTTCTTATTCTATTTTTAGTTTATTTTTCCTATTATTAATTGACTGCTTATTTGTGCAGTTTATTTTGTACCTACTTATCTCTACTGTTTTATTTCTTTTGACAGTATCACTCAATTTAGAAGCATTAAATATAATACAGTCAGCACAGATCAAGATAATACAAGTAGAATAGTAATGGGCGGAGTACATTGCTCATGTAACAGAAAGCCTTTCAAGTTGAAAGGTTCTAGGGCGGTAATAACGAGGCAGCAGACGTTAAGTGAGTAGGCCCCCACTACGTGGAGAGACGACATAGTTAAGACGCTAGATCCGGGCAGCGCAGAACATGTCATCGTGGCGATATTTAGGTAATATAGCCTTAAAGTGAGCGTCTATCAACTAAAAAAAGATATCCAGCACCTGTGAATGGAAATTTTCAAACTTATAATATTGTTACAAATATTATCTTGTTATAAATGCTCTGCGAATAAGCTGCTCTGTTCAAACAACTGTTAAAATACTTACCACGCGCGGCCAGCTACGCATTCTCAGCATTGAAGCCGACATCTGGTTGTCTAATCGAGTGTCTGTTGGTAAAACCATCTCCGGTAATTCAAATCCGTTGCTATTATCATGTGTGTTTTATTATTAATTCGTTTCTAATGTATTTATGCCTTGATATATTCTCATATAAGGTAAGTACGTGAAATATGTATAACATACAAGAGAAAAAATAAAAATTAATTTGTTTCGTCATCATAAACTGAGTCATATACTATGGTTTTCTAAGATACAAACTGTGGTTTAGTAATGATGAGAGAAAGACGTATTGAAGAGAATAAATATGTGAAGCACCATTTGAAAGAAATAATGATAAATAAAATAAATGGTGAAGCAAGTAAGAAGAATGTGAAATAAAGAACTACTGATAAAAATAATATTTACTTGCATTGTATCGTCGTTAACCTGTATTGGGTCCTATAAATAAAGTCATTAAAAAGACCTATAGGCGGTGGACAATTTTGATCAGCTTGGCCTGGACTTACCCCAAAAGAAATAAAAAGAAAAGAATTAAAAGCAATAAATATATAAAAGAACAAGAAAAATGAAAATAACAAACAAGAGCATTAAAATATCTGTGATAATAGAAATATAAATTAAGTTCCAAACAAATAGTTAAAATTAAAAATTAATGAATTTTTAGAAAAAAATTTAAATTAATTGACATAAAATTGTAGAACTCGGGGAGTATGGCGAAGGAATTGAGGAGATGTATGGAAAGATAGCTTGGTGGACGATGAAAGATATTGTGAAAGAAGAGGAAAGAATGAAAGGCATCGAGGAGGACGAAAAATGAGTGTGGAAATTAATCAAAATTATGTGAAAAATTACAATGTAAATAATTAAAAACTCAACCATGATAGAGGTTAAAAAAATACTGGAACCTACCAAAGACCAATGTTATAAGGTTTCGAAGACTGCATGGTGGATACTTCGACTTCTTGATTTTAAGTTGCAGATTAGGAAATAAAGAACTTTACTAAATATTTATACCAAATAAATTTGTTACTTTTAAAAAATATATTCAACTCTTGGTATTTCTATTTGGCCTTACTTCAATAAAATTAAGGCATATCGCTGTCTTTAAGTTCTTCATAGCTCGTGTCCTGAGGCATTTCTTATCCCGGCGCTATCTTTAAACCCTTTTACTTGTAATATCTTATACAATGTAGAATTTAGGGCATGCAAAATTACATCATGTTCAAGATTTTGTACAATGATATATATGTACAAGTTTAGACCTGTGTAAATTCTACAATATAGTAAATAAATAGGTAAATGTGTTTTTGTAAAAATAAATACAGTTAAAGAGACGTTATAAAATCAGAAGTAAAACTAAATATTTATTTAGATTGAAATATGTAAAAGAACACGGGTAATACAATTATAATAATTGTTAATGCCATAGAGCAGAGAAAAAGAAATATTACCAACCCTGATGTGGTCAGTTCAATATGGTACGTGGTACCATAAGCATCTAAAGCAACCAAGTCAATGCCATAAGTATTGTTTATTACTAGAGGAATAATCCTAAGTTAATGTAATTTACAAATAGTTTATATAGTATTCAATTTAGTAAATTCAAACAATAATTGTAAAATTTCTAAAGGTCCATTTCGAATGATGGAAGGGAATATATAGATATGTATATAATCGGCATAATAAAAAAATAAAGATTATGATCTACATTGCAATTAAAGGAACTTAATTTCTGTAAAGACTTTTCAATAGTAGTTAATATTATTACAGATGGTTCAAAATAGTTTCTGTGCAGTTACATTTTTAATCTCACCATATAAACGAATCGTGGTTTAATTTTCAAAAAAATTAATATACCGCGCTTAAGTTTCTGGAACGAGGGACCACAGACCAGCAGCTTTAATCGCCCAGTCACAAGATAGAAAGACAACCTTGTTAAGATCGCTGGAAGCTGCTTCCAATCGGTGATGCAAGAACTCTATTGGGAAAGCCTTGACCCAGCCGTGGACGTCCTGTCACTGAAATGATAACGACAATGATAAATATACTGAATAATAGTCCATGGCATTGTAAAATAAAACGAATTAATTTGATTTCTAGAACAGAATTTTTTAAATTAACAAACCGGTGTGTTCAATAATAAAAACACGTTGAAATAATTAATACGCTAAAAACAAAGAAGGATGTGAATTTACGGGATCTATTCTCGAATGCCGAGTGTGTTATGCTAATACTTTTCATTGACATGGGTCATACACAAGGCCGATTTGACAAAACAGCTGTCATTGACCGCTATAGATGATTGATTTGATGTCAATTTGTCTTTTTGTATTTTTCAACGCATTCTTGTTTCTCTTTAACAACCTACTCGCCTCACAGATAATGTGTTCGAAGATGATGCACGTGGAGTCAGTAGATACCTGTTCCATCTGATCCCAAAGAGAACTAAGCTATAATTCTATGGAAATAAGTGAGGCTAGAGATCGTCCCATACCCAGGCTGTGCGGATCAGATATGTTAAGTCGTAACACTTGATACGATTCCTAGGAAATTCCGTACTGTATGGCTGACCCACACCGAGGTACCTTCCCGAGATCACCGGCAACATCAAGGATCTGCTGGGATTTCTCGAGGAGTTGATTTGGCTTGTGTAAGGTAAAATCAAAATGAACGCAGTGCCGCTTGGTTGCAAGAGACAAGACTAGTGTATGGGTGGTAGTGAGCCATATAACAATGAAATCAAAATGCCGTTATATGTTGAAGTTTATTTTTATCATAAGGGTGACAAATGATCTTGTGCCGTTATGTGGCTGTTGTCCCATAAACATCTAATAATCTTTGCAAATGCTGACATTAGAAGTCATCATCATTAGCCTTGTCCGGTCACATTATTGTCTCAAAGGATATATGTGAAAAGCGGTACAGTAATGTTCAATCCAGCGGAAGACATTTTATTCCTATATATATATATATATATATATATATATATATATATATATATATGTATAAATATATATATATGTATAAATATATATTTATATATGATCAACGGATCTCGCCGGACCTACCATCTAGGACACTTCTCTTAGAAAGGATGAACCATACATTAATTGGCAGCAAGTGATCTATGATTATAATCAACTCACTAGTTCAAGACTTCTCACTCTTCCATCCTATATAAAATACTATCTGACACAAGAGACACAGTGCTTGGCTGTGATTAATCGAGCTTATCTTTTTTATAATTTACTAAGGTTTTTCCAGTTTCTACCTCATTTTCAATTGCTTTCCCATAAGAACCTTAAACAAAGTACTCTGAGAACACATGTAAAAATAGATAAATGTAATCATGCATAGCATTCTCATGTTATTTGTAAGGTCCACAAATTACGAATCTCGATTTTTAATTAATCGAACCATATAACAAAAATTCAACAACGAACTGAATGTGAAAAGGAAAAATCCAATATCGCGGGCAGATCATAACAAACATCATCGACAAACGTCGGAAGCAAAAGTGGAGGGGGCCGTGATTTAATTTTTAAAAGCTGGAAGCGGTCGCAAACAACCTCCCGGGACCGCCCTCTCCTGCAGAGTCCGATAAATAATATGTTTTGAGGGCATGCGGACGGAACTCCGAAATATAGAAATGACTTCTGCTTGTTGGCGACGTTTGCGGGAATGTCGAAAATATTTTTAAAATTTTATTCGCTTACCTTGTATATTTGGCGATATGTTTTTGTAAACAACGTACATACAGGTTGTCTAGTTGTAGATGTAAAACCTTTAAAGGGGTAAATAAAGGAGCTATATATTTACCGTTATAAGGCTTTTTACGAAGATGTTATTCATAAGTACACAAGGTGATTGGTTAAAGTTGTAAAACCCGAAGGTTGTATGTATAGTTCCTTCACAAAATCCAATGGTTTCAGAGATAATAGCCATTTAGAACGAACCAGTAGACGCGTCGTGGTTAGGGAACCCTAGAGGTAGAGAGGTAGACCGACGACTTTATTAAGGTCAATGGAAGTCGATAGATGCGAAAAACACAAGACCTGTCATTGTGGCGATCTTTGTAGGAGGCCTATTAGGAATAGGCTTCCTATTGGTTTAAAAGAAGAAGAAAACAAGTATCATTTACTATCTAACTCTGCAGACGTCAGACAGTTATAGGCCTGTTGCATTTCAAGAGGAGAAATAAATTAATGTAACCTTCATATTTCATCAGTTTATACAGTATGATTGGAAATATGTTTAAAAGTTTGTTGCTGAATGAGCTATACATTTGCCCCCTTTAAACCTTTTACCAATTACGCTGTATTAATATGAATTATGACTACAGAGTAAGTTTTGTTCACAAAGAAAAAAATAGTTATGTATTTCTAGATCCTAATAAGCACAGAAATTACTAGAATAATTAGAGCATTATAAGAAAAAGCATTTTAATAAGCATTTACAGTCGTTTACAACACCCGGCTCGCGTCGGCTGCTAATATTTTTCTCAACTGCTAAGTGGTTACATAACGAGCCGAGTTCACTCTGGACGTAAGAAATGTAAACCTTTTTCTTTTGCTCGAAATTCTTTTTCAGCTAAAGAACTTTATATTTAAATTATAATAATTTAACTGATAACAAGCAGTGATGGTACAGCGGTAGACAACTGAGACTTGCGATCGTTGGTCTCGTATTCGATTCTCGGATATATATATAAATGAATGTTTGTTCTTGAACTCTTTGTAAATTCGTAAATTTGATCATCTAATGATGAGTAGTTGTGCATGACCCCAAAAAGGTTTCTAAGTCAGTACGATCAAGTTTGGAGAGATGGCGCCACTGTCATTACAAAGAATTTTATATATTGCTTTGAAACTTCATGTAAGTTTGTGTAAGTGATCGCATAAAGACCCCGATCGAATTAGTTTGGATAAATTTGAGACGCACATAGATTGATTTCAAGTAGAAGAATTTCTTTATGTGTGTACTTAATTTAATTTTATTTCTTCTTTTTAGTCGTGCACTCTTAGCAGAGTGATCGTATCTCAGTGTTTTGGCGGATTAAGAATATTATATTTAGTGGCAGTTTTGATCAGGTCTTGGTGCATAGCCTACTACTACTTAGCTTGCTAGCTTCTTTGACTTCCACTTGCCTCTCACCACCAAACGATATTGGAGACATTTTAGGTGTCACAACTTAATTTTAATTTCTATCACATAAGATAATTTTATCCATTATTCTCTTAATTTACACAGTGTAACATCACCATCATCAGCCGCAAGACGTACACTGATGGACAAATTTCCAAAGGGTTGAGGAAACTGCAATCAAGTGTTTCTATAGATTATAAAAATGTTAAACAATACATAAAAATTAATGTACAGAATAAATAGTACGCGTGTACAGATATTTGATCAAAGATGAAGTTATACGGCACGGTACGTCTCTTCAATTTCCTGCAGATACGCGGTCGGTCGTAAAAACAATGAAATACTGCGTTCTCGCAAGACTGCAATATCGGTGTAGTCAAGAGGCGCAATTTCAATACGAGATGAACCCGGTAGAGAGAGCTCTATATACAGCATCCGCGAGCCTGAATTTTTAAACGTGAACTGAATGTATTCGAAACAAATGTGTTCTTATTGGACTATTGATTTCTGCTAGAAGGGTTTAATTTATTAATACGTCTCTTATTGTTACAACAGGAAAGATTTCAACGATTTTATAAATCAGAAAGCTGTTACTTCAAACATGGCTAACAGATGGCGCTAGTAGTCGATTACCTCGCGTTATCATTTATTACGAGTAGTTATAGATAAAATAGAGATCGAATTACAAATGAGAGAGATATAGTTTACGGACGCCTCCGTTCCGTGAACTCGCTTCCGATGAAGCTGTAAAAGCCGCAAGGCTAACAGCAAAAACATTTCAAGGGACTATAGACGATATAAATGAGAAGTTTCACAGAATAACAAAGGTTACCGTAGTTATATTAAGGATGTTTTATTTAAACAGTAAATTGTGATTATTTAATTGTGCAGATCATAGTTTATTATTTAAAATATTATAAAAAATGACAGTTTAAACGTGCGTGTAAATGTTTAGCTAAGTAAAATTGCATTAAATTTTGAAATTTTGATTTTTTTAATATTTGAAATCATTAATTCGAGGGTGTATTGCTAGATTCGACGACATAATGAGATTATAATGCAGAGAGTATTGAAGCTATATCTGAAACGTTCCCTCTGTACCATGGCTTGCGGTTCAATCTGAATAATATTTTCGATGTCGGAAAAATAAATGAATTGCCGAAATGGAATTTTCCGCGAGCAGCTTCGCGCGGGTTAGTTTATGGTCAAAATTTTATGTGAGCCAACAAAGTAAACAGCTTTTCGTGTTTATGTAACATTGTCTTATTTTATTTATTTTTAAAAAGAACCTTAAATATAAATTGTATACATTGATGTACAATATGTAATAACGTCATCTGTTGACTTTTAAATTAATTATTATCAAGGCGTTTTTCTAAAGTATGTTTATGGCCCCTTTATTGGAAGCCTCGCGTTCTTCGATAACAATTATTCTTGTCACTGTTACTATTCTATTTTTGTTCTCCTCTCTCATCTTTCACAGTTTCTATTGCTAAATCTTCTTTCAGTCATCACATTTTCTCTTGTTCTTTTTCTTTCGTTTACAATTCTTACACGCATAGCCTCTCTTTTCACGCCACATTCTTTGATATCGTATAGTTTACATTTTAAAATTTCTTATCCCTGTTTGGTATTTATACATTTTTAATAAATCCGACCCTATATTTTTTAATCTATTCTTTATTTTTGTTTATAGTTTCCTTGACTACTTTTCTGCAATAATCTAGGAATTTAGCGACGGTGATAATATAACAATGTAACGTTTTAATTATATTAAATTATAATGCTTAATATTACAAAAGTTTCTCGAGTAGTGATGAGTTGGTAGATGCAGCAGGTAGATCCCTCGCTAGGTTGACTGACGTAATCAAGGTTGTGTTGTGTGAGGAGTCGCTGTATGCTGGCAGCGTAAGGCTGGTCATTGGGGCGATCTTAGAAGGAAGCTTAAGCCCTGCATTGGGCGTCTATTTGACCACAATAATGAATGAATAAATATATTTTTTTTGTCACCTAAATCTCTTGTTATTTCATTACTAAAATTTTAAATTATTTATGTATTTCGTAGAGACGAATATTGAAGATTTTAAACCCAATGTCAGCGTTATACAACAACTTTACCTCGATGATTGTTCGTCAATAAAACACAAATGTAAATCATATTTTTTATTAATAGCTTAACAATGTCTTGAAAGATTTGAACTCCGCTGCAGTTCGAGTTACAATTCTGTCTGTGAAGATATATAACATATCTATTAGCAGGACTTACAAAAATGAATTTACTCTCAACATTTTTTTCCAATCAGTTGATTGTTCTATATGATCTCTCTGATTTATAAGATAAATATCTAGATTGATAGGTTATATGAGTAAAACCTTTAAGGAGCTTATTGCATAGCTGATTCGACAGCAATTCCAATTACACGGCATAAAGTGATCACTCTGAAATTTATTACATATTTTTTTTTCGACTTTCTTAAATTACCTGACACTAAAAAGTCTATAGGAATATATAGTTAACAATAATTCTAAATTTTGATGAAGCTTTTTTTACTATGTTATCATTACAATATTTACTATCTCTAAAATATTTAATGGAATCAGGCTTTACCTCGCGGAAGTCCATTCTAAGTAAGAAAAGGACCAATATTTAGCCACTTGCGCACATGCAGTGGTAGTCGTGCAATAAAATGCACTGCCCGCTAGCCCGCTGATAAACGCGTATGCGGCAAACAATGCGAATCACACAACCGCCACCGCCAATTACTCAACACGTGTTTCACCCCTCCACGGGGCATCTTCAGGAGTTATGTTACACCGATTAGTGCCAAACACAGGGTCAAGTCACAGACTACTAGACCATTGCATGTGCGGAAGTGGTTAAATATTGGTCCTTTTCTTACTATCTATTAAACCTTTACAGACATATGTAACAAAACACCCTGTGTAAATAATTTTTGTACATCGTTAGGCGTGAAGATGTAAACATGGTTAAGCTGTTTGTGCGCATGTCAGAATTTGAAAATTCGCTGGAAGAATAAACGCTTCCGAATTAATGCAGCCCGGCGGGTCGGTGCAAATCGGTTTAGCGATGAATGCCTCCTCCTCGCGCCCTCCGCAAGACGTCTGCAGCTTCGAGATAATTTAGTTCTACTTCCCGCCCCCGACGGCTCCGGCAACATTAAGTGCTTGCTTTGGTTATTGGTAGGAGAAAGGGATCAGAGAGGTGTTCAGTCTCATTTGTTCATAAAACTTTATGTTAATAAATTATAAAGATCTTATTGTACACAATCATCAAAGGTGTTTTAAACCAGTTGTACATCTATTCATCTGCCATCAATGTCTAGTACTATCAGAGTCACGTTTTCACGAAATTATTATTGACAACATCATTTTAGTCATGGGATATCTACTTTTTTAAATAGGCTTCCCTCGTTGTTTTAATGAGATATGTTGGGAGCTGTTTATATTCAGAATTTTTCTATGACCTTAACATGGTCGTTTGTCCGTATTGTGTTTGGACGTCTTCACTCTCGAACCTTTTAAAGCCTTAACGGCTGTTCGGCGCGTTATGTGAGCAGAAGAATTCGCTATGTTGGTTACAATCTTCTAAAAAACCCCAAGCACCACCCTCTCTGATAAATATATCTATATTATTGTATTATGATTTGTGCGAGAGAACTATGACGTTATGCATAGACTTGTGTTATATGTATGAACGTTTCAGCCAATAAACGCCTACTGTATGGCTATATAGGCCTTCCGCAATGATATCTTTAAGGGATAAGCTATAATCGCCATGTAAATGATGCTGCTGCCCATCCTCTTAAAATAGTTTGTGAGCAGTGGCATAATTAATGCATAAATTGAGATTTATATAGGATTGTATCGAACCGGGAATCGAACTCGATTGCAAGTCTCGTTCATCTACCGCTGGAAAAAAACAGACAAGAGTAAATGACATAACCCTTAGAAGCCTGATTTACGAAAGTGATTTTTTTTAGTATTACTGTGTTTGCTTGAGGGTCTATATGAAGGGAAACATAGATTTTTTTTAATTTCGTTAGAAAGAATATTAACAGTAAAATACGTACAGCCAACCTATAAAAAAAACTAATAGTAATGTGAACATTCGGTTTAAAAGATTGGTATCAAAATTGAAACACTAGGCTGTTAAGGGTTAAACTTAAGAGTTCGCTCGGCTCTGTGACGAGAAAGCCTAACACTTTATAGAATCGTGCTTAATACGTCCATAAAACAACTTCTAGTATCATTACTGCTCACCTAATATTCTGCTTTTCACAATGAAGAATACTTTTATAGTGCGAACAGGCAAGTTATAGAACAACCTAGCTGTTTCGTTGTTTCCAGCTGTAACTTAGGAGTCTTTAAATTAAGAGTGAATAGATTACATTAAGGCAAGAATATAGCATCGTAGACCTCAATATTTAATGGAATCAGGTGTTACCTTGCGGAACTTCATCCTAATTAAGAAAGGGACCAATATTTAGCCACTTCCGCACATGCAGTGGTAGTCGTGCAACAAAGTGCACCGCCCGCCTGCCCGCTGATAAATGCGTATGCGGCAAACAATGCGAATTACACAACTGCCACCGTCATACCACTCAATACGTGTTTCATCCCTCCACGGGGCATCTTCAGGAGTTATGTTACATCGATTAGTGCCAACTCTTTAACTTTGACTCTGTTTTTGTTGTCATTTCACTATTTAGCAACTTGCGGATGCCGGTCTCCGGAGCCCTAAGCTCGATGAAGCTGTAACACTAACAATAGTTTCATGCAAATCATCATAGTATACAGGTGATTCGTTATAGCTATAAAAGGTTAGAGATGGTACTGGTCACTTTTAAATATGCTTCGTTAATTTATATGTTTTTGTTTGCATACGATAGTCCAATAACTTCCGGGAGTACAAAAGCTCTCTTGTTGTTTTACCATTCTAGCCTATATTTGGAATTCCTCGACTTATACTACACGAGAAATTTACTATCGTCAAAAAATTTTTGAAGCTTTTTACAAATCTGAGTTCGTTTATTCTGATTTTTGTATCAAAACCGTTCAACACTATAATAAACTAATTTTATTATGAATTAGTTTTAGAAATAAAGCGGGCTCATTTAAAGCTTTTACACCTATTTCCAATCATTCTGTATAAAAAGATTTCTCTGAAACACGTTACACTAATTCATTTTTTTCTATTAAAATACTACATGTCAAAAAAAAACTTTTTGTAAGGGCACATAGTAAGCAAATATTAGTTTTTATATCAAGTCATCTGAATTTTGAAACAACTTATCTTACTTTATTATCATTACATTATTAATTATCTCCTAAACCATTAATGTTTAGGTGTACCATACATTAATTGATAGCAAATATACTATATTCACCCTTTAAAGCCTTTACACCTATAACCAATCACCCTGTGTAATTAAATAAAAAAGTATTAACTTCATCTCTAGCCGTGTTGTGCTTATCTGAAACTAATGTCCTCACATCCTCTTCCGTGCATCTTCCATTTATCATAACCAGTATTTAACAAACAATCCAGAAATTTCTGTACTCTGGCGCTATACCATGTATCCGCCCATAAATTTCTTCTTTTATTGATTACTTATTGCAATTTAAAACATATTCCATAGTTACCCATTTTGCTTTAAAGTTTTTACATGTGTAAACCTACGAGTATATAACAAAACTGAGTAACAACATTCTTTTTCTTTACAGGTATGTTAACAGATGGGAAAATGTCGAGCGACGAATATTTTGAAACGCAAAGCGGCCAATGTAAGTGAAGAATATAAATGAAAATATATGTCATAGCTTTAGCATCGTCATCTAAATATAGTGTAAGTTGACGACGTTAAAGCAAAAACTCAACATGCTGGACTACCTAATTACTATATATATATATATGTGTATATATACGCATATATATATATATATATATATATATATATATATATATATATATACATATGCGTCATACTTGCGTCATATTTCTCACTGTTGGGAATCGTGATACAATTTACACTTTGTGCATTATTTATATAGGATTGCCACTTCTCACAAACAAGTTTCTAGAGGACGGCAGCAGCGTCCCCTGGGTAGATTAATATCAAATTGCGTTCGCCAACCCGCCTGCCAAGCTTGACGATTAGGGTGTCTCCCTATATAGATATCTTTAGGATAGGCCTATATATTAAAGTGGGCAGACTTGACCATCAGAGCATGCTGCAGCATCGTGATCACGAATGTTCGTGAAAACAAGTATATCAGAAGAGTATAATGTGATAAAAAGTATCATCATATTGAGCTTCCTTGTGATGGCATCCTTCAAGTAACAGCGAGGGTTCCGAACACGCACCGATCTAATAAAAACCAGCTAAGAATTCAGATAGGTTCTGTTTATGATTCCTATCACAATTCTTTTACATAGAATGGTGAGAGATGATTCCCAAGTTTTATTATCTGCTTACCCTTTGTCATAGCAACCGGTGGCCGTTGGAACCGATAAGTTCTCGAGTGGCGACCACGTGCCAATAGATGCTTGGGCCCACTAGGTAGACCGAAGACATAGTTAAGGATCATATAAGGATAGTGAAAAAAAACCGTAGCAAAATAGATAGGGAATTTTAGAAACAAATAGCGAGGCGATGCATGGAAGGAAAGTATGGTAAGTAATGAAAGATATTGTAAAGGAAATTAGAGGGAAGAATGAAAGACATTGAGAAGAACGAAAGATGAGTATGGTCATTAATTAAATTTATCGAGAAATTATATTGTAAATAAAGACCTTTTGACCCATGGGGGTTGAACAGAAGGCCCCAAAAACCGAAGCCACAGGATGCGGGCAGAACAAAACCAGCCGTTGTGACGATCTTATCCTTGCAGCTAGCAGCTATTGACATCGAAATCATGTTCTCTATTTAAAAAATATTCCTCTCATACATAATACGGTTACACATACACTTGACAAATTCTAGTTTATTCATATATTTTTATTAAATATTCATTATTGTACTCGCTAATATACATATAAATAGTTTCATAATAAAAAACAAAAAAGTACAATAGGCGGTCTTATCACACGAGGCAATCTCTTACAGACAACCATGGTATGAAAATAGTAGAAGTATAAATAATGGATAGTAAACGTGTACAGAACATACATATATACAAACATACATGTATAAATATGTATATCGCATATTTACTTATAATAAATAAGGTATAAAACATCAAACTGACTTGCCCTTGAATAATAAAGAAACATATGATAAAAATAAAATATGTGATACTCGCCTTTTATTTCAATGTATATCTTTTTGACAATAAAACAGTGTCTAAAGTGTTTTAAATTTCATCTTCAATAAATTTCTTAAATGTAAAAACTTAACATTCCATCTGCTTCAAACGAAGTGTTTTAACTAATCTAATTTCTATGTTTTTTTTCCATCGCGGACATTTTATAATGAAATTGAAGAGACAAAATTTGATTTCGCGAAAACGTATTTCGGTCCTCTTCCTAATTACTTTACGGAGTTTTCGTAATTCAACAAAACAAATCCATTTCGTGCGAATCAAATGAACTTCTGTTTTCTTTAAACTTTAACGAATTCAAAACGGTAGAATGAATTTTAATGTCAGCAACGTATTCTTAATGTTCTGATATCCGATGAAAGTTTAGCGTACATCGGAAAATAAAGATAGAGATAACATTAATTTGTTTAACACTGAAAATTTTACTAGAACTTATATTGATCGTCGTCATTTTTTTAGTCTATTTTATTAAATGGTATTATTTAGGTCGACCCGTAAGGAATTTATTTGGGATCAAAATTAGAAATTGAAATTTAAGCACTTTCCCGTTGTCAGATTGATCTGAATTTTGGTACACATATTTAATTTAGATGACAATACAATATAATAAAATCAATAACATATAATGTTAATGATTTTATTAATTTAATCTAGGATGGCCGCCGATATAAAATGGCGGATTACATATTTTTCCTTAACCCCCTCAATATGGGTATCAAATGAAAGGGCTACACTGGTGAAACACGATGATTATGTCAAAATTCAAAATTCAGACTGGACGCCGTTCCAATATGGCGAACTAGGTACATATTTTTCCACAACCACCACAATATGGGTATCAAAAAACCATTTTACTTAAAAGTTTTTGAAATGTATTTATTTTGAATTAATTGTTAACATTATAAATACCTTGTGAGGCCACAGTAGGAGTATTAATTTGAAAGAAAAACATTTTAAAGTCTCTTAAATTTAAGGTCGGCTGAAGTTTTTTTCTCACAGCCAGAAATTTGGTCAACGAAATTGAATCAGGAATAAGAAGATCTATAGACGAAAGTTACTAACTTAGCACAGCGGATCAGCAGGTTGAGGTGAAAGTTAACAGGCTATATAGTGCTCATCATGGCCATACTTAGAATAGCTTATGTTGCTCGAGTAGAGACGGAACAGCAAGCGCATCATAGAACGTCTATACACAAAATTAATTGACTATGATAGGTCAAAAGATGCTCGACGTCGCTCCAACAGTTCTTATTAGAAATTTATTGGAGTGGTCTTTCATTTATTAAACTGTTTTAAATCAGCTAGATTCAAAGAGGACGACCAAAAAAGATTTTAAACTTTAATAGCCTGAAAAAATCACTTTCGTAAAGTGATTTTTTTTTATATTACTGTGTTTGCTTGAGGGTCTAGATGAAGGGAAAAATATATATTTTTTTTAATTTCGTTGGAAAGATTATTATACAACAGTAAAATTCGTACAGCCAAAAAAACTTATAGTAATGTGAACATTCGGTTTAAAAGATTAGTATCAAAAATTGAAACTCTAGGTTATTAAGGGTTAATTATTATTTTTTCTCATCATTCATTACCATCATTACAGCCGAAGAATGTCCACTATTGGACATGTGCCTTCGAGGATTTCCTTTTCAAATAGACCGATTTGAAATGGCCTCAGTCCAGGGGTTTTCAACGACTATATGGGACAATTATAACTTAAGAGGTTTCAAGTCAAAAGGCTTCTTCTAGACAAGCATGTAGCATCGTAAACCTCGTCGTCGCTTAACATCAGGCGAGACAGAGGTTAATTTTTTTGCCTATAGTCAAGAAAAAAAAAACATTTGGCGCCACATAGAAACTCCTAATGTATCCATTTTATTATTCAATAGCTCGTGAATGCTGGTTTCTCGAGTTCTGAACTCAGTGAAGCTGTAACACTGAACAACAATTTCATGCAAATTATCATGGTATATAAACATGGTGTTTGTTTATAACTGTAAATGCTTATAAGGAGTGAATCTAAACTTCATTTTAATAAAAAAAACTTTGAAGGTTTCATAACTATTTTACATACCGTAAAGGATAGATAAAACCTTAATAAAGTCCGGTTTTCCGAAAGCTTTCCGATTCGTTGTCTTCACTCCACAACTTTTTATCCCTAGCTGTCATCTGCTCTGCTATTTTATCTGCCTACTGCCACTTGGACTGCATGCCACTTGGCATGTACTTTCGTTTGTCCAAGGATAATCTGAATACTAATTTGATCTCATGAAGAAATCTCCAGTATACTCATCTCTATGCTTTATTGAGCAACTGCGTGCTTTTCAATGAGTTTATAATCACATACGTGTTTAAACACTTATGTAAATCATATATTATCTGTAGAAAGACAGGAACATATTTTTGAATTTATTTTCTACATATTCTGTAGTAAAGAAGAATGGAAAGAGAAAGATATATTGACACAAACGATATGTA
Source organism: Battus philenor (assembly GCF_028537555.1). Classification (NCBI taxonomy): domain Eukaryota; kingdom Metazoa; phylum Arthropoda; class Insecta; order Lepidoptera; family Papilionidae; genus Battus; species Battus philenor. The sequence continues at coordinate 431,399 of NW_027181737.1, read as the reverse complement.
AGAGGAGTAGAGATGGGGCAGATAAAACATACGGGGTGTACGTATGTCAAACGAAATGGACTCGGGAAAGATCCCGAGCGAGTCTGCTCGTTCGCACACAAATAAGATTACAAGCGCGTGCGAAGTAATAAATTATCTTCAGCCGTTAGTGAGATTAGATGTCGTACTTTTGTTCAAGTGTCTGGAAGACATGCGTCGAAATTAGGAATGAAATATAATATGCGACAGTGACATGTAATTTATTTATTTCATTTAACTCTGTAAGTGTAGTTTAGTAGCCTGATCCAGAACTTATGAAACCACACGTTCTTCCATTTTGCTTATGTTTTTTCACAAATTTATGTCACATTACGTACAGTTGTTGTAACAGTATTGGTGTTGCCAACAAACTTTTCATGTTCAACTATATTTTTAATAAACTCAGATTTTTTTTACTTATTCTCCTGATGTGTGGTCAGGAACAAAATTTGATTACAGAATCAAGTTACTATTTAGCTTAGCTGTAATATGTAATGTTTAAAAGTAAAACCAAGACATTTGTATTGTATTATTTCGTGAGATGTTGGTGCTGTTAGCCTTAAGGCTTTTACAGCTTCTTAAAATAAGAGTTGACGGACCCTATCGCTCCTTGAACTGTACTAAAAAACTGAAGCGTCATATTTCAGAGCCTATGTATGACACTCCGACGGAGTTGAAAGCGTGGCTTACCTTATCGTGTCAATGTTGCCGAGGTGATTCTACTTTAAAACATTTTTATCTATCGTCGTCAAACTCCCAAAGCAAAGCATAGGCCTTCCCCAAATATATATATATATATATATATATATATATATATATATATATATATATATATATATATATATATATATATATATATATATATATATATATATATATATATATATATATATATATATATATATATATATATATATATATATATATATATATATATATATACCTGCAAAGTGTGACGTTGTGGTATATCTCTCCATATATATATATATATGTGTAGTGGATTGGCTATCAGTGTAGTATTATGGTACGCAGAGGATGCAGCTGCCCATTCTCTGGAAACTTCGTGACCGTGGCAATTCTAAATAATAATTCATTTCAATGATTATTCACTAAAATTGACATCTCTCTTCCTCTCTAATCGTAAAATCAAGTCTAGAGTGATACAATAACCATATACTTACGAGGTCTCGTCTGCCTTTTGCATGTGTACTGAAATCTTGAAATTTTGGTGAATAATATTGCTATCAAAGAAACATAAACATTTTTGATGGCGTCTCTAATTTGACTTTGGATTCGCTACCGTTATATATAGCAGCAGCTTCTATAAACAAGCTGTACCGCTCCGGTAAAGAACCTTGAAGTATTGATGCTTATATATGCGCTCATAATAAGATAAACATTTATATAGATAGCTGATCCTTCAAACGTTGTTTTGACAAAAAAATTGAAGTTTTTAGTGTGAGTGAAAATTTAGAGTTGTATGTATTTTTGTTTGGTTTTGTATGCTGTATCATAAAAGAATAAAAACAATAAATTTTGTCTAAAAAATTGAAAAAAAATTAGGGGTGGACCTTCCTTAACATTTAAGGGACGAAAAACAGATGTTCGATTCTTCACCCGGGCCGATATGCGCGTTAAGATTCACGAAAAGCAAAAAAAAAAAACGATCCAGCCGTTTCGGAGGAGTTCAATCACGCACACAGTGACACGAGAATTTTTTTATATTAGATATAGGTATTTCAAAACTCCCCCTATTTATATTTTTGGGGTGTCATCGCTACCTTCGGCTTTTAAGCTAATTTTATATATAATAACAAACACTTTTTTCCCTACGAATTTTTCTTATAAAAAGTCTTTCTTTCTATTTACTACATACGACCACATCGACTTATAGGCAGATGTTAGCAGATGGTCATGTAGCAGTCACTAGCGGTAAGCCCATCATCGCGCAGAGATTAGAAATAAGATGAAATAACACGTCCTCACAACGAGTGAGATTTCCGACGCAAGGGGAAGTCCCTTTTCCCCGACCTACTTTACGACTTCGCTTCCATTTAATCCCATGTTTATACTGTATTTAAATATCGAATAAGGTTTTATATATTCTTTATTTTTATTTATTCTGATTAATAGTTCAACTACAGTAATATTAATATGTAGGTAATATATTGATTTTTACAATTGACTGTAGATACGTCCGTATTTTCGATAGGCCTTACTTTAAATGGTAAATGTGAACACGGGTTTATAATTAGCTTATGTTAAGCTACAATCTACTAAATATGAGATACTACTTTCTCAAAGCAAATATATCATTATTTCATTCCTGTATAGATTTCCAATAGGACCAGCTGTTAAGTGCTTGCATCCAGCTTCTTTAGTCCACCTTATCAAGGTAATCTGTCCCTCTCTGTGTGTGAGTGTGTGACAGAGACAGGCTGAAACAGGATAGTTTTCTGAATATGTTTTGTTCATCATTTATGAGTATTAATACAACGAAACCTAATAAAACAGACAAATGACTATCTTTTTTTAACATCAAAGCGAAATATAGATTTCAATATTTGATTAAATAATACTTAATTATTAATTTGAAATGTAACCTCATTTGTAGAAATATTTTCGGACTTATAAAAGTCAATTCGAAGTTAATTCATTGAGTTATTATCAAAATTCATTTCCGTGATGTGTCGATCAAATGTCTATCGGATAAATTTTTTTTTTCTTATAATGTTTGTGTTTGTCGAGGATAGAACCTGCCAGTACAAATGTAAGATACATTTTTAAACTACAAAATGAAATTTATTCTAAAACATTAAGATTTAGTTATACATGTATCACATATATATGTGTATCTGTTGTCAACCTACATACACATGGGGCGCGTAAAATATTTTTCTAACTTTTAAAACACGGCGCTCGAATCGAAAAATTCTAGTTGATCGAACACGAGATTGAGTCTAGACGCGTTTATGACGGTCCTAGATTCTGCTGACAGATTGCGAACTGTACTATACACGTACTGATATAAAAAAAAGAATTTCGAATTTTTGTAACTAGATGAAATTATTTTATCAAGTTATATAAAGACTAAGCGAATACATAGGCTCTCAAAAGGAGACCATGGACTATAACATGCAGAATTAAAAAATTCACCCGCAAGGTAGATAGATGATCTTTTTAGAGTTATACGGTCGATCAGGTTTAATTCAAAACCATAGAAGTTCAAGAGTCACAGGTGCATGGACCGAGGCACGTCCTCGACCTCCTGGATGCGACAATAATATCCTAGAAGCTAATTAAACAACTTCGCAGACCACACGCTCACTGCATACCAGCTATGTTGTACCGAGTAGGTTTTGCCATATTAAACGAATCTTGGAGCTTTGCAGCGATATCGAATTAGAAACTAGGAGATCCGCGATTAAGTGTGGCAATTCTCTCATGCAACCGAATGCCTTTGGATAGGTTCTTGAATGACCTACGAGTTGGTAGAAGCGACGTAGGTGCCTCTATAGGTGAACGGCGATAAAGTTAAGGTTACGGGAAGACTGGATGTAGACCGGTTCCAATCGGTCTTATTGCCAATCTCTGGGAGTTCAGCAGTGAACATCTTGTGGTTGAAATGATGACGATGATAACGAAGGTCACATAAATTCTTTAAAAAATTGGGTAAGAAAAAAAATGTAAAATATTATAAAACGCTGTCGTGCTTCGCAGCTGGGAGAAGAAAGATCCGTATCAAATAGCGACAACACTCTCCCAACTGTCTGCGTTTAGTTAAAGCGAAAAAAAAAACACTAGCGATACAAATTAGAATTAATAAAAAATATATGAAGGCGCGACCGCGTTGTAAAAATACTAAAAAATAATTTTTAAGGTGACGAAGTACCAGGGGCGTGAACAGTTATCCCTGAAACTTCTGGAGCATTCTGATCTGTCAAGACATCGCTATGCTATGTTTGTCCTCTTTTGGAGGAAGAGTTCTCTTTATTATCATAACGTCAGGCAGTAGATGTCTATTGCAAGACATAGAACTCCATATTTAATGGAATCAGGCGTTACCTTGCGGTAATCTATACTAAGTAAGAAAAGGACCAATATTTAGCCACTTCCGCACATGCAGTGGTAGTCGTGCAACAAAGTGCACCGCCCGCCAGCCCGCTGATAAATGCGTATGCGGCAAAAAAAGCGAATCACACAACCGCTACCGCCAAATTACTCAACACGTGTTTCACCCCTCCACGGGGCATCTTCAGGAGTTATGTTTCACCGATTAGTGTCAAACAGAGTCACAGGGAAGTGGCTAAATATTGGTCCATTTCTTACATAGATCTCCACCAAAGATTGCCATGTTGAATGTTCTTGCGATGCTAGCTAATGACTTCCTGCGACCTTAAGTAAGTCGTTGGTCCACCTTGTGATAGTCGACCCGCGCGTCAAGAACCGCTTTCGAGAACCTTCCGTCCCCAACGGCGGTCAGTTGCAAGAGCGATCTGCCGCGCCCACTGTCACTTCTTTTTTTGTATTACTCGAAAACATTCTTTTTTTAAAATTTACAATCCGCAGATATTAGCGACCGTGCCATTGTTTGGAAAATTACATTTAACATTTCCGAAAGAAAAATCGTTCTAGTTTTACATGTTACAGCGTTTACTAAGTCTGTTAAGCTTTTTTCATACTTAAATCATTAAATATTTTATTTTTTACTATGTTTAATTATTCATGTGTTGTTGTTCACGATGATCTTATAAATTTTATTTTTAAAATTACGTTTTGTGTGACCACTTTTTCATCCCTACTCCATATTGGTATCCTCAGGTTGTGCGCCAGTATCTGTACGGCGGTTACCATCGCATCTTGAGTCTCGTCCGTGCAATACACGCACGTGTGGCGTAATATTGCTACCACTGCGTCGCATGATCACAAACATTGATGGCTGCCTCGCTCTTTACCTTCACCTCGTGGATGGTAACGTTCTTGAACCTACCTCTGTTCCGTTGTCTTAGGCTAATGAAAACTTGTTTGTTGACTTGGGTGTGAGTCAGGTATAAAGTGTTTCTCTGTTTAGAATTATTTTCCCTGGAGTAAAGACGCCTACTTATTAAAATAGAAATCTACCAAAGGTGTATGTATACATATAAGGAATAGTATAAAGCCACTAATTGTATTGTTGGTGTAATGTTTCTGTGTTACGTTGATAAATTGTGTAATAAAATAGTAATTATTAATGCGTATGACATTATTTATCGCGCTGCCTTTACGCAAGGAAACGTTTAGATCCATAAAATACAGTAGCTAAAGCCTCCGTCGTGAGTAGAATCTCATTTTGCATCTTAAGGAGATTTCGACTTGTTACCCAGAGATTTGTTTGTTGGCCCCGCGAGCTCACAGCTGAGAGCCACCGCTTAGTTTTTTTATTTCTGTGTACATTTACTTCTAGCTTTCATTTTTATTTTTTTATTATTATTATTAGGGTCTATGTTCCACAGACATTAGCGTCTGTGCCTTTGTTTTTACTTTTTTGTTTGATATTTTCGAATTTTTTTTGCACACGTTTTTGCTTGTTAGTGTTTAAGTAAAAAAAATACGTATCCTATTTGAAACACCCTCTAATAATGTCTATATTTAAATATTACGTTTTATTCGATCGCTACCACATCCTTACTACATATTGCCATCCTAAGGTTGTAAAAATCTTTTATTATTTGTTTATACAGTGTGATTGATTATAGGTACATAAATTACAATGTTTTAAACCTCTAATTTGTCAGTAAAAAGCACGTAATTTAAATCACCATGAATAAAATGATTCCTTTTAAGTATGTTACTATATGTAAATTAAGGTTTTCTATTGAAATGTGACAGGCTAACAACTTCTTGAAGTACAGAGTCTACAGTAACAATAATTAATTTTAATTATTAAATTATGTAAATAATAATTATTTAATTTTACATGACATTATGTTAATTATCATTTCGAAACCTTTGATTTACGGATAGAGTGTACCATTAATTCCTAGCAAATGAGCCATTCATTTATTCCTTTAAAGGTTTTAGAACTAAACCAATCATAAATGAACTTGAAGCGAAATAATTACTGTTGTCAAAATGCTTTCGCTTATCTGTCAATCCATCGGTCTACGCATGCGCAAAATGTACCCGCGGCGTATGATGTGTAGGCGGTTGTCAAAACCGCGTCCCACGCCGAAAAATATTATGTAATATAATTATGGTGAACGGCGTCAAGTCACATATGTGTTGGTGTTTGTGAATTTGTATTAAATCTTCAGTCCTGTGATGGAATATGGAATTAAAGATTATCTTATATCAATTTTGAATTAATGTTCAATATGTACAAATAGGTGGTGAAATTTTTATGTAAAAATTATTTCATTCGCATGACAAATAATTTATCACGGCTCTGGTGTATCTGAAGTTGTAGGCGGATAACTTTTAAATAAACTGTGTCTATCGTTCATCCAAGCGTTTTTATTTTTGTGCTGCAGCTCGTTAGGTATTGTATCTAACAATGCCTACCTAACCTGTTAAACTCCACCACAATCTAAACATTATTTTCAACCTGAACAGGTAGACATCTCTCTCTATAGGTTTAACTGGGTTTTGGTGAATATATCGTATTTACATTTATTTTGACAGAGAACGCCTTTTTGTTTCAATATCGGTAAAAATAAAGCAATAAAAGATTGTAAAAAATTGGTTTATGTTTTGTTCAATATCTGTAAAATTGGTACGACCAATGAGACATATTTAAAAGTGTTTCATTCGACAATGCTTTATACTACACAAAGTCTTTGTTGTGAAACCATTATAATTAGTAGGAACTTTAAAGCTTTGCAAGAAGAAATATTTTTTTTGGGAATAAAACAACTATTTTAGAAGATAACACAGGTTATCATCATTATTTCAACTATGATGTTCTACATCCACTGCTAGATATAGGGCCTCTTTCATAGATTCCTGCAGGTCTAGTTGAAATTGACCTGTGTCTAGCGTCTCCCAAAGTCTTTAAGATCCTGATCTCCGGTCTGACCGTGTATCTAGTGGTCTGCAAGTGTATACATATTGGTTAGTAAATAAAAATATCGTTAAAAAAGTTTCACAATAATTAGTCAACGTTGCTATACGTCTCTTTCATTTCCGATCTTCGCCTCCGCGCCTGTACGAAATATATTTTCGTTGTGTTTTGGGTCGCCATATCAAAACTCGTGGACAAAGTTTGACGGAATATTTTTACATAATATATTCATAAAACGGCCTATATCCGAAGAGAAGTATTTACATATCTTAATTTTTCATTTTATACGTAATGATAAGCATACAATCGGAAGACAATTGCTATTATTTTCTTTTGATGTATTTACAAAAGTAATAACCGAATGTAGTTTATATTCCAATATATGAAGATAAATACCATCTGCGGTTATAAACAAAGGTTAAAATTCATTAATTCAGAAAACCTGAAAGTAGACGCATCTTAAACCTGAATAACTTCAAGTCATGGTTCAATATGAGCTGCATTGCTGTTCAAAGCTGATAGTCGAGTTCTGGCAGGATAACGCAGAAAAACTTACTGCTTTTAACTTCTTTTTGCAGTGGCCCTTTCGATATATCATCTCTTTTACAATGTTACGTTATCGATTACAATTTTCATATTTTAAGCTTAGGTTAGGTTTTTTCGCATGGTTTACACCTTTTTATTTGCTAATAATAACAGGCTTTTAAGGTTTATTGTTATTTAATACTATATAATGCCTATGTCTGCGACTTCGTCTGCGACAAAATTAACAAAAAATTGTATAATTTTTTACGTTCAAGAATTTTAATTTTAATTCTAAATGTACAGAAGTTTTATTTTAAAGTTTAAGAACAAAAATAACAATAATTTCTTAGTTTAACATAGTCAAATTAGCTTATCTTGTAAAACAAAGAAATCAAAATTAAAGGCTATATCTTCTTCTTTTGAGCCGATGAACGCCCACTGCAAAATATAGACCAGTGATTCCCAAAGTGGTCTATATCGACCCCTAGGGGTCTATGGGGTCTAAAATTTGGGGGTCCGTGAAATGAAAATGGGGGTCGACAATAGTGGATCTCAACACATACACTGATAGTACCTATTTACTTACATCATACTATCTTATAATATCAAAACATTTACATTATTTATAAAAGTACCTGTGAAGTAAAAAAATTATTATAAATGTTTATAAAATTGTATAAGTTGTAGGATGTTAGTATTCGCTTTGTGGTCGCAATACATTTTGAACTTGTAAAAACCTAATAAATGTATAGATTAACATGTGTTTTTACTTTAAGTTTTTAACACTAAACTTCACTACAGTTAGAAATTTACAGGAAATCAGTATCAGTTAAGTAGGGGGTTCTACCCAACACGGAAAAACATAGCAAGAGGTCTACGACACAAAAAAGTTTGGGGAGCTCTGGTATAGACCGTCCTCAAAGAGCGCCACGATGACCGGTTCTGCGCTGCCTACATTCACCCACTTCCTTAGACCCTACCTATGTCGTTGGGCCTCCTGCATTTACCGGCTCGTCGTCACCATTCAAAAATCTATCGGCTCCAAACAGCCACCTGGCTGCCCCGAGCGACTTGACCCAACCGCTGCCACTACGTACAAGCAATTCTTAGAGCTACGTCTGTGAACTTAGTTCTTCTATGGATCTCCTCATATCTAATTTCATTTATCGGTGACTTATAATCTACTTCTCTTTTAATAATCTGTGAAAATATTAACTTATTGATTGTTTTTTGTTTTTTATGAAACTGCATTATCTAGTGTCGGCCGCCACTTGTAGCGCCATCTATGGAGTACTGTTACAAACATGAACGATATATCCATCTTACTTATAATATTCTAGAAATATATCTTATGTTTGTATATTTTATAGCTTTATTTTAAGCCCATAAGTTTGTTGTTATAAATAAGCTTAATTTCTGTCGTTTACCTATCATGAATCCCTTATAGTCATTGTGTAAATTCTGAATTATTTAAACTCAGTAAGCATTTGACTTAATTTGTTCTCAAGCAAATCTCCTTATCTACTTAGCAGCTTACCGAAGGAACATCCCGAGGTTATTACCCCTTAAGCCTTTTCAACAAATTATATCTTATTTTGTTAACTTGATCTTAATTCAATTTCTAATTGTTTTCATTGCCTAGTGTTATAAGATCTATGATATTTTAAATGAAACTTTTATGCTAATTATACTAAGAAACATTATAATCTTTCTTTACGAGGATTAAACTTAAAATTTCTCAAGTATTTTGTTAAGTATTTAAAGCATTTATGTTATTAACACTTAATTAATTTTTAATTTTTTATTGAACTGCAATAGCCTAGCGGCAGAGGATTGAAACTTGCGATCGTAGGTCGCGCGTTTCATTCTCGGAATACAATCTCATATAATTTACGTTTTGTGAATAAATATATAGACTTGCCACTATATATTTATTCATTCACAAACAACTTATCAAAAGGTGGGTAGCAGTGTCCTCTGCGTACCATAGTACACCTATCCCCCGATTTACACGGTACTTGTTTTACACGGTTTCGCTTTTACACGGTGTTCCAAATAAATTTTTCTTTTTTAATATCCGATTTTATTACCATCTCTCATAATGTAAATATTTCTGCTTCAAACATCGAATCGGCACAAATAACTTCGAGTGATGAAAGTGAATTGGAACCTTCGATTCCGAAAAAAAGAATGAGAGTAATTTCTGACAGTGATAAGGGATAATAAAACACCTTTGGTTAAAATTTTTGTTCTTCTGTTTAATGTAATGTAATTACATAAAAAACAGTGTTTCCTTAATATATTAAATATTTTAACTTGTCAATGCATTTCATTTTTATTTCTGTGTACACCAAAAAATATTGAAAAAAATCACAACTGTTAAATAACAAAATTATGCATTTTCTGCAAGTTTTACGATTTACACGGTTTTGATTTGAAAATTTTAGATTTTCGATTTACACGTTTTTCTCAGGAACGTATCTACCGTGTAAATCGGGGGATAGGTGTATTATGCTGCGATCATCAACTCACCTGCGAGGTAGCGATTGTGATATATCTTCCATAAATATCTTTGGGGGAGGCCTATCCCTTGTAGTGGACGCCTGTCGGCTGAAACAAAGATGACTATTTTTTTTTATTTACGCCGTGTATTATAAGTTTTAGTAGTTTAGTATAATCACTGGCCTAATAGTCAAACTATGAAGTGAATTGTATTTTTTGTATTTTTTTTTAACATTGTATATATTAAGTGTTTAAAAATAAACATTCTTTTATATCTGTATCTTTTAATATAGTCAACCGTAATTATCACCATTTCAGCCGTAGAACGTTGACTAGAATAGATTTGGTTCAGACGCAGTCGGCATCCAACCTCTTCCGTTTATCGTAACTAGGTCGTTTATTCATATTGTGGGTAGAAGTTCGTTACCTTTGACCGTGGTGTCCGTTTTAGATGCTAAAAGCCCTGAAAGCCTTATTCTTCGCGCCATGTGGCCTGTTACCTACCACTTAAACAGACCACTTCGCTAGGCTATATTACTTACTCTAATTCGATGATGTTAACCTAATTTCAATGGGTTATGGGTTCCTATAATTAACTTCGTGTTAACTTTGAAAAAACAAAAGAGAATTTTTGCTCTTTTGTGAAAACTTTCATTGTAGTAGAAAAGTAAGAGGCAAAGTTTGAAGAATTTAGTTCCCATGTTACTCTTTAGAACTTTATCTGTTAGTAAAAGGCTCGATAGTTTACTTCTGCAACTTGCAGCCTGTACGTGGTGGCAAATGTCCTGCGAATGGCGATTCGTGGGTTTTTGGACAAGAAACGTGTCGATTTATCTTTTCGTGTTTTCCTTCATATTTTCTCAATATTATAGATAATATATAATTCATAAAAATCGTGTGTTGGTCATAAATAAAATCTATTACATACCTTTCTTAAAATAAAGATAAAATAAATTTATTCAACATTGAAACTTTTAACAGAACTGTCAAAGATCGTCATCTTTTTAAAAAAAAAATTTCTTTGACTCTACTCTACTTCGAAAGGTTTTATAGTTACGATTAAGAAGCAGTAAGAAACTCCACAACAACGAATCTTATAATAAAGTTTAACAATACAGATTTATACATATACACTTGATAGACACAGACTAAATGAAATCAAAATAATCAAGCGACTTCATTGCAAGGATACTAGTCGTTTAAATATACATTTAAAACTTAATAAATAAAACTATGTAGAGAAGAGTAAATAAATCGCATTAAATTCGTTCTCGGAACAAATGTTTTTTAAGTTCCCACTTCTAGAGTTAAATTAAAATAAAAGAATCTAGCTGCAGCCAGCGTCAGAGTTATTTATTCTTTATCAGATGAACGGTAACAAAGCGTACAGAACTAATTATGCGTTAATGAAATTCACTTCCGTTCTCGAAGGTTCCGCAAAAAAGTTCGCTAATTAAAACAACTTAAACGGAGTGTTCATTGTGTGCAGGCATTGCATTTTATCCCTTGAAAACTTTCCTATTTAGCAAATTCATTTGATACATTTCCTTAGTACCGACTTGTGCTTTAAAAACGCCTTCAAACTTTGTTATAAACAAAATGAAAAGCTTCAATCTGTTTGCTACGTGATTTAATATCACAGACCGCTCGTTCGATTTCAAATATGGTTCATTTACACAAATTCCTTAACGTATCCAGTAGAGCTAGATCATAGGTCACGGATTCGTTCCACGTTCTACAACCTTTAATTCACACTTTATACATTAATTATAAGAGATTACCACACAAACAAGTTTTCGAACAATGGGCAGCAACGTTCTCCGCGTACGATTATACCACAATGTGATCGCCAACCCACCTACCAAGCGTGGCGATTATGGTATATCCCGCACAGATATCCTTGAGGGATGCCTGGTTATAGGCGTCTACAGGCTGAAATCAAACAGCACTTGTTCATAATAAAAAAGAAGATACTTTTGCGTCGACCAACAAAATTATATGGAATTAGAAATAGCATTCGTAAACAAAAGTTTTATAGGGGTGAATGTATAGATCATCAATTAAATCTCTAAAACTTTGTAAACGTATTTAATCAACCTGTATAAATTGATGACTTTGAAATAAATTGTATTATTTTTTTTTTTCTATAGAAATGCGACTTACAATAATTTCTAGCAGTAAAAAGACAGCAGAACCAGATAGTAAACGACAAATAATTTAAAAATGTAGTTACTTAAATTTTTATAATGTTTTTTCTTCCTATATTCAACTAATATTACTGAAATGATTGATTTTGGTACTATACATTAATTAACAGCTAATGATCTCTACGTTCATACTTTGCAAATAACAGCCCTGCGAATATCTGTACTCGAGTTCGTTGACCTTAAACAAACAAGATTAGCAAGTTAAGTGACAACTTAGGCGTGCGCTGCGAAGTAGCAAGAAGCCATTGGCTGGATCTGTCGCGACTTAGTCAACCTTGTTGTATTTTAAAGAGGTTTTATATTCGTCTGAATAAATTCCACTCGAGCGAGTCGAATGAAGTTTTAAATTCATTCTACACAGATGTGTCAGACGAAACGTATGTTATGTAAATTATATATTAAACGTTTTAAAAGAATCTTATTTGTATTTTCTTCAATGTCATTTAGGCTATCGTTTCGACACCTTTACTGATGGTCACCGGTCTCTTCAAAATATTTACAATAAGACCGGTTGAAGGCGGCCAGTATTGAGCCTCTTCCAATAATCATAACAAGGCTACGCTGAGTTTGATCCTTGGTCGCTACAGATCCTCTGCGGCCATCTGTTGTCTTTCCAATTTACTGAGCTATGTCTATTGCTGAGTATTCAGGTACTTCGAGTCGTTTATTGAGTCCAAAGCTAAATTAGCTACCAAAGAACTGGGTATTGTGGGAATATTTTGGTAGTATTTCACACCAGGACAGCTCTTAAAACTGTATGTTGCATAAGTACAGTTATATGTTGAATAATACAGTCATCTGTGGTACGGATCGGCGAAGTACCAACTCGAAGCTGTACATTCCATACAGAGAAGAGCCAAGAAGTTGATTGGTGACGATGCTTTGGTGGGCGCTAACCTTTAAATTGATTAAGGATCACACCAAATAATTACCCCTGCTCTCCTTTCTTCCATCGGGTATCAAGACATACGGATACAGGACATCCGTACACGGTTTAAATTCCTTCCATCCGCACTAAGCGTTTTGCTAATACTCTTATTGTGCGAAAAGCCAAGGAGTGGAACGACGTACCAGCATTATTGTTTCTGGATAATTATAACATGTTCGAGACAAGAGTGAATAAGTTTCTTCTAGGCAAGTACCATCTTAGACCTCGTCATCGCTTAATATCAGGCGAAATAGAGGTCAAACTCTTCTCGCCTCTTCAAGCGAATAGTTTGACCCAGGATAAGGGAGACATAACATAAGTTATGTCAATATCCTGGATGTTCAAGGTTGATGCTATCGACGACGCTTATGATACATTGCAAATGTTGGCCGTACCGATTTTTACATATATAAGAACCAAAGTGGTCATTTGCGTTGGGTTTCATAAGAAGGCTTCATAGTTAATGCACGTGGAGTTCCGCAGAAGAACCATATAAGTCTAAGAATTGCTCATCTGAAGTTACAGCGGGCGGAACATATCACTCATGCAACTGATGGACGTTGGGGTCCAAAAATTCTCAAGTGGTGATCACAAGCCGGTGGACAGGGCGTTGGTAAGCCTTCTACGAGGTGAACCAACGACATAATTAAGGTTGCGGCAAGTCGCTGGATGTGGCCTGCGCAGGACCGGTCCTCGCGGCGAACTTTGGGGGAGGCTTAAGCCTTCGTCCATCAGCTGAAAAAAAGGATCGGCACCTTAGGTTTTTGAAAGGTTTTATTAATAAATAGGCTATCACTGATTGATCTTTAGTTTAATGGAATCAGGCGTTACCTTTGCTGAAGTCCATCCTAAGTAAGAAAAGGACCAATATACCGATTAGTGTGGAGTTATGTTACACTAATCGGTGTAACATAACTCCTGAAGATGCCCCGTGGAGGGGTGAAACACGTGTTGAGTGATTTGACGGTGGCAGTTGTGTAATTCGTATTGTTTGCCGCATACGCATTTATCAGCATGCTGGCGGGTGGTGCACTTTGTTGCACGACTACCACTGCATGTGCGGAAGTGACTAAATATTGGTCCTTTTCTTACGTTTCTTTCACGTTTATTGAACGTTTTTGTCTTTATCTTTTCTATCAAATCAATGTCATAGTAACACCTTTACTCAATTTTTCAAGTATATGCATGTTTTCATTTATATGTTTTATGAATAAACAATACACCGCTATATATTTCGAAATAATACAAACTTTACACACTATCGTTCGATGTTATCTTAGTAAACGGCTTCCTTGTTGCGGAAATCTACAACAACAACGGTGTTTCATAGTTACGTGTTACGAGTTTATAAATTCCTGAGCTATCTCACCTTTCACATATAAACAACTACATGCAATTAGAAATAGCATTAGTCTAATAAGCAATAAACACAGGGTGATTGGTTACAAGTGTAAACTTTATAGTGTTGAATGCATAGTTGATTTGTAGGAAAAACGCTTTAAAGTTTTTACATCAATTTCCAAAAGTGATCACAATCAAAACCCAATAAAGTGATCTCTTTGAAATGTATTACATTATTTATTTAACTAATTATTCTCTCCTGTAGCAAGATTCAAACAACAATAAATACATTTAAAAAACTTTTAAGTTAAACGGTTTTTTGATACCCATATTGTGGTGGTCGTGGAAAAATATGTACCTAGTCCGCCATATTGGAACGGCGTCCATCTTGAATTTTAAATTTTGATATAATCATCGTGTTTTACTAGTGTAGCCCTTTCATTTGATACCCATAAGGAAGGTTTTATAATCTTCCTCGTGTATATATATGTGGCAGAGGCTTTCGAAGGTGTATAAATGACCATGTAACTTTGAAAATACAATAATTTCATACAAACAGCCTTTATTTCACACTTCTTCTAGGTTGTTTATCTTCATTGCTGAAGTTTGCACCCTGTATGAAGAGCCTTGGTTGACGAATCAATGAGTTTCCTCTACAGGTCTCTATGATCTGCTTTTTTAAGTACATCTTCATTTTCACATCATCACCCGCACAAACTTGGTGACCGCCCTCGTAGTCTCATTCTATCTACTTATCCTTCGACAACAACCTTATCTAGACTCTCTTTTGGCCTCAGAGCTATATGATCGGGATAACCCAGAATCCGTTTTTAAGATAAGATTAAAGTTATTTAAATGAAATAAAATAAATAATGATAGTTTAATTATTTAAATAAAAGTGCTTTTTTATTTAAAAATAAAACCCCGTTTTTCTTGGTCACGACGTAACTTGGAAACCACTCTTATAAACAATTAAGTAATAATTTGTTGTAATATGTTTTATGAAAAGTAATATTTTTATTTATTTTTCGTATATATCATTAATATCTAAGACAGGATGTAATCTGTCAAACGAGGTAGTAGATATAAATAAAAATAAATAATAAGTATAAAAACCCTCTGTAAACGATTTTACAAGCAATTGTAGCTGTGAGTAGGAAATTATTTTTTATTTGAATGTAATTATGAAACAAATGAACTCTGTATTAGATTGCGCGAGAAAAGGAATTAATTTTTGTTTAATTCCCATCAAATAATATCCCGCGACGCACTCGCCCCGCCGTCCCGTAGTGAATCAAGCGAAGGAAGTCGACCGGGAATCTGTGGCGTGAGTTACGACCCACTTCCGCCCGCCATATTTGCTTTGCACACGCGACTTCCGGTGCCTTGCGTAACTACAGCCTGATAAATGCTTTGTAATCGGCTGCACGGACTTTGTGCGCGGCGTGGCTTGATTAAGCCTTTAATGCTCGTCGAATTACCAGCGGTAAATACGATGTTTATAAAGACTGTGTTTACACCAACTTAATTAATTTATATTAACGGCTCTTTTTACCGAATTGCGTTGTCTCAATGGCTTTGTAATGCTAACTTCGTCATCATTATTTCAACCACATGAAGTTCACTATTGGACCTTGGCCTCACACAAAAGTATTCAGCGTGTCCCGATGACAACTTATATGTGGACACCCCACACGACGACGTTCCGTAGATTTAACTCCAAAATCTGATACACCAAGCGGTTTTGCTCGTAGCTTCACTACTGACATTTCATTTTGTTGATTCGCCGGACCACCAACGCTGATTTACTAATTGTACAGTTGTATGCTTTATTTGATTATATGTATAGATTAAATCTTTAGTACGCTCATTGTCCGCTAGATGGCGCTGTACCATTGCACACGTTTTACAACGCGGCGTTAATGTTTGTCACTGATATTGTTGTTATGCAAAGTGATGATTGCACAAAAATAAATCTTCCGTTGAACTGATCTTGGTGTTTCATTATATATTTAGTTTTCTACGAAATCCGCGTGACGTATATATTCAAATATTTGTACATCAATAACACAATGAATTATTTGTGTAAATAAATAAGGAAAAACTATCAGGAAAAATATGGTTGATGAAATATTATTCCAAAAGTTGGCCGAGATCGCAAGCGACTTATAAATCATTATATATACACAGATCTTTACTCAGCCCTTCGAAAACTACGATTATTAGTGCACGAACGCAACCTATGGGCACAGGAATTTAGTTAACAACGTGTAGACAGTTCGATTTTTAATCGAAATATATTTTTAAAAGGGTGATTATATACTCATTAGTCAACTAAAAGATGTAAGGCTTTTTATGATTTAAATTAACATGTGTAAAATAATCATTCTAAAATATGTTACATTAATTTATTTCTTCTATAAGAATGCGACTATCGAATTACTTTTGAATATAAGGTTGATATTTCAGGAATAATAAAATATACAAAATTATGAAAAAGGTTTTAAGATAAGGCACAGCTTATAAATGAACTGCTTGAACTATTAGATTAGAGAAGTTTACTGAACAACAACGATTTATAAATATACAATTCCTTCGGATCAGAACCGAACCGCTGAATCCACCGAAAACAGGTTCAAAAGACGTAAAATAATATAGTTCAAAACAACTTAATATTTTTATGTATTGATTTTTATTACCTATCTGTGAATAACACCTAAATGTCGTTTCGACACACAGGATGGATTTGAAAAAGGCACGCACCGGTTTTTGTGTGTTTACCGAGCTTAGAATAAAGCCTTCGTTTTATTCACCAGTTTATTCAGTTTGACAGGCTTGCGTTCTGAAAGTTGTTTCGAACAAAGAGAATGTTATACCGTGTAATGATTATAACTCACGCTGAGGATGAGATAGGCCATAACGACTCCGCTTCGCACGCCCGGGAGCGAACGAGCGATCTGGATACGGGCTTATGGTAATGACATGAGACTACGAGACCCCGATAACGTTCGTTGGAACATCCTCACGCCGAAGGGACTTACCACTAACACTAGGTATTAAGTCCTAGCTCGTCGATATGTTCATAAATTCACTAGAATCTTCAGTATAGATATAATAATTCGTTGTCGACTTAGCCCATCGACGCCTACTGCAAAGCAAAACCCTGAGATATCTATGTATGTGGAATGGAACGTTATAGTGTACGTGAATAGGAACGTTAGATGGTGCGAGGGAGAGGCGTGTAACAGGAAGGTAGACGGACGACGTTTGAACGACGAAGGAAGCGCGCGCGGTTTAGGTTAAGAGTTCTTTTAGAATAAATGTTTGTGCTCCACGAAGGAGTTTAAAGTCAATCCCTGCATCCCGATTACCACATGTATACAATGATCGCCACGCTTGGGAGGCGGTTTGGTGATCAGTATGATATTTTGTTACGAAGAGGACGCTGCTGCTTATTCTCTGCACACTTATAACAGGTTGTCAAATATCTCCCTTCCGCTTTGTTGCTCTTTATTCAATGCTTTATAAAAAGTGTTACAGTGATCGGATTTAATTCAAATATGCGCCGTTTTGTTCGATAATCTGTTTCCATCTAGACGGCAACTTCATAATACCTCCCTCGTAGAAGCCCCCCTCCTTATTTGCGAAGAACTCGGACAGCCACTTTTCACAAACCTCTTTTGAGTTCAACTTTACACCACCAAGGGCGTTCGCCATGGACAGGAACAGGTGGTAATCACTTGGCGCTATGTCCGGGCTATATGGTGGATGTGATAAAACCCCCCATCCGAGCTCCCGTAGCTTCTGACGAGTCATCAACGAAGTGTGTGGTCTGGCGTTGTCCTGGTGGAACACTATACCCTTCCTGTTGGCCAATTCTGGACGCTTCTGGTCGATCGCCTGCTTCAAGCGGTCCAGTTGTTCGCAGTAGATGGTAGAATTAAGCGTCTGGCCATATGGGAGTAGCTCATAGTGGATGATTCCCTTCCAATCCCACCGAACACACAGCAAAACCTTCCTGGCCGTCAATCCCGGCTTGGCCACTGTTTGGGACGATTCACCGGCCTTCGACCACGACCGTTTTCGCTTGATATTTTATATCTATATATATATATATTCATTTAACGAGTTCAGAACTAAAATGAAAAGTCCAAATAAATTTAGACATCCACGGCTGAAAAATAATGAATTAATTGATGTTATCATTCATTAGACAAGGCCTGCTCTTAAATATCTTACAACGAAAAAGATATAACAACTGTTTATTCCTTATTTTAGTCGGATGTACAACATCCGTACACGATTGAAATCCATTTTACCCGTACTTAGCGTTTCACTTCTAGTTTTATAGTGCAAATAGCTAAGACGTGAAATAAACTTAGGAGTCTTCAAGTTAAAAGTGAATAGGTATCTTCTAGGTAAGCATGTAGCATTGTAGACCTGGTCGCTTAACATCAGGCGAGACAGACATAAAACACTTTTCCCATAAACGTTAAAAAACTGTTTCAACCTATAGGCGTCTAATACTAAGCAAAGATGTGCCTCAAAAATATTTATGGGAAGATACTCGTATACCATAATCGCTATGGCTAGCAGGCGGGTTGGTGATCAGTGTAGTCCTCTAAAAACTTATTGATGCGCAGGGGCGTGCTTAAAGTGTGAATTATATATAATTGTATTCCGAGTATCAAAATATATATATAATACTAGCTGATCCCGCAAACGTTGTTTTGCAAAAAAAATATTTTTAATTTTCAATTTAAAAATAAGGGTTGATGGTAGAAGGGTGAAAATTTAGGGTTGTATGTATTTTTGTATGTTGTATCATAAAAAAATAAAAACAAAAAATTTCGTCAAAAAAAAATTTAAGGGTGAACAACCCTTATCACTTAGGGGTATGAAAAATAGATAGTAGCCGATTCTCAGACCTACTGAATACGCATATAAAATTTGGTCAAAATCGGTCAAGCCGTTTCAGAGGAGTTCAAGTTCGAACACCGTGACACGAGAATTTTATATATTAGATTATGCTATATATAATATTATGTTAACAATAAAACCATGAAATATAATGGCCATTAAATACGTTATATTTCATTTGCATAAGCTTTCCAGTGTCCATTATTTATCTTATCGCACATCGCATTCAAATTGGTAAAGTGCGTAAATATTTACGTAGATTACTAGATAATGCATTGTATTAATATTTTGAATTAGTTAATTATTTACGATACGTGGAAATAGTGTATGTGTATTTTAAACTGATTTAATTTTAATATAGTATTAGTTTATAATATACAATGAATGCATACGTAAGCATATATCAGACGTTGATTTTATGTTATTATATATAAAAGGAAAGTAAAACCATTTTTAGGGCTTTTAAGTGGTTGTTATATTAGTTTTTAAGTTAGATATAAAAAAAAAGGAAATTATTGTAGTTGTTTGTTATTAATATGTGAAATCAATAAATAAAGTAATCAATTTGAAACACTTATATTGTCTTATCGGACGATTAGTTAATTTACTTTCTCTATAGAACTGCGACAAGCCATTAACTTTCTGTCGGGGCGACAAATGTAAGATAGATGAATATATAATTTAACCAGGCCAGCGCAGCCTGGGACATCCAAGATAAACAGACAACAGAACAGAAGATGATGGATAATTACAATACCGTCACAGGCACGCAAAGTGCATAATATATCCACGCAAGCCGCTTCCAAGTGGTTCTTTTATAATTCTAGGTTAAGTGACTAGTTTTGAACATCTCACGGCTGAAATGACCGTGATAATGATGAAATTTCCTCTTTGTGAAGTAAGAAAACTGGTATAAAATTTTCAAGTGTGAAAATAATACGGTTGAAATAAAGGAAATTCCTTACCAAACGACTACTGTGCTGAAATTTTGGCATGAAACGCTGAAATAATTTCCATTAACTGTTTCGGGAACACGTAAAACGTATCAGACGTAACAATAAACGTAATGTAACACGAAAAATACGATTGAGACGAGACGCGATTTCACGAAGATGCTACTTCGTTATCTCGGGGCAGTGACGTCAAAATCCTTGATAACACGTGGACAATTTTCATGGTTTTGATGTTTATTGAATTTTTTTAAATTAAGTTTAATTGTTTATATTAAACATGTACATAAAAAATTTGATTATTAATCTTCAAGACTAAATTTACAAATGCGTATTTAAAATCTTTTGTGCAGAGTTCTGAAATACTAGGTTTTTGGATCGTAACTTACAATTTTTCGAAATACTATAGAAAAACAGTTCATCAATAGTACAGAACAAATGGTACAAAATATGCAGGGACAAATTGTGAATAAAAATTTATTCTAGTACATAATATTTGTAATTTTGAAAACGTTTTTTCTTACTATATTATCCATACGTTATTTATTAATTCCGAAAGTTTGATTTTTAATAGATCATCAATTAGTCCTACGTCCCCAAGATGCAGAGGCAAAGGGCGTCCACAGTACTTCGCCATCCCGAGCGGTCTCAAGCCTCGCGCTTTACTTCGCTCCACGTCATTCCAACTGCCTTCACTTCTGCAGTGATCGTCCGCCGCCAGGTTTGCTTTGGGCGGCCACGTCTTCGCTTTCCTTGAGGATTCCATTCTAGGGCTTACTTCGGTATGTGATCAAGACTTGCGGCGTTTGATCTGCTGGTCGATCGGCATATCACCGCAGCGTTTCCAGAGATCTACGTTGGAGACTTCCTCAGGCCAGTATATACGAAGACGAGAACGAAGACTTGGAGCCGACGCGAGATACCTTTGGTGACCTTCCACGTCTCGCATCCATATAGAAACACGGTTTTCACATTGGACCGGAATATTTTATGCTTAACTCTCATATTCAGTTTCCGTGATTACCGTACAGAACGGAACCATCCGAAAGATGCCTTTTTTAATAGAACGAATCAAATATTAACTGACAGCAAATGGGCTATATATTCACCCCTTTTTATATATCTAACCAACCGCTCTGTATATAAAATATTGACGAAAATGAAATAACACATAAAGAAGTTGTCAAATTTCGACTGTGTCCATTTAAAATGATATGCAATATTATCGTTAAGTCGTAGAAGTAGCGTAGAACATGCCTTTCGTAGCACATTTCGCGTAGCAGAGCTTGCCAGGTGTAGACGCCAAGATCGCGGCTATAGAGCGGTCGCGCTGGAAAAAACAACAGACATTACACACATCACTTCCGGTGCGGTTCACTCGTCCGGAAATATTCGCTCATTCCGGCCAAAAAAAATAACCTAAGCCTTCCCGTAGGCGCCTGTATCACGACGTAACATATGACGCTCTTTGGTGAGCGCAACATAATATATTACACGCGAAATGTATTATGTAAATATGCGCCACATTGAACCAAAGAAACTTGGCCGCTTCTAGCGCGTTACACGTATAAATCAGGTTTACGTAAACGTTTTGGGGGGCGGGGAGGGGATGAGTCGCGCGGGGGGTGGAGGGTTCGCAGGGGGATTATAGATGTTTGTTTCCCGTTATGAAAAACTATCTCTCATATTGTTAGTCACGATTGAATTGTTAGTACTTAGTGCGTCGATGTCGGGGCCGTGCCGACGCCTTTTAATGTAACATTCCATACTAATACGGGCTATAGATGCGGCTCCGAACTAAGTTTTTTCTTTTTAAAGTAACAGGTAAGTGAATATCTTTAGATATGTTTTCAGACTTTTTTTGTGGATAGATTTAGATTGCATTTCGGTCGCCAAACAATACTACTAAAAATAATTTGTTACTTTTCTCTAGGGAATTTATATATATATAGCCGTCTATGTTTGTCTATCTTTTGATACTCAGATATCATGTTACATAAACTTTTTAAATTATAGTATTATTTATAACTTTACATTACCGTGGGTGGACCAATATGACTGTCTCGTCACTTTGTGAAAAGTTTCAACACAAATACTAAAACATTATTTGAGTTATAATTTTTTTACATCATTTTATCTATAAGTAGAGGTCCACTAGGTTACCCAGAGGATGAAACTTGATATCGTAGGTCAAGCGTTCGATTCCCGGTATATAATCTTATATAATTCACACTTTGTGCTATAATTATTTAGGATTGTCACAGCTCACAGACAAGTTACAAGAGGATGAGCAGCACCGTTCTCTGCGTGAGACAAAACGATTATGGTAAATCCCCCTTTAGATTTCTTTGAGGGAGGTCTATACCTTGCAGTGGGTGCCTAGAGGCTTAACCCTTAATAGCCTAGAGTTTCAATTTTGATACCAATCTTTTAAACCGAATGTTCACATTACTATTAGTTTTTTATAGGTATGTGGTACGTATTTTACTGTTGTATAATATTCTTTCCAACGAAATTAAAACAAAATCTAATATCATTATTGTTTTATTTTATCTATGAGTAGTATGAATATTAGAAAAATTACTTTCGCATATCAGGCTACTAAGGGTTAAGCGACGATTTTATAAATACTGTATACATATGTGTAAAAAACTACGGTATTCTTATTACACCTTATGCACATTTTTATTAAGCTTTCATTGTTATTATCTTATGTTTGACATATTTATGAATACAGTCCATAAATGTAACCGTATAGTTCCGGTAAAACAAATTGTTTTTTTTAAATATGGCTGAGTTGACAAGAGAACCAAACAAACATTGTTTTCAGTCCAATTTTTTCAACACACTGTAAGGCCTAGGCCTACTCCGTAGAAATCTATCGGGGGATAAACTATAATCGCCATGCTTGGTTCGCGGGTTGAGGATCTGTGTGGTAATATAGTCTCAGATCAACGCGATTTTTTTAATTCCTTAATAGTTTGAATATAGTTTCTTATGCGAATATATTGTGGCATAGTATTTCGTAGCGCCTTATAAAATTGAAGACTCAACCTTCGAATAGAAGCTACAGTCCTGTAACAGCTAGGCAACTACTCATAACAACATAACACGTAGCAGCGGTGGTGTTGCTTGGAGCTTTTACAACATTTCCGCCGGCTCCCTCTTTATCCACGCGTGATAAAATCGTCCCTGGATCATATTAGTTCATCATATTTTGTTATATATTACAATGGCATTAAGTTCTTTTTTGCATAACCGTTAACTTACGTGATCTTAATGTAATTTAGTACGAGAAATGCTCTGCGTTTATAGTTGCACGAAAAAAATCTCTTTCTTTATGAGCACTGGATTGTTTTTATGTTTATCTCACTGAATTTTTTAACAAACAAATTTATTTTATTTTTAAATGTCGTCTTCGTAGTTTAAGTTCTAGCCTACTGCGAGGCATAAGCATCCTCGAAGATATTTATAAGGAATATAGCATAAGTCGCCATTTTAGCGATCGTTGTAGGAAGACTATGCCTTTCAGTTACTGTTTATCATCTGAAAAGAATATTATTTTTTATATATCAATGATTCAAGTCAAAGAAATAAGAATGTAAATCTTTTAAATTTATTAACAACATCTTAACCATAGATACAGTGACATATAGAATCGCACCTTCCTGTCCATCTTTCTAAGTATGGTTTTGAGTGCAAATTCGCCAATATCAAAACTTTCTCTAGTGCTAGCCAGGTTGCACATTGACATCATTGGTAAAATACTTAAAAAGATTATAGATCGATTTTAGACGAATATTTTAATTTTTTTGTATAATTATCGTATTTTCATTTCTTTATTCGCTTTTATTTCGTGTTACCTTAATTAATATTTCGTATAATTATTTGTTTTATGTTGAATTTACTAGTAAAAAATTGTTGGTTGTAAATATATTATATATCACATATTAACGACATATATTTTCGAATAAGTGTAAACAGTATATTTTTCTATAAAATAACTAATAAGTCGCAAAATTAAATATAGATTTTATAAGAAGTTCCATCTTATGATCCTCATTATGAGTACTCAGCTAAGACAATATGACTGAGGAGAAGAAAGAGATTGATAGTATGTGATTAAGTTATAATTTGGTGCATCGCTGCGATTCAGTGCTCAGCGACTTGGGAAATGTTCAGTTGTAAAGATCTCACAGTGCTCGCAGCAGCTGCGGTGGAAGACAATCTAATGGAGACACATCGCAATATATTACTTGTTACGCGCACCGAGCGGGATAATGCACCGAGTAATGCACTTATAAATAAAGAGAAATTGCACTTCCGTGTTAAAGAAGCGAAATGTCACTTACATTCTTTACTGATGCTAATGTTTTTAGAAACAAAGCATCGGGACGTGCTTTTGTTTTTATTGCACTTTTTATCTATTAACACTTTTTTGAAGACCATAGATAATAACTAAAAAAAGAGGTACCAAAAGCTATGGTACGAGAAGCGGTATTTTCGCTAGAAGCGATCTCTACCAGACAACTATTAGATGGAGATGATAGACGTGAAGGAGAGGGCAGTTAAGGGTGTACGTACATACACACACATACATTACTATGCACACATATGTACAAACATACTCAAATATATATATATAGGCGATGTAATGATTTCTTTAAAATAAAATATGGTTATTAACTCTAATTAATAATTGCCCGTGTATATATATATATATATATATATATATATATATATGTGTGTATATATATACACAAAATATTGTTATAAAGAAAAACACCATTTTTTTTCGAAACATTACTATTACTGTGTTAGTATAATACATTAATATAAAACCATTAAATCATATAAAGAATATTGTAATTAATCTCCGTTGGCTGCAATACAGTTTAAACGTTCAGACCAAATTATCAATAGCAACATGCTCTTTATATGGAAAAATTCTTCGCTGACAATCGTATGGATTGTTTTAGACTCTTAATTGTCTTAGCGTTTAGATCAAGCCTTATTCTCTATAACTGACTATGAGTCCAGTGGATTATGATCAGGACTGGATAATGGTCAGTCTTCAACTCTGATGTAGTCCAGAGTATTCATTTATAACCAAGATGTGTGGTTTTAGATTTGTGACTCACCACCGAGATTTGCTAAAAGGACTATGCTTAGTTTTCGAATACGGTGTTGTTAAGAGACTTAACTACCTTCTCATTATTCGTATATTTATACACTTGTCCCGATGTTTTGATACTCATCATCCCTCATAGCTAACATTGTACCAAACCATCACTGAAGTCGGATAATGCTCATGTTTTACTCTGTTAACTAATTGGAAAGCTTCTTTAGAGCTTTCAGCATAAAACATCAGACATTTTAAGAAACATAATAATCGTAAATTTTATTTATTAAATCTCAATGGTCAAAAAATTCTGGGTAATTTTAATACACAAACAAAATTATCAAAATGATTATTATACCGTTTCGAAGCGGCTTATATCTACCTTATTAGCCGTAACATGTCTGACCGGAACCTTGAAGCCTCAGCTGTCATATGTTCCGCGCGATATGTGGTCTACCCAATGCCACTGCAGCTTACCTAACTGATGAACTGCGTTCATCTACTAGACTTCATTTGTTTATTTATGGTCTCCAATTTTGGGGACCTCTCGTCCTTTCCGCCGTGTATAGAGCAGGGACGTGACATTTGGGCAAATTATCTTTGTAAATTTTTAAATATTTATTTAGGTATTCCTTCCATCCATCATAATATCCTTTATGGCTACCTTTGTTTTTCACACCTTCTATCGTACATGGCTTTTCTTCCTTTATTTATGAAAGAAAAGGACCAATATACAGCTACTTTCGCTATGCAGCAGTAGTCGTGCAATAAAGTGCACCGTCTGCCAGCCCGCTGATAAATGCGCATGCGGCAAACAATGTGAATTACACAACTACCACCGTTAAATTACTCAACACGTGTTTCACCCCTTCACGGGACATCCTCAGGAGTTATGTTACACCGATTAGTGTCAAACAAAGAGTGGCCACTCTGTGTTTGACTGCTACATGGCGGAAGTAGCTATATATTGGTTCATTTCTTGCTTAGAATGGACTTCCACAAAATAACGCCTGAATTAGATATTCCTTCATTTATATTACTTTATCATAATTTTATACTTTATTTCTAGTTTTATCAATTAGAGTTAATATCCATACTTTATATTAAAAAAATCATTACACCGCCTGTTTTGTTTTTTGTATGATTTTTATCAATAGTTTTTTT
Source organism: Battus philenor (assembly GCF_028537555.1). Taxonomy (NCBI): domain Eukaryota; kingdom Metazoa; phylum Arthropoda; class Insecta; order Lepidoptera; family Papilionidae; genus Battus; species Battus philenor. The sequence goes on along the minus strand of NW_027181737.1, from coordinate 404,683 downwards.
TTATTTTCTGCGAGTCTTGCTGACCCTTTCAAGACTTTATTAGCTTTGTTAATAGACAAGTAATAACACGTCAAAGTATTATTTGGCGTGTTGCGGTATATAACAACTACCGATGTTCCAAGAACATATAAGACGACAAGTATAACATGAATACTCTTGCCCGTTACAAATTTTCGATCACCGGCACCGCGAGATGTATTTTATTACGAGTTAAGAGTCAAGTGAAGCGGGCGTGAAGGCTCACTCCTCGAATTAATTTCGGAACACGAGTAGTTGGTATTCCGGCGGGCGCGGTAAATCACTGGAGCAAGTCCACTAAGACAAGTTTAATTAACTCCGGCAAAGTTATTACGCGAGAGCACATCAAGGTCGGCGGTCGGAAGCCGACGAGATCGGGATGACTTCTTTGTATCGCTGCCTCCTAAGTTATTATTGTGTCTCATATCAACTTATGATTACCTATTACATAATGTATGACCTTATGTGAAAACCTTAATATATCTTCGTTCAGCTTACCGGACCTTCTCAAGAAAGAATCTTTTGATGAGTTGGCCCGGCACATTGTCCTAAATCTCAAGGCATTTAACGGTCTGTAGCGCTTGGGCAGCGACTTAAATAAAATAATGTAGTAACTAATATATAATTGTGTATTCCAAATTGTATTGTTAATATGTATAAATTTTAGCTGTATTTACCCGTAAGTGAAAATTGTGTAAAAAAAAAATAATAATAATATAAAACGCTGTCGTGCCTCGCAGCTGGGAGAAGAAAGATCCGTATCAAATAGCGGCAACCCTCTCCTAACTGTCTGCGTTTAGTTAAAGCGAAAGATAAATACTGTAAAAAAAAACACCAGCGATACAAATTAGAATTAATAAAAAAAAATTACATAATGTACTAAGATATAGGTGTTAAAGTTATGGTTGTTGAATGATAATTACTGTTTGGAACATCCTAAGGGAAAGTCAATGGTTTCAGATATATCAAATTACGTAATGACAATACAATAGAGAGAATATCCACAAAAGAACCAAGATTACCGACGTACCTCAAATAATTGATCGTATACAGTGGCAGTGTGCAAAACATATCGCTCGTGCCACCGATGTCCGTTGGGGCCGAATGGTTCTCAATTAGCTACCACGTGCCTATAGAAGCGACGTGGGAAAGCCCCCAACTAGATGAAAAGAAGACATAGTTGAAGACCAAAATCGCTGGACGCGGGCAGTGCAGGAGCAGTCATGGTGACGATTTTATGGGGGAAACCTTAGCCTTTCAGTAGGCTTCCATCGACTGAAAAAGAGAGTATAGTAAAAAATACGTTATCAAAAATTAATTATTATTTATTATCTCTCCCTGGAGATTTTGTACTGCCAGAAGTTTACACGCCTAATTATATTATGTCTTTTTCTAGGATTCACAAAATAGGTAACTTGTTTGTGGGCCACCCTGTACACAATACACTACTATTCAATGTCTCTTGATTATTATGGAATAAATTTAAGTAATACTATAAACAAAAATTTAAAAAAAATTGTAAATCGTACAAAGATTTGTCATTGATTTAAGCTATGACTAAGTCTAGGATTACACATGCTTGCCTAAAATAAACCTATTCACTCTTGACTTGAAGACTTCTAAGTTATACTTGGAAGCTACAACGCCATTAGGTTATTGCATACCTTGACTCTTCGTACTATAAAAGCAGTATTAGACCGATTAGTACGTGTTGAAGTGATTTCAAGCATGTAAGGATGTCGTGAGCTCTTGCGTATTATTGACCGATTTAATAAAAGAGATTGGGGAATTATACTCCGACGCACACACTCCAAAATGCAATCTATAGAAAATTCATAAACTGACAACTTTTTGATGCTCAAGGCTTAAATAAGTTTATCACTTTCATGTAACAAACTTCGAAATATAATATTTGCCTTTTGTACACAAGCACAATACACAATAAAAAACCAATATACATACACAACCCTTTCCGCATTTATGCTAGCTTATATCTAAACGCCAATAACTTAATAAAACACAATAAAATTGTGAAAAGTCTCCACAAATGAATAAACAAACTATATTAAATTATAAATAAACAAGATTTTACACTTTCGTAACAGTGATGTTATGGAACAACATAAGCCTGAAAATAATCTAAACTAAATGCGTATAATTTGAATAAATGACCTCTAAAGTAATGTGCTTTTACACCGCAATACGAGCAAACGAAGAAAGATTAAGGGAACAGTAACAGAACTTAAAATGCCCCATTTCAGATGACCCACGGCTCGGGAAAGCCACGAATAAAATTTCACTCGCTCCCCAGTTGATGTCGGCACACAGCGCCGCCGGTAATAAAGGGTGTTTCATTATCTGGAACACGGCGGCCGGTGTAACGTGCCCGGGCCAACGCAATACTGCCCGGTGCGGGGAACCTCCGAGAACACACGGCGCGATAATTGGATCCGACCAAATTATTATTTCTTTCGACTATTAACACCACGTTTTTCAATAATAACTTAATTTTTGAAATCGAAATACAATCAAGAATTTATTTACGTAAAAAACGTTGTTCGAGAATATCTTTAAAACTTATAATGAAAATATTAATTTGATTGTGTGTACGAAAGGACTAAGGCGTTCATCAATAAAGACATAAAAATGATTGAGCGTTGTAATCAAGGAGTAATAGCCCAGCGGTGGACTGAGATTTGCGAACGTCGCGGTTTCGATATCCACGATATTTGTGCATTACACTGCTCACAATTTTCCACAGGATGGACACCGTACCATAATACAAAATTGCAATCGTCAACCTTCCTTTCAAGTAGGTCAAGAAAGTATACCGCCGACGTATAGCGCCATTAATATCTCTGGGAAAGACCTATGTCTTGCAGTGAGCGTGTATAGACACGCTCACTGCAAGACGCTAAAACGACGATTAAACTTTTGAATACATTGAAGAGATCGGAATTTTGCAAATGTACTAAAATAAAATTGATATTAGACTATCTGCGTGTAGCGATTTCGTTCGCGTGAAATTTAAAAAGTATATATATTTAGTTTATTTTGTTTTCAACAGAATCTATTAAAACAAATAGGAAAGGTTTGGAGTTACCTTCTACATTGAAATGAATATATTATTACTTAATTAAATATATAACAAATAATATAGTACATTGTAATATTTCATATAATCCATAAGTATACTTTTAAATATTTTAGAGAAATAAAAGAAAAAGCGGTCGATTTTATTAATCAAATGGCAGTAAAAAACAGAGTTGGTTAAATACATATCTGAAAGAAAGCTATTTAATGGAATCAGGCGTTACCTCGCGGAAGTCCATCCTAAGTAAGAAAAGGACCAATATTTAGCCACTTCCGCACATGCAGTGGTAGTCATGCAATGAATGCACCGCCCGCCAGCCCGCTGATAAATGCGTATGCGGCAAACAATGCGAATCACACAACCGCCACCGCCAAATTACTCAACACGTGTTTCACCCCTCCACGGGGCATCTTCAGGGATTATGTTACACCGATTATGATTTTGAGGCTAAATAGCGTTTAGAACACATGGCCGCTAGAGCCTTAAGATTCTGGAGTGAAGATCTTCTCCATCCAATTTTGGATACTGGCCTTCGTCAAAGATAAATAAAAAATAATATGTTACAGATGTCAAAGTAAGTGCCCGTATGTTCTCTATAACTATCAGAACATAAGGCTGCACGAAAAGCTCCCGGGGCGGGCGGCCGGCCACACTACGTGCGGTGAGCTTTAATTACGCACTTAACGGCGGCCCGACGTCGCGTCGTAATGACGTCACTGCCGGTGCTCGCGTAGCTCATGATTACGCACTAGTTTTTGGTGAGCTCTTAAATGGGCAACAAATAGCACCAGTGCCCAACGGAGCTCACAGCCCGTGTACTAAAGTGTTATGTTACTTTTATTTATAAGGTCACTGACGTAGCTCAAAGAATTGCTCGTATGAAGTGATATACTATAAAGGCCATTGGAATCGAAAGGTTTAAGAAATATTATAATGCATCATATTTCAGTGTGATCATTTTATAAAGGGTGATGAAAAATAAGTGTAAATCTTTAAAGTTTTATAACAAATGAGCTGTACATTCATTCCTTTAAAGCTTTTATACCTGTAACAAATTACTCTGTATAACTTTAATAAAAAATGCTAATACTAATAAAAATGTAAAAATAACAACTAATTTTGGCGGTGTTTTGTGACGCACTTTAGATAATTCTAGCAGTTTTATTGTCTAAGAAATGTCTATTACACAGTCTAAACCTTCTCCGGCATCTTTGCTGTGGTAGTTACACTGAACATATCTTATTTAAAGTCTCCCTGGGCTTGCTGTGGTGGAAAATAGTTTTCCATTTTAATTTATCCCGAAATTGAAAGCGTCAACGCTCTTGGATGTGTTATATACTTTAGCCTTTTTCTAGATAGCAATCGAAAATCTTATTACTCGATTATAAAAGTTTTTCGCACAGAGTACAGAGTTTCAAAGTTAAATCAATTGGCTTTCAGAAGTGCGTTCCACTTCGAAAACATGTGCGACTTCTTCGTAAGTAATGTTTTAGTGATATTTTTTATCTTACTTAGTTTAGTTTTATTTTAACTCGATATTTTGAATTGTTTTTTTAGCCAATGCTTTTAATTGAATCAATTATTAATTATGAAACAAACTGAGCCGGCTGGACTCACTTTTACGTTTTCATGCATTTTTTTTTTTGTTTCGCGCAAAACTCGACGATGGCTCGACCAAGTCGTCTAAATATTTTTAAGTTTTTGTTAAGGTGCATGGAAGGTTACTAAGAGACAAATTCGGGATATATTCTGTACGAATTGCAAAGTAAATTATAATTCCTTTTCATAGCTGTCAAATATATAACTTCAATAAACAAAATTCATATTGTAAAGTTTGTCGGGACTAGTTGATATTATAAATTTCTTATCTTTCTTGATTATCGAAGGTTGTGTCCATCTTGAATGCTATCTACAAGGCCATGGGGTTTCCAATTATTGACTTGACATGATCAGACCAGCGGGTTATTATTTGTCTCGATATTTCAGCCCATAGACTTCTACTACCTCCATATGCCTCCCCCAAATATATCCACGAGGAGATATACCATAATCGCCACGCTCAGCAGGAGTATTGGCGATGGCAGTGTGGTATTATGGTACGCATAAATCGCTGCTGCCGATTCTCTGCAAACTTGTTTGTGAGCAGTGGCGACCCTATATTTATTGAATAATATTTAAGAACCTATCTAAGAAATTGAACCCGCGACCTATAATCTCAAATCCCAGTCCTTTGCCGTTAGGCCATCACTTGATCAAAATATGAGAATCAAAATAAAGTGTAAAAAGACGGGCAGTGACAATTCTTTATAAAAAAGAAAAGGACTATATTTAACCACTTCCGCACATGCAGTGGTAGTCGTGCAACAAAGTGCACCGCCCGCCAGCCCGCTGATAAATGCGCATGCGGCAAACATGCGGCAAACGTGTTTCACCCTCCCTCCACGGGGCATCTTCAGGAGTTATGTTACACCGATTAGTGCCAAACACAGAGTCCTTTATAATTAATACACAAAGTACAAATTATAAAAGATTGTATCCTGGGAATCATACATATGATTTACGATCGCAAGTCTTAATTTTCCTGTTAATTGTCTATTTGATCTTTTTCCACCTATCATTCTTTAGTATATTATTTTCAAATAATCTGATTGTCTGCGAGCGATGTGATCAAAATTATTCATTGACATTTTTCGAAGAGGCTAATTCTGATCTTGTCTTGGATATACTTATCAGTATGTATTGTTGTGGTGTTCGTATAGAATGTTTAATGCAATTGAATTTCGTAACAAGGCTTAATGAGTCATAGGTTTTTGTCATTGAATTTTCAAGCGACACGTCTACGCGATACGCTGTTCGGTTTGTTCATAATTCGTTGAAGCTATTTCCGTCCGCGGCTTCCGGTGCGATTCGTTTATGATGGTTAGTTTCGGGGACGGCCGGGGCGTTCGTGTTTTATTTCGACATAGATCAACTTGACCCGATTAGAGTCGCGTCGTGGAGAGCGTCTATTAGCGCGGTTGGTTGAATACACACGGGGGACACTTCCTGGATACGTTCGGTGCGCTCGTCTGCGATGTGATGATCTAAATATGTTTTATTTTTTAATGATCACGAATACATTTTTTACGTTTTGTTTGCCTATCTACAAATTGCATTTCTTCCATCTTATATAAACGTTTATTTCCACTCAGGATCGATTACTTTGATGAAATGTACGTCATAAAACAAGAGCGACAAGAACTCAATCATGTATCAAAATTTATCACAACTATAAGTAAATTAAAATTCAAAATATCTTCATTCAAGACGGAATTTACAAGCGCTTTTAAATAGTCAATTACATAACATTATAAGCAGTAAGTTACCACCTGCTTGCAATGGTAATCTGTTGAGAAAAGCCGACTAGAAACTAAACATTTGCTCTTTTAAATGAAATTTAGAAATATTTTAATGTATAAATTATAAAATGTACATAAGTGAACAAAAAAGTTCCATACATTTAGATTTTTTTTTTTTAAATGACCCCCGCTGTTGGGGGCCTCTCGTACCCCTATCTGATTTTTAGGACAGGGACCTTTTTTTACAAATATTTTTTCACAAAGTTTTTTATTTCCATAATCATCTGTCATTCATCTTATTATCTTTTATTCTTTTCTCTCTATCATGTTATATTTCTTTTCTTTTATGCCCTTTTACTCTACTCTTCTTTCTTTCATATACATTTAGATTAACTAATAAACTCTTGAATGCTATAGCATAAGATTTGTTAAATAATATTCTTTTAATTATTGATTTAATACTATGGAAAAGGAATGTCTGAAATGGTATAATATTGTCCATACGTATCACTTTCACAAAAGTGTTCTTAAAGCATGTTTTTTTTTATTTATGGCCCCCGCTATTGGGAGCCTCTCGTATTCTCTATCTGGTATGGGACAGGGACTTTTTGTTTTAATTTATTTAGTTTTTCACAATCTTTTTTTATTTTCTTACTCTTCATTTATACATCTTAAGATCTTTCATTCGGTTTTCTTCCACATTTCTTTTTTCATTCTCTTTCGCTTTGTGACCTTTCATTCCTCTCTCTGCGTGCAAGTGTTAGTCACCTCCTGAAATAAGAGAAACTAGACTAGATTTACCAAATGTAAAATCGTGTGTTCTTAACAGTTCATCCCGTGTGCGTCTATTGCATCCACGGGATCACCGCTCAAGTACCAGCGACTAGCACTTCACGCACTTTACAATCTACCTTCTTAGTTACGTAACAAAACAGGAACAGTAGGCAGACGTAAACATCTCGTGTGAGTCTTGTCAATCGTGTTATTCAATTCACTGCCCAAATAGCTCTGGCAATGACAAGCACTTTTGCAGATATTAATCCGCACCATCGTCCATTTTTTCGGTGATTAACACTCTTAAGCTTAGAAGCAGTCATCATCTTTCTTGAATATGCGACCGTAGGATAAAGATAAAAAGAAAAAAAAATATTTGTTCAACATTGGAACTTTTAACAGAACTTAACAAACTCAACGAAAACTTATTTTTTTATCTATTTTATTTTTCACTCTATGTACTCTGCTTTGCAAGGTTTTATAACTGTTGAGAAGAAGCAGGATGAAACTCCACAACAACACATGTTTTGTAAAAGTTTAACAATATAGATTTATTTATATAAATTACATCAGATATAGAATAAATGAGATCAAAATAATCAGGCGACGAATATTGGTTTATTGAACAATATATTGAAAAATATGCTTTTCCGTTAATTTAAAAATGAGATTTAAATTTCTCAAATGGTAGGCTAATAATAGATATCTGATTCCGTTTATTACAAACGAATGAAAAAACTCACTATATCACTTTGTCCATAATAAATAATAAACAAGCGAAAAATTTAATTGATTTTCAAAAATTTATGAAACCCTTAACCAAGTTTACTGGGCCTTAACAAACAAGACGTACCCTTGAAAATAATTTGAAAGTACACTCAGTAATTGCGTGGTGTTCTAGTCCGGGGTTCATTTTTACTCTTTGCCGCTGGCGAGGAAATTCAATTAGGGGAGGATGGCGCCCGTGCAAATTGGTAAAAGATTAGTTCACGGTGTTACGCTAACCAGATAGTTAATATTTTTAATATCTTATTAGTTAACCCATTTATTTAAGTAATATATATTAATGAGTTCTTATTTTTACCCATACAAGTGTGGACTTCAACTGAGATACATAAAAACAATGCTATTTCGTCGACGTCTTGTTTTAAGTCCAAAGACACCTCAAGGAGGCTTTCCTCAAAGATCTCTATGGGGGTGATGGGTGATTGGCGATCGCAGCGAGGTAATGCGGTATACAAACGCTGGTGCCCATTCTGTGAAAACCTTGTTTGTAAGGAGGCAATTCTACGTAATTAAAGAATAAAGTTTGAATTATATCTGAGATTGTGTCGCGGGCATCGAAGCCGCGACCTACCATCGCAAGTCGCAGTCCCGTGCCGATTTATTGTTAGATTTAAATTTTTTTAAGAAAAGTTTTAACTAATTTAAGTATAATGACAAAATTTGAATTAAATATGGATCAGACGTTTTCTATTAAAATTTATTTAAGAAAATTTTTTATGCCCGAATTGTATACCAAAATATTATCCAATATGTAAATTTATAGATTTGCTTTTAATTTGTTGTTATTATAAATTATTTTAGCAAATTAAATATTATCAATGTGTCTATTCGGAAACAGGACTAGATCACGATCTTCAGCGATGACAAAATAAATGATAAAAAATTATATACATTTATAGATCATCGTATAGTTATGCGGTTGAACCGTCTTCACGGCTAAGCCGACATATAAAGGTTTTATTGCCGTTAATACTAGTATTTATTAATAAAAATCATAACGGACGCGGGGCGACGCGCGCGTCTAAATATAACCGGCGCACGCGCAGAGAACGAGTCGCGCAGTCGACCGTCCGCTCCGGCGGGAGCATGCGCGAGACGGGCTTTAGTTCGCGTGTGTCCAACATGCGTAAGGAATGTTCTCCAGCTTCAAGCTGCAGAAGAAGGGCAAGGAGGAGACCGTGCGTTGCTATGGCAGCATCAAAGCGAAGCCGCCCAAGACACCAACCCCCTCCCGATCCCGCCGTCCCCGAAGACGTGAGTCCTTGTTTGATATCCCTGTGTTCGTGTGCGAAAATAAACAGTAGCTTAATTACTCCGACTCGTATACTCGACTCCTCCAGCTCTGCACCGCCAGAGGAGGAGTTATCTATATCATATTGTTTACTTAATATAGATTATTTAACTTGATTCCGACTTTGATGAAGTTATTGGTAATGTTATAGTTTTAATTAGCAACATTATTACAATTTGCGCTCGTTTATTTAACTTTCAAATCCTACATAGTGTTCAACTATTTATGTAAAAGGAGTCGAAGAGTTAAATTATAGCTCATTTAAAGTCAATAAATATATGGTAAACACTACACTACGTAATGATAATATAGCAAGAATATATAATTGTTTACTTTGTGTCCTTGTAGATTTTGTAATGCTAGAAGTCATTGGCCTAAGATAATGTTGATTGTAAATCAACAAAGATAGATATTTTTTGACATATAAGCTATACATTCACCTTTTTTAAAACTTTTACACGCATCATTATTTATTGTCGATAGGATAGAATATGTCTTTTGATATTTTATAACGTAGTAACCTAAATATGAACTTCTCACTGCTACAAGATATGTTTTTAATTATTTACGACTTACTTTTATAAAAGTTTGTATGAAAATATTTGCATATATCAACTTATTTGAAAAACGAACAATTAGATATATCGTCAATGGAAATTGTAACAATATCTCTTTAATTAAATGTTAATTTAACGTAATTAATTTTGAATTTGAGCTTTAAATTATATTCATTATTGATACAGCACACGTACGATGTCAGAATTGTAACATCGAAAATTATATGAAGTGCAGTAAATTAATGCCTTTGTCGAAATTGTATCGTCAAATTGCAATTCAGAATCCAATGAGATTTTTCCCATAGTTCCGTGCTTATGTTAAATTGGCATTGATTATAATATTAATTGCATTAATGATTGGCATCCATGGGGTAACGATAGTAGACTTAAAAATGTAACCTATCCAATAACTATAACAATGAAAAATATTAATTTTACAATTAAAACTTAATTACAAAATCGATTTATATTTGCAAATAATAATGTCAATGTAACAAATACGAAGTTCTTTTATTTAGCAATAGATGGCGCTAGTTGTATTATAAATCACGCACAACATACGCAGTCATATAGATTTCAATAAGACCGTTTAGAAACGGCTTTAAGATGACTTTAACAAAGACTTCTGTGAACCTTGAGGTGGATGGAGCTACACAGTCCATAGTGCTCTGTGGTTTTCTTCACTCCAAAGCCTTAAGGCTCCAGCGGCCATCTGTTCTGCATGCTGTGTAGCTTACTCATAGCCATTTCAACATACCAAACCATCACCATGTATTGGTTACTTTCTTTTGTTTACGAACGAAATCTAAACTAGTATTAAAGTAGAGGGTAGCATCACCAGCCAAGGCTCTTGCTTTATCAAATACACAGAATTTGAATATACCATACAATACACCAGGGACCATTCTTCACAAAAATAAACAAAAACAAAACAATAACTACGACAAGTATTAATTCGTAAGGTTCGTAAAAAATATGTTCATGATTTGAGCTATGGATGTGCCTTAGTACGTGTGTGAAATCCGTGTACAATTTAAACTGGTAAAGGTAAACCTAGTCTTAGAACCGGAATCTGTCTACTATTTCGATTCTATCGGTTATCAAAACTCGCGTAATGTAAGTGCTACCTCTTACAAAGTAATATTTCTGAAGCCAAACTTTGCGCTGTCCAAAGAGCTACACGTCGTCGAATGTCCGAATGATGCGACGACATTGACAAAGACATACATACATTTCGCCCTCATTTGAAAACAAGCCGCCCTCGCTGAGAGGTTGGCTTGTTCACAACAGGGAATTCCAACTCCTTGTCATATTAGATAGAAGCCTTACTGAAGCTTCTTTCATCACTTCTAAAAGCTAACTCTTTTCTTTGTGGTATTTGTGTTAGCTGGGCTTTGTTATCCGACCAGTTAAATGGTTTCCCAGGTGTCATTGCGTCAAGCCAAGGTCACCTCTGGGAGAAGCCGTTGCGCAGGCCTCACAATCTTGTAATAGAGTAGAATGCAGTGGTCTGTGCTGAAGCTACCGAAGGTTATCGAAGTTTTCCGAAGGTTACCGAAGGTTTCCGATGGTCTGGGGGTCGCCAAGAGTAGCCAAAATAGATTTAGATTAAGCTCCATGTATACCTTTCGCCTCGAACCTAAAACTGAAAACGTATTTAAAGAAACAGTGATTAGCCCTGAAAATAAATATTTACATTCTTATCTACTTACTCTTTGAAAGTATTAGTAAACATGATCCATTTTGGTTCTTTTGACCTGGCGTAATAAGGAAAAGCCTTTAGAACAAATTTCACCTGCTAGTACAAAACATATTATTCTTAACGTTGAGATTGTTTTTCACGGATTATCCGTTACATTTTATTTTCTTTAAAAAAACGATTTTTTTAGGCTAGCTTTAGCAATAACACAGCTGTATAAATAGCCTGTTAAATATAGCCGTTATTAATGCTATATATTAATTAAATGAAAAGAAAGCATACATATTTACGCCCAGTGAACGTCAACATAATTCGTTTGATTACCTTAATGTTGCAAGTGACTGGTTGGTTATAAATAGAGTCATTTGTAAACATTGGACCATTTTACGAGGGCAACACGTCCCTGCGACGGTGTCGGTCGGTGTTTTGAAAACACCTTCAGAGGCCTGCCTACGCACGCAAGAGCTTAAAGCCCCATAATAACAGCCTTCTTGACGTGTGCTCATTTTCTTAAGGATTAACTTGTAGGCCACTTCTTAACTTTAAATCACTTTGTCACTGTTTTAATTAATTTTTTTTTTATAAATCATAATCATGTCGTGAGATGTTGACAGGTGAACATACCGATGATTCTAAAGTTCGTGTACACTCTTACTTCAATAAAGATGTTAATTATTGTAACTAAATGCTGTTGTTTCTCACCCAGCGAGATAATTGTCACTCTTTATAAAACCATATTTGTAAAGAGCAACTGTTGAGTTTCTCTCCGGCTCTTACCAACGAAACTGCTTTCCGAGCCGGCGATAGCTTCCTGTAAGGACAACTATGCCGACATTTTATGTTGATTGACAATCCGAAAATGCTGGTAATATAGAATGTTTATTTTGAATTTGAATTTCTATTGCCTTTCCAAAAAATTCCAATAAGATAGATAAGACGAGAAGGCTATCTACGTTGCTCTTGCCAGTTCGTCCCTTTCAAAACCTTAAGGCCTCAAGCAGAGAAGAACATTAAAAAAGTTTAATTTGAATTACAATGAGCTATCCTATTTTGACACTCTTCATCTTGTGGAGTGATGTATAGGAATACTTTTATGCTACTTCTTGAAACACAGCGTGCTGTGTTGACGATCATGTTGTGAACACGATTCGGTTATGAAACAGGAATATTCAGAATAAGGGAAATTAAAATAAAATTAAGTCTGAAGGGTAGAATGCAATTGAGAGATTTCAAAACATTTTATAAAATTTGTTTTAGTGAAAAAGTTTCAGTTTAATTTACTACAAGTTTTAATTTATTTATCAAATATTGATTAAGGTTCTACCGAAACCATAATAAGCTCTTGGTAAATTTTTTAACGTAATTGTTCGTCTACACAAATACCTATAAAAACGGCCGCGCGTGTATACACCTATCCCCCGATTTACACGGTAGGTACGTTCCTGAGAAAAACGTGTAAAACGAAAATTCAAAATTATCAAGTCAAAACCGTGTAAATCGAAAAACTTGCAGAAAATGCATGATTTTGCTATTTATCAGTTGTGATTTTTTCAATAATTTTAGGTGTAATTGAAAAAATGCATTAACAAGTTAAAATGTTTAATATGTTACGGTAAAACTGTTTTTTTTTTTATTTAATTACAATACATTAAACAGAAGAACAAAATAGAAATTACTCTCATCCTTTGTTTCGGAATCGAAGGTTCGAATTCACTTTCATCACTCGAAGTTATTTGTGCCGAGTCGATGTTTGAAGCAGAAATATTTACATTATGAGAGATGATAATAAAATCGGTTATTAAAACAAATAAAAACTTATTTGGAAAACCTCGTAAAAGCGAAAACGTGTAAATCGGGGGATAGGTGTATTGTTCCAACTACAGGACAGTGCGAACTTCTTCAGCGTAGCAGGGACAAAACGTCGTTTGAATAAACGAAAAAAATAAAACACTGGGTAAGATTTTCACTCGATATATACATATGTTTTTTCCCGTCATCTTCCTCCGAATCATCTTCTCGTCCAAAATACCCGCATGTCGGAAGTATGAAGGTATTCGATCAATGTGTGTTGCCAGTGATGACATACGGATCCGAGTCGGGTGCCTCATAAAATGGCTCAAGGTCACTCAGAGAATGAATCTGAAAATATGAGATTCGCAGGACAGCCAAGACCACCGACGTTGCTCTAAGAGAGGGGCACATGACTCGTAGCAGCTTCAAGCAGAAGCGTCGTGAGTAGGGCCGCTATTCGTTGGACCAACGATATAGTTAAGCAAGGAGTTGGATATGGGCAACGAAAGACCGGTCCTGGTGATATTTGGGGAGGCCTGTGCCTTGAAGTGAACGTCTATCTAAATTAATTTAAGAATACAATACAAAAGCTACAAAACACTTTTTGGTTTAACACCTGTAATTTTAATTTATGTTACATTATATCTACCTTTCATGTTTTTTTCAATTCATATTAAATATCTATATTCATGTACGCATTAATATGCAGTCTTCAATCGTCGATTCATCGTTTCAGTCCATAGATGATCACTTCAAGCCATAGACCAAAATATGTCTATGGAAAGATATAACATAATCGCTACGCTTGGCAGACGGGTTGATGATCGTAGTGTGGTATTATGCTACGCAGATGTCGCTGCTGCACACCCTCTGGAGTTTTTTTTTATGAGTAGTAGCAATACTATACAGTTAAAGTACAAAGTGTGAATCATTTTTAGAAATGTACCCCGGGAATCGAACACACGACCTCCGACCCCACGACTAAGTCCTCTATCACTGGGCTACTTGTGGGCTTTTTTAGAGAATCAAAACAGAAGTAGTATATCAAACTAGACTACAAGTTTTATTTAATGTACTTTTTTTAATATACATTATTTCAGGCAGTTCATTAAATTCGTATAAAATTTTGTAAACAATTTTTTTAACAATCAATTAATATTTCTAGAACAATCGGTATGTTTTTGTTATAACTTTGTATACTTCACTGAATCAATGCACCGCACATCCGACAATTAAATTCCGGGTGTACGGATAAATTGTTATGACTTTTGTTAGATTTGTAACCTTTGTTACGAATAACATTTTGATTACTATACAGATATGATTTGTTTTTGGTGCAAAAACTCTTTTGCTGTCAATTACTGTATGGTACACTCTATCTAATTATCAATAAATTTATAAATAATACATGATGTAGTAATTACAGTAAGAAAACACGTTAACAAGAAAAGGACCAATATTTAGCCACTTTCTCACATGCAGTGGTAGTCATGCAATAAAATGCCTATGCGGCAAAAAATGCGAATCACACAACCGCCACCGCCAGGAGTTATCACAGAGTCTCTGTGTTTGGCATTAATCGGTGTAACATAACTCCTGATGATGCCCCGTGGAGGGGTGAAAACACATGTTGAGTGATATGGCGGTGGCATTTTATTGCATGACTACTACTGCATGTGCGGAAGTGGCTAAATATTGGTCCTTTTCTTGCTTAGGATGGACTTCCGCGAGGTAACGCCTGATTCCATTAAATAGAAAACAGGTTTTTATAATTTAGAAATTAAAGTAAATACTTGTTTACTATCTCTCTATTCAGACTTTGTACTGACAGTTAGTTAGGCTTCTGTCTGAATGCTTTATACTTGGTGATTAAAAATAGGTATAAGAGGTTTAAAGTTTTTCCTTAAAAATAAAATACAGAGCAATATATTTATTTTAAAATGTAGTTATTCGAATTTTAAAAACAGTTTTTCTTAGTGTAATTTACGTAACTACACATTAATTGACAGCAAATGACCATTACAGTCACCACTTTTAAACTTTTACATCCATAACCAATGACCCAGTAAATATCATTAAAACCATAAATCATTTGCGACGGGTTAATTCAAATGTAGTTATTATTTAGATAAGATTAAATATAAATGTAAGTATTAATCTATATACATATGTAACTAAACTTAAAGTTATCGGGCAATGAACTTTATACCTGCGCTATTCATAAAAGCTCGCAGCGCAGTGAGCTTTGGGAATAAATCACCGACAGTCGCCTGCGTCTCAAGCCACTCGGCCATTGAGAAGGCGCGGTTATATTTAGTTCCGTTACGTAAAACGTCTGACCCTAATTATGGGACCATAGTCAAAAGACGCAAAAACAACACACTAAGTCTAAATTTATTGAAGTAGTTCAATATGTAGTTTTTATTTATCAGTGCAGGTGCCTCTATAACATGGGTAAAGTGGTTGGTTACAGATGATAGTTTTAAAATGCTGTCTATGATGAAAATATTGGTGGTAATTTAAATATAATTTTAAAAAATCAGGTAATAGTAAAATAGTACGTTAAAACAGACAGACGAAACAAAACGATCACGAAATATTGCAAGGCGTCACAAGCTGTCTGTATAATAAGTATATAAAAGGAATATAAATATTAAAAAAGGTTCTAAATGAAAATTCCAATCAGTCGCCAACATACAGCTTTTATATAAAAAAATTCATTATTTTTTTTAATGTTGCATCCATTTTTAAACATCCTTTTATTAAGTGATCACTCTGAAATATGTTACATTATACATTTTTTTAAAATTTAGAATTAGGTTTATCTTACTTTAATTGACAGCAAAATAGCTGTATTCATTCCTTCAAAGCTTTTATTTCTATAACCAATCGTCCTGTATAAATAGATACCGTGTATATACGAGTATCGCTTATATTATTGTTATTAATTAGAGCATTAAAATGGGTCAATTTATAATTCTTCTATATTTACACCTTTCGGCTTCTTATAAATTTTTAAGGTATCAAATGTGTTCTGATTGGAGAAAAATTCACAAGAGACTCAATCGGATGTTTTTTTTATTACTTACATAAATGTGTAAGTAAGCTGTATTTTCTGTGTTGTCATCATCATTTGAGGTATAGGATGTCCACAGCTAGACTTATACCTCAATAAAGATTACCCACAGGATCTGAGCCTTATGTATCCTATCCTTTTTCACTTAAACCTTCTAATCTATTAAGATGTATCGAATTTGGCGAGAAATCAAGTAAGACTAATTATACCCGTGACCTTTACTGCATGGGATTTAACAAAAAAAAAAAACATTCAAGTGTTTTCTTCGTCAAAGAATTTTTCTTAAACAAAAGAAGCCTAAGTTACTCTTTATGACATAAGCTACCTGCGATTTAAAATCGGTTCAGCTATTTAAGAGATTACTTGGAAAAAGCAGAGACAGAGGGAAATTTAAAAAAAATATTTTGACACATGTATTGTAAATGCATATGCATGTAGTTAAAAGCTGTTATTTAAATATTACAGCTAGACACTTCAATTTTATTTATTTATTTATTTATATATTGTACCTTATTCATAAATTGATGATGTAACTAAATGGTAAGAGAATGAAAGGAAATATGAAGAATGGAAGAAGTTAATAGAGATTGTAAAGAACGGAAGATAGTAGTGATATGACGCCACAAACTGAAAAAAATATTTCAAATCGAAAAGTCTCTGTCCTCAATATAATATGACAGTTCGTTAAAAAACGTGGCCATTAAAAAATATATAGGTCTATGTAACACAAAACAATTCATCATAATATATGTAAATACTTTAATAATTCTATTACTTAAAATGTAAATAGAATCCAAAAACATAAACGCCTGTTTAATACAACATATGACATAAACATAGAGTGTCATCGACCCTTGTTTATCCACAATTATAGTCACGCTGTTCCACGTGGGTGTTTCATTTTTAAATCTCCTTGTACAAATAGATATGGAATGAAAATATATCTCCATTTAATTGACACGTTGCCTTTTCGTGGATTACTCCAGATTTGTTTTGTGTTGTTAACTTGTTGCTTTTTCATCGTATTTACATTTTGTACACACGAAGATTTGTTTAATTTTATTTAAAAAGAATGACTGTTTAAATTCTTGCCGGCTCTTCTCATCAGATAGCGTTTCGAGCCAGTGGTAGCTTGATACTTATTATAACATATTACTATAATCGAAGATTCAAAAGCATATGTAAATGCCTACTCGAATATGAATATTTAATGAAATCAGGCGTTACCTTGCGGAAGTCCATCCTAAGTAAGAAAAGGACCAATATTTGGCCACTTCCACACATGCTGTGGTAGTCGTGCAACAAAGTGCACCGCTGATAAATGCGTATGCGGCAAACAATGCGAATTACACTGCCACCATTAATTCACTCAACACGTGTTTCACCACTCCACGGAGCATCTTCAGGAGCTATGTTACACCGAATAGTGCAGACTCTGAGTTTGGCTTTTGGCAGCGGGCTGGCGGGCGGTGCACTTTGTTGTACGACTACCACTGCATGTGCGGAAGTGGCTAAATATTGGTCCTTTTTTTACGAATATGAATATTTCGATTTTTTTCTAATATCTTTGAATTATTATATACGAAATTTAAAAAGCTTATTTAACAAAAATTTTAATTTTTTTTTTGAAATTTTAAAAAAAATTAAGGCTATTATCGACATTTCAAATTATTTGATCTGCTATTGTAAAAACATATCTAGAGTGTGTTATCGGTTCTTTTTACATGCGTGATAGGGAGTCTCATACTTTTAATTTGACGGACAATTGACAATGTATTATGTAGTATATGTATATTATAAACATTAGGGGGTTATAAAATGAACAACTGAATACACCAGCGACTATATTCCGTGTCCCCTTTTTTAAAGTAAATCTATCTGTTTTAAATATTGTTTGTATGTAAATCGGATGAAAAACAGTGTGTAGCTTCAACGGAATGGATGCTATAAGATTAACGGAATTGGATCTGCTGCTATGTGTTAGGGTTTGTGCAAAAATATTTAGTGTGTTGTATGTAGAAAAGATAGCAGCTGTTTTGACTTGTTAATTTATTAACGGGGAGTAAATGCAGTAATAGAATAATATCGTTAGTGCGATCATCGTGGCGATCTTTGTGGGAAGCCAATGCCTTGCAGTGGGTGACCCTCGGCCGAAAATAGTAAGAAGAAGATACAGTACTAATACACTTGATTGTTCAAGTTACATAATTACCAATAAAAATTGTCAAATTGAATATGAATTACTTTTACTTGCTAATTGATGGACAATATAAATAATGATGCTCGGCACAGAATTGTTAAATATCTCAAATCCTCATAAAACTCTTGCTGTTTGCTCCTTAAGCAAACTCTCTCTCTGCCATAATGTCCTTCTCTACAAAACATGCGTAAGACCTCTCTTAAGCAAGTCTAGTCTTCCTCCACGACCCGGTGTCCACACTCCTACAACTCCAAGTTCTTCAAAACTATTTCACACAGATTGCCACTGGCGCGGAAAAGTACATAAATTTGTTTTCGACAGTGACCACAACGTCCAGGAATTCTTTTGAGGATTGCTCAAAGATCTTTTTTCAATCAGCTTCGACAAACCATTTGGGTTTTAGAACGCACACTACACCCTCCGCAACAACTCCAAGATGAGAAAGAGACGTCTGAAGAATGTCCTTACAGATCCCATCCCTGAGCTTACAAAAACCATTCACCACGCCACAGCCTCGTTAGTCATTAAGAATACAGTGTGTGCAGTAGTGCAGGCCTAAGTTTAACAACAACATATTTAATGGAATCAGGCGTTACCTTGCGGAAGTCCATCCGAAGTAAGAAAACAACCAATATTTAGCCACTTCCGCACATGCAGTGGTAGTTGTGCAACAATGTGCACCGCCCGCCAGCCCGCTGATAAATGCGTATGCGGCAAACAATGCGATTACACAACCGCCACCGTTAAATCACTCCAATGATTGATTTGAGAAAGTTATTTGCACTTTGTTGCACGACTACCACTGCATGTACGGAAGTCGTTAAATATTGGTCCTTTCTTCCTCCTTCCTTACTTCAACAACAATCACTCTTTCCGTGATACATCGCACACAAACACGCATACGGCGCAACAATATCGGACAGTGTATTTCTAACAATTCTCTTCGCGTATAGCGAAGGCGGTCCGAAGTAGTAGTAGCTAATAAATTTTATTTTACTAAAAAGTTTAACCTTGAAATGACATTAGGGTTATGTGATAACGCACCGGAGGCGCCATACGGGCCGCGGGGGAGTGACGCCTTGTCCCGTGACCCGGTACTAACGCAGGGTTAGGGGGCCCGCAGTCAGCGCTGAATAAATTCCCTGCCGATTTAACGGTTCGGGTGTTTGCTCGCGTCGGCACCTTCAAAAGGTTCTCGTCCTCTCGGAATGACGACAGCGTGAGCAATGTGTTCCACGTGTTGTACGGACTCATGATAATATTGAACTTTTTATATAATATTTCAAATTGAATTCCCAATGTAACTTTCACGTGAGTACAATATTTTTTAGTAAATTTTGTAATTAATATTATGCTGTGTCTTTACTTAATAATTATCAACAAAGTTTTAATTGATCAATAATGACATTGTTCAATGTATTAAAAACCTTTCTTATGTGTAAATACCATGTTGTCTTAAAACAAGATGAGAATGAATATAAATGAAGCTGCAAAAAATAGTTTCACTATTGAATTAAAAAAAATTGTTATTACTCCTAAATGTTCAGCGTACTATCTATCCTGACAGACTTTGTAGGCCAGAAGCTATTCACCTATAACATTACAATCATTTTTTTTATTGAATCTATATACGACACATTAGCGTCCAAAACATGGGCACGGACGTTAATGTCTGCTAACTGAACTATTGCCTAACTTATATCTTAAACTATTTTATACTAAATTACTAAACCGCTTTTTAATTTTTCAATGCTTTCAAATTCTGTGTTTTTTTTTTCAAAACGCCCCTGCAATGTCTAGTCTAGTCTTTTAACATTGCGATTTGCACGAATACTTTCTTTTACGTTTTACTTCAATAAATAAAAATGTCAGATTCCAAATTCAAATATTTTTTTATTTTTTATTTTTAATTATAACATTATTTATGGCAAGAATAGAAGTATAATAGATTGCTTACAATTCTTTAGTTTTCAATAAACACAATCATATAATATAAGAAAAAAAAAGTAAGAAAAGGACCAATATTTAGCCACTTCCATACATGCAGTGGTAGTCTTGCAATAAAATGCACCGCCCGCCAGCCCGCTGATAAATGCGTATGCGGCAAACAATGAAAATCACACAACTGCTACCGCCAAATTACTCAACACGTGTTTCACCCTTCCACGGGGCATCTTCAGGAGTTATGTTACACCGATTAGTGCCAAACACAGTCAAGTAAGTTGCTAAATATTGGTCCTTTTCTTACTTAGGATGGACTTCCGCGAAGTAACGCCTGATTCCATTAAAAATCAGGAACTTTTCGGGGTTGTGGCTGACGCGACAATATACAGATCTTGAATAGGCTGTCCAGAAATATAACAAATCGTCTCACGAACGACAGTAAGATATAAAGATCAGAATAATGTGAATGTTATACATTCAACCTCAGATGACACGGAGAGGGAGACACAATTTTTTTCGGATTTCTTGTTCACGACCCGCGACGCGGTAAATGGATTATTCATTCGATTATAGGAGCAGTCGCGGAGGAATTCAATTCAGGCTTCGACGAAATGAAATTTCTGAAACATCCTTTTCTCTTACGAAATAAATTTACAATGTTGCTACACAGCCGCTAGGTGTGCCGATTACTCGCGCCGCGGAATCTGCCTTCATAAATAACGATGATTGTTAACTATCAGAACAATCAAAATTATAATCATTTCAACTATAAAGGTTTTATATCCGTAACCAAGCGACACTGTGCTAATTTAGTTTTAGCTTTGGTTTAATCTAGTCAATCCTACTCCTCGGGAAGTCACAGCAGACCCTTGATGTGACCGGTAATATCAGAAAGGTTTCTTGTTGAACTGTACATGTGATGACAGTAGTTCATGCTATGCACAGAAGACTACCCGTAACATCTAAAGTGAAACCAGAATACGAGAGATGCCCAATTTCCCTTGACAAATGAGAACTCAGACTGGATACGCTTGGCAAGTGGAAATGGAGGTATACGGAAGGTACCACGGCATCCACAAGGAGAAATTTCGACCCGCACGCTGTATCGTAGAGATTGTAGAGGACAGAATAAAAGTGTAATATAAGAGATTGAGAAGGATAAAAGGAGAAAGTGAAATAAAAAAATTAAATGAAAAATACTTTAACTGAGTTATAACGATCGTGCCTGACACATAGCAGGAGGGACCAAAGGTCTCCAAAAAGGGGGGGCCATAAAAATTTTTTTAACACGACCATGTTCATCTAAGACCTCTATCACTAAACAAGTGTAAGCTTTCATTAATTGTATATTCCTGATCATATTTACTTTGAACAGCAAATGTATATATATATATATATATATATATATATATATATATATATATATATATATATATATATATTGCTACATTTACAATGATAGGTTTTATGATATGCGTCGAAATATCTCATTTAATGTTCCATCTCATGATTACCTTTGGTAGAAAATTATATATTTATTATTATATAGATTATTATGCCTGTGTCCAGCGGGAACGTTCGATTTCAAAGAATTTAATTTTATAATTGACCGCAGTTAATTTTGATTTCAATTGTAAAGAACATTTAAATTTTATCTTTTGTATTGACTCAGTCACAGCACCGTGATAAGAACCTACTAAAAATCTCATTTCACAATTCGGCTCATAATTACTTAGGATAGTAAATTTTCGCTGTCTGACGTAATGGACCATCAAAAGAGCGAATTAAACACAGCGAGGGCGCTGCTTAGCGAGCCACGCACGTTCAGGAGCCGTCTTGAAAAGTTTTAAGGTTTTTTCTTTCCCGATTGCTCGCAAGAATGGATTATTCATTCGTTTATTCGACGGCTGTTAGAAGGGAATTAAATACGGAGCGGGAGAAATTAGTTTCCTAATGGTTTTCACCTTCAACTCGTGGAGCAAAATGAGTAAAAACATTTGCAAGATTGTACTCCCTACTTCGACTTATTCTTCCCAATTATAAACTCCTTCGATGGCGGAATAATTTTGAACATATGTTTTTTTTTTTTAATCTATTCTCGCTGCAATGGAAGCCATATATACCTTATTTCTTTTCTTTCTTACTTATCAATTTTGTTAACATTTTCTGCTCTACATCTACTGTTTTAAATACAAATAGAAGGACTTTTTATAGTGCCGTCTTTCACTAGCATAACGTGGCCAAAGTGTTTGATAACGAATGATCGCTGAGAAGCCTTACTTGATCTTAAGGTCCTGGAGAATGAAGACTTTATTTAGAATCTATATTCCACAGACTTTAGAGTCCGTGCCATTGTTTTTACAACTAATTTTAATAATTCCGTTTTTATTTTTGCTCACATTTTTGCATGTTATAGTGTTTTCAAGTATTTTCTGAAGTACTTCCTAACTAAGATCGTATTTTATTATTTTTTAAATTAGTAGTATCATGTTTGTTTTTAACGACGCCTTAACAATGTCCAGTTTTAAAAATTACGGTACTTGCGACTATTCCACTTCCTTTTACCATATTGCCATCCTCAGGTTGTACGCAGATTTCGCCACATCGATGAATCTTGTGATCGCATCTTGAGTCTCGTCCGTGTAATACACGCACGAGTTCGTGTGACGTGATATTGCTACCGCCACGCTGACAATGTTATACAGCCCGAAGGTGTCTGTTGTTCGACAAACAAAGACGTCCGCCTCGCTCTTTTGCCACTGAGCTTCGTTGATGTGAGTGTCCTTGAATAAAATCTAGACCTGTGATTACCAACGTCTCGCTCACGCCTCCGGGGACGCAATTCGAATGTGGACTCGGTACGAGTTTAACCCTTTCGCAGATTAAAAAAAAATTATTACATATGGAGGCGTAAAAATTTTAGACACAAAAATGGTGGAAAACACAGATCTAGCTTATGCACACTTACTATCGAGGGAATCATCAGCAAATTAAGAGAGTACGTGGCTAAGTTTTAACTTGAACATTAAACCTAATCACACTCGCTGTGCGCACGAGAGAAAGTTTCAGTAGAATTAAATTTACGAACTGTAGAGTTACGTACTCCGCAATTGATAGCGCGCGGCGGCAAGTACCGAAGTCCGTAAAGCTGACAATTATGGCCGTCCCCGCCTCACCTGACCTAATCGTTATTACGAACTTTTTAATTGTGAAAGTAGATAGTAATATCACTTTAATGCAAGCGTTTGGCTCGCCTTCTAGAAAATTCTTTAGTTGAAACTATTATTAAATTTTACTACATTTAATTTCAGTAGTAGGCTAGCGGTAGAGAACTTAGATTTACCATCGTAGTTCGCAGGTTCAACCCCTTGGATATACTATTCACACTCTCTGCATTAATTCCTTAGGAATGCCACTGCACACAAACAAAAGCCAAAGGATGGGCACCAGGGTCCTTTGCGTACCATAATACCACACTGTTATTGCCAACCCGCCTGCCAAGCGTGGTGATTATTGTATACCTCATAGATATCTGGGGGAGGCCAGTGCCTTATTTATAGTGGATGTCGTTGTGGTAAAATGACGACGACATTTATTTTAGAAATGTTGTTAAAAAATAAATAGTAAGTATGTTTATCATTAGGTGAAGCCTTCTACTTCTTTTTTCATATCTCTTTGTCTGTGACCCACATGTTTTTCCATTTTGGTTAAGTTATCAGCTCACCGTCTATTTGTTCGTATTTTCTTAAGGTAGTCTTCATAACTATTTGCGTTTGGTCAACTGCCACCACATTTAAGGCATTTGTAAGTGCGTCCGTTATTTAAGTTTATGTCTTAGTAGTTTGTTTTCAATTTTGTTCACATGTTTTAGTTGTTCCAATCTTATTTTTTTACAAATAAAAGCTCATGTCTGTAGCCATACAAAGTGCGTGGTAAAAGGGACGTATCAAATACAATTTACTTTAAATTTATTTGTCGGTTTTTGAGTCGTTGTGTATATCAACAGAACATTTTCAGGTAATTCTCAACTTTTTATTTTTTTATTAATTTTTTATTGCCCGTTTCATTTTAAATAATTTATTTTTAGTTGCCAATTCAAATTCGAAATATCTTCATTCAAACGGGCATTTATAGACACTTATGAATCGATAGTCATTTTTAACATCATAAAAATGGCAATGTAGTATGTCCATGAGTAATATTAGCAGCTCGGAAAGCTGATCAGATGAGGAGAACCGGTCAGAGCCTCAATAGTTGTTCTATTCAAATAATTCGTACCCATTTGAATATTTTTCTTTACACATGGGTGTTAATATATAATAAAGCTGTCTTCCAGATAATTGATAATTTATGTAATTTATTTTGGATCGCCAACAAGACTTACAATATTACGTGCAAATACAAATCACATGAGAAACGTAAGACGGTTGCAACTTTAGTAACAGACAACTAAAACAAGACAAATACAGAATACCAAAAAAAAAAAAACAGAAGACATCAACAAAAAAAGAATTGAAACAAAAATCTTTAGAATATTTTATAGTTTATCTTTGACCTCTGTCTCGCCTATATTAAGCGATAACGAGGTCTACGATACCATCTACATATTTGCCTCGAATAAACCTATTCGTTTTTGTCTTGAAGACTCCTAGGCTATAGTTGGCTGGAAACAACGAGTTCGGTAGGTTGTTATACACCTTGGTTGTTCGCAAAATAAAAGTACAAGCGAAACGCTTAGTGCGGATGGAATTAATTTCTACCGTGCACGCATTTCATAAATCTGTGCGTCTTATTATTCTATGTAAAAAAGATCGGTAAATTATTTGGTGTAATTTCGACGCACATTCTCCAAAATGCAGCCTATAGGATACTGATAAACTGGAAATTTTCATCAACGCTCTAACCTCTGTAGATTAGTGCACACCATCTTTACCGATCAGACTTTTGGTTCGTCTCTGAATGGAAGGAATAAGAGTAAGAGTAATTTATAGGTCATCAAAATCTTCCACCACGAGGGCATATTACTGGATGTCACATATATTCGAACAGAATACACAGTTGGTACTCATTTAGCTAACCACAAAACACTAAAATACCAAACTAGAAGGTGGGTGTAAAATTAAACTTTATTAGTTTAAGTTGGGTGAACAACAGACTGAGAATTTTAATGTTGAAGCAAGTTGCAGAACACGTCCGCCCGCCGCGCTCCCGGCCGCCATTTTGTTCACTATTCAAATTGGAACTGAAAACAATTAAGAGGTTTAACTTCTTACTCCACAATGAAGTGGGATATTTAGGCACGGCAGCATTGTTTTAAAATAATACCAGAGAATTCCTTCACTTCATTTACAGCGTTGCTTACAATTTTACTTTCTGCGCGGATACGTGAATGATAAAAAATATAGAAAGAAATTGCTTCGATTGATCAAGATTCGAATTATGTGCGTATTATATTAAAATCTAAATCTAAAATATACTTTATGCAAATAGTGTGTTACAAGTAACTTTAAAACTGTCAATCAAAATGTCTACATTGTCAGCCCTACATTACCTATATTATCCTAGTATGAAATAATATACGTTTTTCATTAGTATGTTTTTTATTGATTTCAAAATCTCTCCAGTTAGATCTGAAATTAATTGTGAAATTTTATTGTATCTTGTGCAGAAATGATTTATTTAATTTTTCATGTCAAAAACGAAGTGTACACAGATTATTTTTTTTAGAAATACTTTATATTAACACCGTGTCTATCACTGTTTGAGATGTATTGCTATGCAACCGTAAAAATTTCAGGTTTATTAAAAAGTTCTCGCAATGAATCTCGTGCTCCTTTGCAATAAATAGCTCGCCCCTTTTTAAACTACAAATATTGACTCAATATCTGCTATAAAAGTTGCCAAAATAGACGACTCTGGTTGTGTTAGCGTCTTACCTTTCGAACAACATAAGTAGCAAAGAGAAGAAAGATGCGGGGTCCCACTGAACACTTTTCCTGTGTTGTCACTCGAAATGCGTTTAGTATTCTTATTCAAGAGTACACAAGAGGATCTAACAAAGTTTCGGTTGCTTCATCGTCATCATCACTTCAACCAAAGGATTTCCAATAGGACCAGGTGGAGGCAGCCTGAATACATCGTCTTACGATCTTAACAAAGTCGCCTATGCTCTTAAATATTTTCTATTCTACATTCTCAAGGAGCTTAAAATCTAGCACTCGATAAGTAGGACTGTAGGCTATAGAGGTTTATTAAGGCTCCGCTTATATGTTGGACAAACTAATTCGGTCAAATGAAAGCCGCTTCCAACCAATTCCATTGAAAACCTGTGGGGGAGGCCTATACCTTGCAGTGGGAGTCTACACGCTAACACAATAATGATTGCCTGCTAATACTCTCTCCGGATATTGAAATTGTATTTGTTGTCTGTTCTCTGAATCTAATCAAATATCACGTTCGAGAATTTCACCTGAAAATATATGGTCGAACTATAAACCGTTTTATGCCACGATACGAAACTGTATTAAAGCATCGCGGCTAAAAGAATTCACCAACAGAAACGGAGTAAAATATGAAACGTCGAAAATACAATCCAGCTCGCCGCGCCAGAGCACGTAGCGGCGGCGAGTCAAGAATTTTTGCGGATTTCTGCTCATAATTCCCGCGGACGACCGCGGCCCACTCTGAACGGATTATGTATTAGATTGTAGAATCGGCGGCGAAATGCAATTCTATTTTCAGAGAAATATAGTTTACGAAACCCTTTGTGTGAGTCTAATACAAACCCGAGCTTTTTATTTGTGGAATGTTATGAAAACACTATTGCAATTTTATGCACGTACATATACATACACGTACACACACACAACTGCACAAACTCACTCACACGCACATAGATCAATTAAAAATTTAAATTAACAGTACATATAATGTATGTATATAGCCATGCGGGAATATATGTACAAGACTACTACTACTACTACTCCGCTGGCTCAGTGACCCAAAGTTGGTCTTGGCCTCCGAAGCGAGAGACTTCCACTTTCCTCTATCTTGCGCCATCGTCTGCCATTGGTTGACATTCAATTCGCGCAAGTCTGCCCCAACGCGATCGATCCATCGATATCTGGGTCTACCCACTGGTCTTCGACCCCTCGGTTTTTCCAGGTGCGCTACCTTCACGCTCCGATCCGATCCCATTCGCTCCAAGTGACCAAGCCAGCGGATTCGTTGAGCTTTATATTCGCCTATGATATTTGGCTGTGCTACTAAAGTCTCAATTTCGGCATTCTTACGGAGCCTCCAAGATCCGTCTTGATTTCTCGCTGGTTCCAAGATCTTCCGCATGATTTTGCGTTCCGTCACTAGCAGTTTTTGTTCTTCTTTCAAAATTAGCGTCCAAGCTTCACAGCCATACATCAATATTGGTCGTATTGCGGTTTTGTAGATACGGACTTTTGTACTTCTGCTTAGGAGCCTAGACACTATAACCTTGTGAAGTGCTGCACTGCATATGTACAAGACGAGAATTTCAATTCTGTTGTCTGAGAATCTAACGGTAACATCACAGTTATTGTATGTTATTTTTAATTATACGTATTTTTTATTTATATTCATTTTCTTTTATTATATAGTTAAGTATATACACTATATATAGAACGTTTAATAAAGTTTAGCACCTAGGATATATGTTTTGCTTTTACTTACCTTATCGTTATTTATTTTATCTCATCCTAGTATCATTATGTCGTCAGGTCTCCTCCAAAGATGGCTACGATGACCAATCCTATGGTACCCTTATCGAGCGCTTTCTGGTGACTTAAGCTATGCCATCAGTCCGTCGGGACCTGTCCACGACACGTTTACCAGCGTAGAGTCGCCATTCGAGAAGCTTCCAGGTGCAACGAGCGTTTGCACGAACGAGGTTTCTTTCCCCCAACGGCCAGTTCAGACGCGCATCCTTTGCTGAGGGTGATGATCTTCGCCTTCATTTTATAACGCCAGCGGTTTCTGTATATTTTTTCAGCATTTATAGATCACAAGATGTAATTATTTATTTCAAAATTTAATCAATTAATTATCACTTGGAAGTGATTCATACTCTTGTTTAGTTATAACATTATGTTTATTTGATTCCAGACAGTTACTATCTATTACATGTCACATTAATTATAGAGTGAATGAAAGAACTAATAATACAGAAGTGAGAAAATGATAGAGAAGTAATAGAGAAATGAGAGAATTACTAATGAGTGAAATGTATGAGCTATCTATATAATTTACTCACATTATATAAACATACATCTGTACACGTATTGACGGCAATAAGAAAAACTACACATGCACGTACAATTTTAGAATGCTACAGGCAAATAATTTCTGACAGTGCATTGTTGGAACAACTAGTGAATGTTGTTAATACATGTCAAAAATGCATTTTCCTAACTAAGAATGAACATAAATAGCCGCGCCTTTGAGTTCGGATTGCCAGCTACCGTGAATCGACATAAAAGTCAATGGAGGCGCTAATTAAACACGCGGCCTCTGCTTTAAACGTAATTGAAGTCGTAGTCTTTTCTTCGTAGTACTCCGTCCCTTTTAGTTGAATGCTGCATTTAAGAGTTAGATTTTATTAATTTATAGCGTTTATTACTTAATTAACGGACTTAGCTCGAAGGATTGCTCGTAGTGGCAATAGGCGAGGCATATCACTCGTTCAGCCAACAGCCGTTGGGACCAAAAGGTTGTAGGGTCACCACCCTACCCACCCTTCCCACCTTTAGCCGGTCAAAGCGGCGTGGCGATCTTTGGGAAAGGCTAGGCCTTGCAGTGGACATCTATCGGGTGACATGAATGAAATACCTTAAATTTTAAATATATCAGCAGAAGAATGTGGTTAACAAGACAAGCAATATATGTTTAGTGGTCAGAATTCTAGTCATAACAAATAGTTATAAAAAGCCACGTCCTGTATAAGAGACCCAGACATTCCACGAAACACCAGGCTAGGTGACCGATCGCGTCTAGGTAAACGGTTAATATATGTTCGTTGGTGTAACAACCTCGGGCTATATAACAGTGTCTATCGTGCGGTGGTAGTAATATCACGTCATACGAACTTGCGCGTGTTTTGCACGGACGAGACTCAAGATGCGATCGCAAGATTCGTCGATGTGGAAAATACGGCAAACGCCGCGCAGATACTGGCGCACAACCTTATGATGGCAGTATGGAGTAGGGATAAGAAAGTGGTCGCACGAACCGGATTTTTAAAAATTGAACATTGTTAGGGCGTCGTTGAAAACAAACAAGACACCAATGGTTAAAAAAATAAACATTATAATTAGTTGACTTCAACTTAGTTTTAAATAGTTGACGACTTAAGTTAATAAATAGTTTAAAAGACTTAAACAATGTAACATGCGAAAACGAGTACAAACTAAAATTGCGGATGTATTAAGTGTTATTTTAAAAAGGGACATTAATGTCTGTAAAATAAAGATCCTAAAAAAATTGCGTAACAGACACAACCAGGGTTCACGTGGAAGCATCGAATTTTATTGAAGAATATTAACAATTCATTAATAAAATAATTAAGAAGGTAAAAACGGATTATCAATTAGTTTTGATAAGCTGTTATAAATCCTAATTGATTAATATAATTCTACTACAAACTAATAAAACATGGGGTATCAGATAAAATAATTTGGAAACTTTGAAGGTAAATTATTTTGAATTTGTCCCTATATTTATTCAAAACACAAAGCTTTATATCATATTCAAGATTGCCTTACATTACAAGACATACGTATACATATTTATACAATGTTAATATATCTGTTTATTCGATGTATTTGCATAAAAAAGTTTTCTCTCAATCCACTGTTACTTACAAAATTGGAACTTCAACCCGGCAGAAGCAGTTGTGTTAGCTGATGAAGATATGAAAAATGAAATGTATCCAATTTAGAAAAGGAATCCAATTACTCTCAAAGCTGAAGTGAATTGTATCGGGAAGGCTCCGACGCTCGCACTGGCTTATGATAATGAGGGGAATGGCCGAGGCTGCGAGCGCTGCCCGGTTATTCTTTATTGCCGCTGAGAGATGAGACGCGGTAAGCCTGAAAATTCTCCAAACTCATTTGTTATTTAATTGTTTTTAACAATTATCAAATAAAAACATTGTTGTAAATAGCATCACCGTCATTATTTTAAACGCAACATTGTTCTCTCCATAGTTATCTAATAAAAAGCCGCAAACATCGCGATAGAAAATTTCTCGTTTTTCAAGGCTACGGTACAAAGGCTACAAGAACGCCACTACCCCACGGGACACAGGAGCTACAGATCAAGGCGGTCATCGTTATTGGTCAAACTGCGGACATCTTGGAAGTGTAAAACAGTGTATATCATAATTGGTAGCAATATCACGTCACACGAAATAAAAGAATAGGTAGGTGATTGAAATAACTTGATAATACTTGGTCGAAACTTATTCGAACTAAAAAACAATCTATATAAATTGATCACCTATATAGCACTGTTACAGAAAACCACACAGATAATGTAAAACAAACCAAAAAAAAAACCAAAAAAAAAATGTGAGTTAGACAAAGATAGGAAATAACTTCATACGCAAAAATTCTGGTTTACAAAATCCCGAGATACGTTCACAGTTCCGTTAATCCAGAATAAAGTCCAGCGTTCTTTTCAGTCTCTAAGTTACAATCTATCAAGAAAGTTAAACCTTAGGTCTTAAGTGAGTTTAATACTTTCGTTACTCTATAAATCTAAAAGATACAGATTCGAATCGTTTGCTGAACAAATTTTCAAACTATCTAATGGACCGTGTTTTTTATAGTATTAGATACACTCTTGTTAATAAGAAAAGGATTCCTTACAACTCAATTATGTTTGGCATATATAAATAGTTAAAAACGTTATACAAAAAAAATAAAAATCCAAATATACAATAACAAATGTGATAAAATGTGATAAAATGTTATAAAATAAAAGTCAAATGTGACATATAATGTATTATAGAAAATAAGTAAAAATGTAAAATAAAAATGTAAAATGAAAAAATGTAAAAAGAAAAGAGGAAAGAATGATAGATGAACAGAGCAAAAGGGTAAGAAAGTAGAAATGTAGCATAAAAGATAGATAATAGACCGAAAGAGAAAGTAAAATATGAAAGAATAAATAGGGGTACGAGAGGTCCCCAATAGCAGGGGTCAAAAAAAATATGTTTGGTAATGGATTACGGGTTGTTGTAACGATTAATAATTTCTTACTGTATAAATGCAGAAATCATTATTGCATAGAGTACTGTGTTCTAGTAGAGATTCCTATAAAATCATCACCATATAAACCGATAGACGCCAACTGCAAGGCATAGACCTTCCCCAAAGATCATCACAATGGCTGGCCTGACGCTGCTTCAGCGCCTTTCAACTTTTTTATTTGCATGGTGGCCATTCGACAACCTTTCGGTCCCAACATTGCCCCATTTCGAACGGGCAATTCTTCGAACTACGTCGAAGCCCTCATTTCTTTTGGGTATCTTCTCATTTCTGATTTCGCAGTCAAGCTCTGACCCGACAATGATCTCTCTATTGGTCTCTGAGTGACCTTGAGCCTTCTTATAAGGGTCATCGTAAAAGACTAATTTAGGAGAGTAGCTAGCATGATCAGAGCTACGGTCATAAACG
Source organism: Battus philenor (assembly GCF_028537555.1). Lineage (NCBI taxonomy): Eukaryota > Metazoa > Arthropoda > Insecta > Lepidoptera > Papilionidae > Battus > Battus philenor. The sequence continues at coordinate 372,407 of NW_027181737.1, read as the reverse complement.
TCTTAAACAGATGAATATATTTAAATACATGCAATGTTATGTAACCTGCTTATAGGTTATGCTGTTTCCGTAACTAAATAAAATAAATGTAACGTTAAGAATCTAAAAGTCAATCATTTGTTAATTTTGTAATGTTACAATCTCTCTATACCTTATGGATTTTTGATCCTAGGATAGGCTCCTTATTTTATGATATTTTTACGCTATTTGTAAAGTGATGTTATGTATCTAACCGACTTCAATTTTTTTAATATCCCCAGCTTTTCATTCTGCTAACTCTTCTTATGTCCTGTTAATACCTCTCGCTCATTCTGCTTTCCATCTCTCTATCTTTCATTCTTATTCATTCTTTTACCTTTTATACCTCGCCTCTTTTCCTTCGTCATTTCTCTTGAACTGCTATTTTACATTTTTTCAATTTATTTCTCTAAGACTTATGTCTATATGTCAACTATCCATTATTAGTACTTCTACCTTTTCCATACTATGGTTATCTGTAAGAGATTGCCTCGTTTAATAAGAGCACCCTTTGTACTGTTTTGTATATTATTTTAAACTATTTAAATGTATCATAGCGTGCACAATAAATAATATTAAATTAAATCAAATTTAGAGCCTACATCACTATATTATATCACGTAATTTCTTTATTTCATATTGTTAGCTTCTTTTCTTTCTCCACTATTATTGTATTCTTCTGCCTTCTGGCCGACGGCCACTAGGTGCGAGCAGCGCAAATCCGGAAATCTTTCCGGTCTTTGAGGAAAGCCTATGCCCTACAGTGGGCATCTATCGACTACCATGATAAACCTGTTGTTATGTAATTTATACATCTGTCTCTCGGAAATCAACCCTGCACCGTACAATTAAAACCCATTTACCTTGACCACTAAGCGTTTACTGTTTTAAGAAAACGTGACCGAAACGTAAATTCTGTCCCAAATCGCGCTGTCTGGAGATTTAGGACAGCGAAGGTCGTCCCCAATAATTGGAAACGGCGTTCGAAGCAGAAAATATTTTGTTAAATTTTTGTTCAAAATCAAACTCGATAAATTTAATTTACTCGATGATTTAAATTAGTATAGACTCTGTGTTTGGCACTAATCGGTGTAACATAACTCCTGAAGATGCGCCGTGGAGGGATGAAACACGTGTTGAGTGATTTGGCGGTGGCAGTTGTGTAATTCGCATTGTTTGCCGCATACGCATTTATCAGCGGGCTGGCGGGCGGTGCACTTTGTTGCACGACTACCACTGCATTTGCGGAAGTGGCTAGATATTGGTCCTTTTCTTACTTAGTATATACAGTATTCGATATATTAGTCTTAGCCTAGTCTGTAGACCCCTTGCTAGGTTAATACCTTGATATGATCTTGAAGACGGGTGATCATCGTTTGACATGGTGATGATGATTATAATACAATAATCTCTATGACGCGGTACTTTTATAACACGTCCGTATAACAATTCTTTCATGTAACAATTTTTTTCCATTCACTATAAAATTGATTTCTGGCGTTATATTTCCGTGCTGTCAGATTTATTGTGATTCCCACGCACTCGAAATAACGAGGGGATTTCCCACTTTATTTTTGTGGACTGTGTAATTTATTGTGATCTGTATAGTTCGTGATCAATTTTGCGTATATCTGCACATTGTGGCGGTTATGTTCTCAAAAAAAAAAACATTATGTGTTTTTTATTTAACTTGGACAATTTATCGTCTAAATACTGTAATGTAACAGACACAGATAGTCAAAGACTCAACATTATCAAGTTGAAAATTTTTATATTACTATATACAGTATTCTTCTTTCTTTCAAATTCTGTATGAATCTAATATTCGATTTTAACCGCATTAATGAGAAAAGTTAAACGTAAATCTTTTACATAACGCGCTTTACGAGGCCTTGTTAAGAATATTTGCACAAACTCTTATACGCGAGACTAACAACCGTGTTATAAAATGGTATTAGTGCATAATTATATCTAAGTATTTGTAATGTTAAATGTTAATTCTACCATTTTCTTATAATTCGTATTTGTATATCATTTTCAATACATCTATAGCTCTTATTTCATGGTGGTTGCATATAGTTATCAAAGCTTTGAAATACATTGTACACCGTTGTAGGGTATACCTTAAAATTATGTTAATAAGAGAAGCAATGGATGTTTCATTTTGGAATAACATCATAGTGGAACGCAAACATAACCACAAAGAGTAATTTTGAATAATATTAATACCTTTGTATCAATCCATCGCTAGGCGCCGGGGCAGGGGAGACAAGTGTGAGGTATCTCATTTGTACATCCGTTAATAATTCTCTTTGATTGTCAATTTTGATATTCAGATGGAAGGGTGCTGTAGGGGACAAATTATAATCATTACCATTTATATAAGCAACTGTGTACGCTTTATATTACAATAAAATTAAAAATTAAAATTCTATCATACTAAAATGTTTAAAATCAACCTACCCTTCTCAGACCAATTCCTAATTTATAGATTTGAGTCCCCAAAGTTCTCAACCGTTAAATTATATCAATGGAAACAGAACTATAAGCTGTCGGCTCTCTAAAGGCCTGCTCTGGCTGGGGACCCTACTGCGCCTGGTGGCAGAGATCTTAACCGTTTATCGTCTTCTTAACAAACATCTATTTACATGAGGCGCTATTGACAGTCCTTTGTGCAGAATGTGCCTAGAAGATGACGAGCCTGCTGCTCACGTATTATTTCGGTGTACAGGTGTAGCACCTTACAGGGTTACCCATCTCGGATCATCGAGGTACCTCCCCAAGATCCTGCAACATCAAGGGTCTGCTGGGCTTTCTCGAGGAGTTGTGTTAAATCCGACGCAAAATGAACGCAGTGCCGCTTGACAAGAACAGCAGACAAGAACAACAAGACAGTACATCCGCCCAAGAGTAGGAACCTATTTACGGCAGGTCTTGTCTCTATCGTCCAATAACCAATTTAATGTGAGGGTTTCATGCCCGAAAGCATTACCTGATTCTCTAAGAAGGTGATAAAGTTGTAAGGTTCAAGAACACACTAACGATTTATTCCTCGCTCGGGATGCCAGATAAGCTGGCTCCAATATTATCCGGATATGGTACCTGAATTGCGGGTACACTCATCTATCAATTACCATCAAGAGATCTAGCCAAAATTACACCCAGCCGTTGAAGGTATTATCTAGCACATACCTCTTTCATTCGCAAGACAAGTGACGATGACCAAACAGTCCACGCGACGAAGTCAAACAAACATGTCCGACGTCTGGTGTTACTCACATGGCCACCGCAGTAGGTAGACTACTGGAACCTGTAGTACTCTAGTCCAAAAAACCAGACCGTTAGCGCCGGTTGCGAACCTAAAGCCGAGTATCTCTTCAGCCGGAGGTAAAAAAACCTAACCTTTAATATTTTTAAATACACGGCTCTAGAATGATTTCTCCAATTATTAAGTTTTGCGAAATATTAAAAAAAAATAAACTCGCCTGAGTTTATTGTAGACTCAGAACTGGACGTGTTTAGAACCCTCGTATATTTAAGTTGGATAATGTCAAGTTTTCTTCACATACATGAATTATTATTATAATTAATAGTAAAGTGAAAACTAATGCGAGAAATTAATATCATGGTGAATAATAGATGATATACAAAAGAAACGAAAATGAAACTGTCATTACGGACTTAAAATGAGATTAAGTCATTTACGCTCGTCTCTATGATGTAAACACTGAAAAACTTGAATCAATTGATATCAAATCAAAAATAAAATTGATATTAATATCAATAATTTTGACGTCATTATATATTCACAGAGTTTACCTTCGTCTGAATCGGTTGCCTCGGGAGTTGGATTAACTTCGTGAACAATAGAAAGTATGATATTAGATCCATCGGGAACACGCAGATCGAATGTTCCAGATATCTGCAGAATCATAAAAGAGTTTAGAACTAGCCAACAATAAGAGTAATTGTATAAAATTGGAGACGACTACGCCCCTGAATGAAATATTATAAAAGAAACTCGAATAACAGAAAATATTTATTGAAAGAAATGCAATCAGTTGGTATTTTGAACAATATTGCCATATATTTCATTTGTACAACCACATTTTATTTTTTATAAAGTTAAAGTTTAAGATAAAGTTAATCTATTCAACATTTAAGCTTTTAACCCTTTCACGACCACGGGGAGGCCGGTGTCCCAAGCAAAAATGATGGATTTATTAAATATTTACGTAACCATTGTAAATTATTCTTTTGTTTTAATATTTCGGAAAGTACCTTTTTATTATTTTTTACTAGCAATATAGGATAACTAACACCGTTTGTTGTTTATCGTCATCGGAACGTTAGAGTTCTTTTGGCGCAAATGATCTGCTGTTTGGAATAAATAATTGATATTGTAAAAGTGCTTTTCAAGTTTTTACAGTGTCAAATTATCATTACCTGGTAAGTAAATTGTTATTCTAAATATTCAGTAGTAATGTATTTATGTTGTATTCTGTCATAAATCGTTATAAAGATTATGGGACACGGATGTCCCTGTCGGCGTAAAGGGATACTTTTTATACGGAATTTCTTAACTTTTGGCCTGGTGATATACCAAAATGCTATCATTTTCTTACTCATATTTTTCTCAGAATATGTTTCGTAAGGGACGTGGAGTTTTTGAACTTCGAAAAAATAAAATTCTTCAAATTTTTGTGGGCGACAACAGCGATGAGGAAGATGACTTAGTGCTTGATGACGAAGACCAAAGACTTCTAGTACAGGATGATGACCAAGGGGTATTTGATGTCGAGGTTGAAGAGACGACGACTCTTCAACGGCAAGAATCACCCGAACCTTCAACGTCTCAAAAAAACAATCATTCTAATAACTAACCAATCATCTAACAACAGGAATTGTTTCGCCGAGTACCACAAATAATTTGCCCTATTATATTTATATTATTCATAAACAAGTAAAAAAAAGTACACTAAGCAACAAATGTACATTATTTACAACAAAACAGACTTACCAACAAGTAAACCAAAATTTAGAGTTTAAGTAGAAAGTAACCCTTAGCGACCATAGGGACATATTTGTCCCATAAATTTCCAAAAAAAATGTAAAACTTTTTTGAATTTTTAGTATAAATTATGTTTTTAGGATGCCTATTAATTCATTACATCTAGCTAAATTAATTAAATAAGGTACCGTAATCTTATGGTCCTGAAAGGGTTAACAGAACGCTTATTGATTATCAAAATATAATTTATTTACTATTGACAACTCGGCTTCTCAAGACGCTGTACATGTAGAAAAGAAGCAGAAAGAAACTGCACAGCAACACTTCATTTGATAAAGTTTAACAATACAGATCTATACATACATACTTTATCAGATACAGTTTAAATGTTCGTTAATATGCGTTTTGAATTTTGTAAATGTTAGTCCAATAATGTATTCCTGAATTTTGTCACAACTAATAAAATATTAAAACAATAATACTGGAAATTATAAGAGCGTAAACATAGACAAGAGACAAGAAAGTCGCAGTGGAAGTATCTAGAAGACTTCTTGTAGGAAAACTAATATAAAAGAGAAAAATTTGCCAGCCATTCCGCATTCCGCGCACGAAACAATTTTAAAGCCATTCATAGAACACTTCGAACGCGACGCGATCCGCGCAAACTCGCGAACAACACAAGACGCAATGAAACATTCTCAAGCGGCATTCGTTTAATGGTCTCATTGTGTTCCACATCATACGTCACCGTTTTACGTCTCCGTGTAAAGGAGTTTTCTTGTCACTTAAGTTGCAACTTCCATAATCTCACGCAATTCATAGCGAGCGAAGTTTTAAGTGGAATTAAATTTACGTTCAGCTCCTTTCAAGCGTCGAGGGAGCTGGCGCCTCATGGGAATTGATAGTGCTCGAGAAAAACTTGAAATGACTTCCTTGAACTTTGTAGTCTGATTTTAAAATATCGTTTGCGAAATTGTTACACCATTTTCTCCCTAGCTTTATCTCCTTGGTTATAAACTTGCAATCTACGTGTTAGATCATCTATATATCAATTAAATAAGTGGCGGTTAGGGCCGAAAGGTTCTCGAATGTAGACAATAAACGGATAGACGCAGCGTGGGCAAGACTCCCATTAGATGTACCGACGCCATTGTCAACTAACCTATTAACAAATACAGATCATCGTCGCGATCTTTGCGTGAGGCCTATACTTTTCACTGAGCATATATCTGCCGACATAAAGACAACGATGATGATATATAAAGTATATGTAACAAGAAATCAAATATTTTTATTCCTAATCATTCATAATGTCTTTGATTTTATTGTATGTTTCTAATTTAGATCTTATCGGATTATAGCGGTCGTTACAATTTATATCAATAATAAATACATTTAAAAAACTATTAAGTTAAACGGTTTTTTGATACCCATATTGTGGTGGTTGTGGAAAAATATGTACCTAGTCCGCCATATTGGAACGGTGTCCATCTTGAATTTTAAATTTTGACATAATCATCATGTTTTACTAGTGTAGCCCTTTCATTTGATACCCATATTGAGGGGGTTAAGGAAAAATATGTAATCCGCCATTGTGTATCGGCGGCCATCTTGGATTTATAATGTTATTGATTTTATTATATTGTATTGTCATCTAAATTAAATGTGTGTACAAATTTCAGATCAATCTGACAACGGGAAGGTGCTTAAATTTCAATTTCTAATTTTGATCCAAATAAATTCCGTACGGGTCGAACTAAATAAAACCGTTTAAAAAAAACAACGTACACGTTAGTAAAGTAACAGTGATATAACACATGTTGCACAATAACTATAATCAAGCACTAATGACAAACAGCAAAAAACCAAAATGCCAAAGACCAAAATGAAATCGCAATAATTTGTTGCAATGAGGTATTAGAAATTAGGACGGAATAGAATCTGGTAGATAATTTCAAATTGTAAAAGCTCTCGTGCCAACAAATTGGTGGACTTGGACTTTTTGACAAAAAGTTTTGGCACATTCCACATAAACCACTCTGAAATAGCTTTATTGGACTTATATTTTCTTATAAATATATAATAAAATAATTCGAAATATACAGGGGATTGGATATACGTATCAAGTTTGGATTCTATTATTGTATGATACAGGATGTACTACAAAATCAATAGTTTACGAAGTAATAATGGTATAATCGTAATGATAATATAGTAAGATGTAACGTAATCAAAATTTGATTTATTGCATATAGAAATTAATTTTTGTTTACTGTCTATCCCTGCAGACTTTGTACTGCTAGAAGTTAATAGCTTGTCACATAAATAGAAGAAAATAACTAATTTTAACACAGGCATAAAAAAGCTTTTAAATCACAAGTAATCACTCTGTATAAATGAATTATAAAAAAATTGAAAAAAGTGATTTTAAATTTAAAAAAAAAAAAGTTTTCAAGATAGGATTCATTAATCATACAGTCGTGGTTTGAATTTCATGTTCGTGTATTAAAAATGACCAAATATTGAAAATATTGCAAATTGATACAAAATTTTTGGACGCGCAATTGACGGCTGCGAGTGGATCGTCAATTGGCGCGTCAACCTCGGCCTCCAGGCGAGCCAATTGCTCGCAACGCGGACCTCGTGTTTTAATAGTAGCAACACCCACTAGCCACAGAATAAATTTATTTTATTTTATCATAATATCTCCTTTTTTATCTAATTACGAGTCAACACTATAGTATGATACAAAACAAACATCATCACTTTTCGAATTCGAGTGCCGGTCTGGCGTAAAAATCAGGGAGGAGTCAATAGCCTCCCTGATAAGCGGAATAGATAAAAACTCATTCATAGCCCTCTGCAAAACAATTGCAAAATGTACCATTGAAAGGAACAAAACGCAAACACAATAAATAAATATAAAATAGATAAAAAAAGATAAAATAGAAACAAAGTGATACATAAAACTGCGATAGAGAATTATTATAGGATAAGTAATAATAATGTAAAATAAAAATGTACAATAAAAAAAATGTAAAATGAAAAATGTAATAACAAAAGAGGAAAGAATGAAAGATTGAACACAGCAAAAGAAAAAGATAGAAGAACTGTAGCATGAAAGATAGATAATAGACCGAAAGAGACAATAAAGTACGAAAGAAGAGAAAGAAAATAAAAAACTATGTGAAAAAATAAATTGCAAATAAAGTCCCTGTCCCACCATAAATAGGGGTACGAGAGGCCCCCAATAGTGGGGGTCATAAAAAAAAATCATCACTTTAGCCGTAAGACATTCACAGCTGGGCATAAGCATCGCCTTTAGATTTCCAATAGAAGCAGTTGGAAGCACCCTGTATCTAACGTCATTCAAAGTTAACAAAGTTTTCTTCTCTAACTTGTATGCAGGAGTCCCGGACGTGCTGTACCGTGGCTTTCACTCAGGAATCAACGCCTCGACGACCATCTGTTCCGCGTGACGGGTTAATGAAATCTGGAATTTACAATTTGACATCACAAGCTGATAAATTATAACAAAAACGCACGTGTCATCTGTTAAGGGATAACATTTTGTAGTTCATTCTGATGTCTGGGTCAAGATTATTTGTGTTTTAGTCTTGTGTAGTTTAGCAATAAACGTGACAGCGGTTCAATAAATCATGCAACAAAGTTTCAAATACCATTTGCCTAGCTCTATCCAAATATCGTTATTTTGTAACGCTCCCTTGAGCTAGAACGAAGAAATAAACGGATATTTATTTGCTGAAATTCAGTAGACCAGATGACGGTCCCTCCCTTTGTTACGAGCTCCAAGTAAACAAGTTACTGGAATTAATAATTATTGCTCTCTGGAAGACTGAACATACATTTTTTCTATTTTCTCCTATACGATATTAAAGAATTAAAATTATTATGTCGACTTAAGAAATTTAATTCGCATGCCATTGAAAAACGTACTTAATTGCATAAAGATAAAACTCAATATTAAAAATTGTAGTAAATAATATTTTTGTTCCGTCCGGAGCCAAAGTCGATATTTAATCTGGCCTGCATTCAAGTTAATGTTCCAACAAATACAGTTTTAATTTCTAACTGGACTTCATATAGCAGTCCGTAGGATTTGTCTCGTAGACAACTGTTCGGTAATAATTATCCTTGTAAAGCCGCAGAATTATCCTTATGTAATTTGAAAAAAAAATACTTGCTTGAGTAAAATTTAGGTATTTGTGTTTTTTTTTTTCATGGTCCCCGCTATTGGGAGCCTCTCGTACCCCTGTTTTGTTTGGGACAGGGACTTTATTTACAAATAATTTTTCAGGGTTTTATCTTTATTCTACACTCACTTTCACTCTTCTCAATTTCTTTTATTCTTTCCTTTTATCCTTCACAATATCTTGTAATTATTTTTTGTTCTTGCATTCCTTCTTGCTTTCATCGCCTTCCTTTCCTGATCTTTTTTACTCTTAGGTGGATAGGTACAATTTTATTTCTAATCGTTATTTAATTCTTACATTTTCTTTCATTATCTTTTGATATTACATTTGTTTAGATTATACTTTTTAATACATTAGAGTCTTGTCTTACATTCTATTCGGTATTTGTGTTAAAATCGTTTGTGAGTGCGATCACTGAAATTAAATTCGACTGAGTTTATTATGGGCGCTTCTCGGAACAGGACATCTTTGGAATTCTCATATCATTTATTTTAATTATTGACCATGTTTAGTTAATTATGACTTGTTTTATTTTTTTATGGCACCCGTTTTGGAAGCCATTCTTATCTTATAGCTATAACAGGGATCTTTTTAGACCTCAATTACCATTTTCTCTTCACACCAACAATTCCTTCAACCACCTGTCCTATTGAAAATATATTCAGTAGTAGCCCAAAGGTAGAGGACGAAGATTTGCGATCGTAGGACGCAGCTTCGGTTTCCGTTTTGTGTATTCATAACATAGGATTGCCACTGCTCACAAACAAGTTTCTAAACGATGGGCAGTAGAATCTTTTGCGTATCATTCAAACACAATGCGTTCACCAACCCGCCTGTAAAGCGTGACGATTATGTTATATCCCCGCAGAGATATATTTGGAGAAGGCCTGTGATCTGAAAACAGGAACCTTTTCAAGTGTATCTTTGTTATCATGGCATAAATTCAAGAAGTTTAATTAACAAGAATATGTTAAACAATCTTATAGTATGAAAGACTTTTTCATTGATTATAAAATTTGTAAATCAATTGCCTTACAACTTTTTTTGAAATTGTGAAACTGACAAAAAAAAACACCTTGTGAGTTTGTTGTGGGCTCGTCAAAGAGAAGAGCGAATTTGAAACAGGAATAGGAGAGTTTATTTCCGATTTACATCAAATATAGATATAGAACATTTCCTTCTAGCTTTCTTTTCGTAACGTACACGCGGTGTAAATAATCCTAGGTAGATAACAAAATAATTAAACAACAAGATAGATTATAATTATCTTCTAGTAGGTTACTAGTGCTGATCGTCTTAATGGAAAAGCTATAGAGCTGCAACACTCATTTGTCTTGTATCTGTTCAGCGTTACGTCAAACACTGAACGCTTTAGTGCGGAACTTTTAAATCTAGCACAGTATTGAAACTAGAGTAATCTATTTTAATTAATATTAAAGCTCATGTTTACAGTTGCAATATGTAAATGGCGTCGCGGTTTTTTTTTTGTAGAAATTTTCAAGCATCGTCCATTTAAGTTTTACTTATTACATTTGATAATATATAGAGTTTCGATGGTTTAGTAAGTAAATATTTTTTTATTATCATGGCAGAATGGCAACTGTTATGATTAAAATTTGTTCAAAGCTTACTGAAAACGTCTTGGAATTATAGGTAAAACTGTTGTTTTATATGTGATAATGTGTTTTATTAAAAATGTTTGAGTATAGCGTTCTCGAACTATTTAGGAGTGCTGTGGGCTTCTACGGGATTAAAAAGAAGAAGGCTTTAAAACTAAATTACCTCACTTACTTTAAATTTACAGAAACAATTTTTTTGACATAATTTTGAAGAAAATTACCTAATTCCACACTTACGATAGTTAAGGTAAAGTTTGTACAATAACAAACAATACAGCCTTCGGTAACTGCCCGAACACTAATTCCGGGAACATTTGTAAAGATTTACTATCAATTGTTTTCGCGAATACCGTCCCTTGTTTGAAGCGGAGGGGTCCACCAATAACGACCCCTCGTATGATAAAGAAAAACTATTAAAAGACTTAGTAGGTGCCTCTCCCCACAGCGGAAGCGATTACACCGCCATCTTGTGTAGACATCCCTCATAAAAGCATCGATTTCCGGCTCTGGGTTCGGCGGTGATTAGCTTTATAGACAATTGTCATGAATGTTCCTCACTCACGTGACAGTGTAAAAATTTAACTGCTTTTGCGTGTTTTAAACTATCTCATCACAATATACATTATACTACTACTATTATAATATACCTTTCAGTTTGTAACTGGTGATGCGCTAGTGGGAGACAATCTAATTGGACAACATTGAACCTAAACCAGGAAGGCTCAAGGTCACTAAGAGAGCAATGGAGAGAGCTGTGCTCGAAGTTTCCGTAGAGATCCGTAGAAGAACTTAGATCACCGACGTAGCTCGAAAAAATTCGGGTCTGAAGTTGCACTAAATGGGGCTCTTTGTTCTTGCAATCGATGGCCGTTGGGGCTGAAGGTTCTCTAGGTGCGACCACGAACGGTAGACGCGGCCTAGTTAAGCCTCCAGCTAGATAGACCGACGACATATTTAAGTTCACGGGAAGTTTCTGGATTCGGTGATCTATACGTTCTGCTTTTGCGATATTATTTATTTGTTATTAAACCGTTGTAGATTAGTTCCATCTTCATATTTTCCTTTCTTTAATCAATATATGCCTACAGCAAGGCATAGGCCTCCTTAAAGTTGGCCACGATCACCGGATTTCTGCTGACCACACTCGGCAGCTTCCTCCCACCTCAACTATGTATACCTATTCCTGTAATATTTAGTTCAAGTTTTTTATACTATTATGAATGAATAGATGAATGTAGTATACCAGAAGTAGATGTAAATATGACATTTAATTTGATTTTACTCTTCTGAACTTACAAAAATGTAAAATTTTCTGTTATAAATATTTTTTACAAAGAAGCAATTTGAAAGTTAATAAGCAAATTAAGTTAATGTTGTAGTAAAGCGTTCAATGTAGAGCGGTCACACCATCACACCGTCACCGCTTCCCCTCGCGCCGACACGCCACGTTACAGGACGGCTGCAATAACACTAATACGAGGGTGGCGCCCGGCACTTCCACTGAACCTCAGTGACTAACCTCAGTCACGCGACGAACTGAGCGATGACTCAGCAATTACTTAGCACGCGTGTATTCTGATGAATCATTTTTTTATCACATTTTTATTGTTAACTTTTCATCGTTTACAATAAACTCGTCATAAATATGTACTAGAACAAGTCTCCTAAATACTTTCTTAATATCTCCCTTATTGCAGCATCTCGTTCAACCCATATAGTTAGTGTACATGGTCTTTAATTACATTATAATTTTTCATATTTATCTTTCGTCCATCTTAATTTCTTTCATTCCATTCCATACATTCCATTCCATACATTGGCTCACTTCCATTCAGAGTTTTGGAACGTTGTTTCTAAATTAAATTTAATTCATGATATTCGACACCAGACAATTAGACACAATACAAGACTGTCTAACCATCGACTCTAGTACTAGACGACAATAAAATATAACTTTTTATTACAAACAATACGGATTTTTGTTCACTCACATGGACATATTAATAGAAAGATTCAAATGATGCACGAATTTTATTTACTTACTTTAATGGTAAACGTTTAAAAGTGCTATGCGTAGACTTTTTTGTATTTATCTTCTTGATCTGGCTGCTATTCAATCTATGACTCGACGCCCACTGCAAGTATTAGGCCTCATCCGAAGATATCTATGGTGGGATTTACCATAATCGCCAGGCTTGACAAGCGAGCTAGCTATCATAGTGTGGTAATATGGTGGACATAGGACGCTACTAGCCATTCTCTGGAAACTTGTTTTGTGAGCAGTTGCAATCTTATATAATTAATGCAGAAAGTGTGAATTATGTAAGATTGCATTCCGAGAATCGAAGCCGTGATATACGATCACAAGTCTCAGTCGTCTACCCCTGGGCTATTACTTTTCGCCCGTACCATATAAAGTACTCAAACCAATTATATATATATATATATGTGTGTTTATATGAAATTATAAACTTGATATTCAATCATACAAAAATCTCTTTAAATCCAAATATGAAATGTAAATATATTTTCCGTCAGTTTCCGCACTCTCTGAAATAATCCAATATGAAAATGTATAAAGAATCCATTCTCGGGATATTCTTATCTCGAAACTCGACTCTTTCGAGTTGGCTCCGTGTGAAAAATATTGAAATATCCGGAGACAAAAATAAGTCTATTAACGCCGGGCCGATGCAGGCGCACGCGGGTCTTTGAAAACTTTCAAAAATATTGCGTCAACACCTAACTTGAACGCTGGGATATATAACTGATATTAATAACCAATATCACTATAAACTGGTTAATTCAAATTAGATAGGATAAGCTTTAAATGAGTGAATGTACAGATCATTTGACGTCAATTAATGTACGGTACACCCTATCCAAAAACCAAAGGTTTTAGAAATTTTAAAAATGAAAATAGTAAAATAAATTATTGTTAACTAATTGTTTCTACAGGCTTTGTATTGCCAAGTTAAAGGTCTGTCGCATTTCAGTAGAAAAAAATAATTAATAGGCATAGGTAAATAAGCTAGGCCTCATCTAAATATATCTATTGAGAAATATACCATATATGCCACGCTTGGCAGACGGTTTTGCAAAGTGTGGTATTATGGTACGCAGATAACGCTGCTGTCCATCTTCTAGAAACTTGTTTGTGAAAAGTGATCTTAATAATTAATGCACAAAGTGTGAATTATGTAGAATTGTATCAACGGAATCGAACACGCGACCTCCGATCGCATGTCTCAGTCATCTATCGCTGAGCTATCACAGCATACTGGGTCAATTTGGATTATTATAAATTCTGATCTATCCTTCTATCTAGGCTTCCTCTAACATAGCATAGCGTTCAATTAATAACTGTGTTTCGTCAAATAAACAGAACAGTGGGCATCCTACATAATTAATGCATAAAGTGTATAAGATTGAACCCACGACTTAAAATCGCTAATCTCACTCCTTTATTGATGGATTATCACTGTTCTATATGAACCTAAAGCTAGCAACACCCTGACACCATCGCTACTGGGGCTATTTTTTACTATCTGTTATCAGAAAAGTTTTTTTTAAGTAGTTTTTGTCATCGTTTCAACCATACAACGCTTACTGATTTTATTTATTCGTTAAAAGTACAGTACTAAAAATGTAGTTAATAGTGAAAATAAATATTTATACAGACAGATAGTAGAAAAATAAAATCATTTTAAATATTTTAAATTAAAACTAGCTGTTCCCGCAAACGTTGTTTTGCAAAAAAAAGGTTTTAATTAACAAATAAAAATAAGGGTTGATCGTAGAGGGGTGAAAATTTAGGGTTGTATGTATTTTTGTATGCAGTATCATAATAAAATAAAAACCAAAAAAATTGTCTAAAAAATAAAAAATAAAAATTTAGGGGTGGACCACCCTTATCACTTAGGGGTATGAAATATAGATAGTAGCCGATTCTCAGACCTGCTGAATACGCATATAAAATTTGGTAAAAATCTGTCGAGCCGTTTCAGAGGAGTTCAAGTTCGAACACCGTGACACGAGAATTTTATATATTAGATTAACAGGTTTGAACACTGAAATAATGCAATGAAAACCTTTTTAATGTGTGTTTGGTAAATTTTCGCGATCGTAAAGTTCAATGAACCGCTGGGAGTACGTGACGGCGAGCTTAGCTGGTAGCTGGCCGCTTATCGCGGGCTCCGCTCGGCCCGGCGCTCGGCTTTGCTCTGAGCTGCTAAATTAAAGATAGCACACGAACTCGCCTCATCGCGGCGCCTCCCGGCTCTGGCGTCTCTCTCAACAAAACTCCTGGATTTGTGAATCCTCAATCCAAGACGTTAAATTCAAAAAATAGTCCACTTAAATCTCTCTCCCATAGTACCGACTTTACTCGCGAAAGGGTCGCAATACAACCTATTCTTCTCTGGAACGCGCTCCCCCACGACATTAGGATGATCAGGAATCGTTGCGTATTCAAAGCGAAGCTTCAAAAACTGTTCCTTGACAAGCTGACGGAAATATTACGTTAATTGGATTTTATTACTTATTCTCTTTTCTCACACTCTTTAAATATATGTATTAAAATATATCTACATATGATTATAGTTAGCAGTAGCCTTTAGTATATATGTATGAGGTGTTTTTTAATTTGTCATTTTGATTTACCTTTCTTTCTCTTTTATCATATTTACTTATTTCACGTACCTTCATTAATATATCTCTGCACCGTCTAAACGGTGAACTGGTAGAGAAGGTATTGAACGGTACTGTAAGTAATAAGATTTATACAGGGTGATTGGATATTGATCTAATTTTTTTAAATCGGTGAAGGTATAGCTCATTCACTATGAAATCGAATCAAATATGAGGATATCCGTAGAACAACAATTTAGCTAGGTAGCTCGTGAAATTTCTCACATCACTCGTGTAACCGATGGATGTTGAAGCTGAAAGATTATCGAGTGGCGACCACAAGCCGGTGGTCGCGGCGCGGATAAGAACTAAGTGTTACAATGATATTTCCGCATTTCCATTATGGATTCAAATACAATTGAAATATAAGACAAGGTATTTCCGTGTTATAGCTACTGTGCAAGCGCCAAATATCGCTTCACTAATTCCGATCCTGTTAATAACAGTCGTGAAGCAGAATTGTTCCGGAGCACGTCCCCCTACCACGATAACATACGCGAACTGCGATAATATATTGCAGTTAAACTCTGCCAAGAAAATTTTGGAATGGGAATATTTTGCACGCAAAGTGTTCCTCATTTACATATCATTAGGTATGGCAAACGGCTCCGAATTACGCGCGAAGCATATTTCATTGTTATTCGACTGTTTAATATGCGTGTACACATTTATATAGTGTCATTTCCTGGTAATTTAACCTGGGTGTGTATAAGTTAATGTATACGTGCGAAAGTAACAAACATTTACCAGTTAATTAGCAAGTGTAAAGAGTAGTTCGAATGGGCTTAAAGTTCTGAAGTGGGCACCTGTGAGCTCGGCTTAGGACCTCTACCAATAAAGTAAATACACAGTCTTCTTAAGTTGATTGGAAGAGATTGGATGCAGGTCGTGTACAACTGGTCCTATTGAAAGTCTCCTAATTAGGCTATAGTTCAGCAGTGAACTTCCGACGGCTTAAATGGCGACGATGATGAACTCATAATGATAAACAATTTGTAAAGTAGGAGGTGGTGCATTCCCCGAGTAGGAGTCCATACTCTAGGGAGAGTATATATAAACAAGTTCTCATTAGCCAAGATCAGCGGTACAGAGGCAGGTCCAAGGACGCTCACCGTTCACGAGGCTCAGAGGCTAAAGAGCGAGTCCAACAATATACGCCCTCAGGCTGTATGACATTGTCATGAGGTGGTAGCAATATCACGTCACACAAACTCGCCTATTACACTATTACACGGACGAGACTCAAGATGCGATCGCAAGGTTCATCGATGTGGCGAATACGGCAACCATCGCACAGATACTGGCGAACAACCTGACGATGGCAATATGGAGTAGGGATGAGGAAGAGCTAGCACGAACCGTAATGTTAAAAACTAGACATCGTATGGACTTCGTGAATAACATAAACATCAATGATTTACGAACTTATTAACTTTTAAGTTACGAAATACTTTAAGAGACTTAATAAATACTGGGTTATGCAGAAACACAAGCAAAAAAAAAGAAAAGCAGAATTGTTAAAACAAAGACATGGACGCCAATGACTGTTTAACATACAATGAAAAAAATTAGAACATCTATATCTAATAAGTAGAATAAAATAAATACGAAATTACCGAGTTTTTTTTTATTACACTTGTAGATGGCGTTTAACATGATCATCATGTTAAATGCTAACAACTATACTAACTACATATACTAACACATAGCTTGTGTGTTTTTATATCAATTATTTAAATCTCTTTTACTTACTTTTTTTTTACTTGATTAACTCTTTCTATCTTTATATCTTATACACTAATATTGCGAGCCAAAGGTTGGACTCGTCCTGTTCTAAGAAAAGCTCAAAACAAATTCAATCGAGCTGACTTTTATCATAGGTTTCATAAACTGAAATAGATTAAAATTGTCATAATCATAGCCAACGTCTGGCAGCAAAATGCGGCATAAAGTTTTGTAAAAAAAAACTAACTTCAACGGTATAATATTTATTAATTTTAAGATTCGACTACATAATCCTTTATTTTAATAAATGTAGATTCAGCATTATTTTTGTTTTGGATAATATTGTTTTTTTTTAAATGACTGTCATGTGTCATTTCTATTTTTGAAAATCTTACGTAAGAAAAGGACCAATATTTAGCCACTTCCGCACATGCAGTGGTAGTCGTGCAACAAAGTGCACCGCCCGCCAGCCCGCTGATAAATGCGTATGCGGCAAACAATGCGAATTACACAACCGCCACCGCCAAATTACTCAACACGTGTTTCACCCCTCCACGGGGCATCTTCAGGAGTTATGTTACACCGATTAGTGCCAAACATCTTGTGAACGACCTTCTAAGATTTATGTGCGTGCTATTAGTACTATTTATTTTAATGTAACTGTTAAGTAAATAAAGAAAATTAAATTTAAATGAAGATTCAAATTAATAAGATACTTTATCTATTTAATAAACTACTTGAATTGCTTCACTTCTAAATCCGTAGCCAGTTTCAAAGTAACAAGGTTTTCGAAACCGTGACTGAACAGTACGGGCGGCTAGCCGACAGTTGGAGATACTTGCAACCATTGTTTCCCAGATTTCATTCCTTGAAACTTCCATCACTTTAATATTTCAAAACTTTAAGGTTTTAACTTCGTATTGGCAGAGAATTATCTGGAAAGTTTTGCGTTTCTTCATTCATACCGTTAATTTAACTTTTGAAAGTATGAATAATATAATACACTTAAGTGATAACTTAAAATATTATTCAGACTTTCGCGTGGATATAACGCGCTAACATTAACAAATTTTATGGTCACAAGTTTATTTACCATATTCACAGTATATCGAATCTCATACCAAATAAGAAACCACAACTTAAATATCTTCATGTAAACACATCCTTGTAAATGTCATTTCACGATATATATATTATATTTCTTCACCATCATCAGCTGCATAACGTCCAAAGCTGGACATAAGCCTTTGCAATAAATTAAATCAATATGATCTCCTGTAAGTGGCCTGCTTCCAATATCTTCTGTCACTTTTCGACGAACGTTCTACGCTGAACTTGCTGAACCATGGTCTCGGCTCCAGAATCTTATGCCCCCCGCCGTCATCTATTCTGATCACAATGATTTGCCCACTGTCATTTCAAATAGAATCAAATTACACTGCGATGTAATTACATAGTTCGATTAATAAATATCTACGAGTGTTTCTAAATAGTTGACACAATTGGGAGAATGATATATAATATAAAGGATGACAAAGGGAAGAAAGAGAAAATTGTGAAGGATGAGAAGGAATAAGGCTGAAAATAGGACGGGTCCTTGTCCCAAAAATGAGATGGAGGAATGAAAAAAACTTAAAAGCTTCGGTTAAAATTCAGTATATTTTCTCACACGTCTGAAATACGGTAGTTGGAGGTTTTAATTTATTACCCTCAATGCATGTTATTGAGTATTGACTTAATCCAGTCACATTTAATTTATTATTAAAATCTCTTATTACAAAGGACTGAACATAGTGTCGCAGTGATTTTTTAAAAATTAACCACACGATCTATTTTCGTCTTACTAGTTGAATAGAGGTCCACTTTTATAAGTTTAGCCATTATTTGCTGCGTAAGAAAAGGACCAATATTTAGCCACTTCCACACATGGAGTGGTAGTCGTGCAACAAAGTGCACTGCCCGCCAGCCCGCTGATAAATACGTATCAAGAATTCGGAAGAAAAAGTCGAGAATATTTTATTTGTGAAAAAATTAAAAAACAAAGACCATATTAACATGACTTTGATGCTAGTATATTAATTAACATAAACTTTTGAAAGGCAGGCCCAGCGACACGTGATCCGTCGTCAACATTTGAATATGTAAATGACAAGTAAACACGGAGAACTAATGAAATGGAAATGTGGATATACAGCCGCGAAGCCAACGCGGCGCGTGTTTACGAACTGAATATTAGAGTCCTGTTTGCGAACCAACTCATCAACAATTGTTTGATCGGCTTTGGGAAGAGCCGTCCCGCTAATTTGGCCCCGCGCGCGCGACCCAACGTTTGTCGTACAAACAAACACTTTTCAAAGTAATTAGTACGTATTTATACTAATTAACTCTTTACCTGATACTAAACAAGGTTGTCGAGTAGGTAAGAATAAAACGCTTCGTTACATCCACCGATTTTTGCGTATCTCAATAGTAAAAATGTCGAGTACTCGTTTTTAGTTTTATTTTATGTATATGTCGTCACTAGCTGTGAAACCAAAAACGATATTTCTGTCAATTTTTACGCCGAACTACTTCGTGTTGTGTAAATTTTTTAGCCCATCGCAGTAAAAAAAAATTGATCACGTATTGTCAAGTGATCGCTTTGTTTAGACAATTAATAACTTAAAAATAGTTATTAACAATGACACATAAAAACAAGTTTTATATTCTATTCATCGCAATAATTGGGTAAAAATGTAAGTATAATAAAAGTCTTTATTAAAATCTTCCTAACAGTGTATTAACGAAAATGTTAAAAAATAGAAGAATTGATCCAAAATTTATCACAAACACGTTTAATTATTCATTTTTGTCTACAAGCTGACAAGTTATAGTTGTAAAAGTTTTAAACATTTGAATTTATCACTAATTTTCTGTCAATTCATGTGTTGTACACCGTATTAAAAATCAATGGTTTCAGAATTATTAAATAATGTAATGATAATATAGCAGGGAAAATCGTTTTAAAATTCAGATCACTACATATTAAAATTAAATATTGTTTACTATCTGTACCAGCAGACTGTACCGCCAGAACTTATTGGCTCTGTCGAATTCCAATACAAATAATAAAATATATTTCAGAGCGATCACTTTATTTTACATTAAAACTAAAGACTTATTAAATTTTAAATATATCAGAAACCTAAATTAACCTCTACTGGTATTTTTATATATTATATACCATGCGCCACCTTAACCTTTATTATATTTTTGATGAAAAGATGATGAAGCGAAAGAATTAAACTCGTGTAAAGTTCACTTTCAATTTGCTCCCCAGTGGGTCGTGGGTCCCACGTCGGAAAACACTGATCTAAATTGAATTGAGTATCAGAATATTTAAGAATGAAAACGTTGCACCAGATCACTAGTTCCATTGATACTGTTATTTGATCGGAAACAGGTGTTAAAGCATTTTAAACGAACGAACTATACGTTCACCCTTTAAACTTTGATGCCTATAACCAATGACGTGTTTAAAAATATTTAACACGTTCACTGCGGGCCCAATTTTGAAGAACTTTCAGCTGGTGCGGCTGAGGTCGAATCAGCCTCAAGCTGAACATCCTAGTAGTGCGGTTGAGGCCTTTTCTGCCTCATGTTCATCAATATTTTTTACAATATTGAGTCAATGCTTCGCAGACATAAAGAAAGTTATATTTGTCTTTGTCATACCTCATACGGTTAAGTGTAAACAGCCGCCGCACTAGAGAGAAAACACGAGTTTTACGCACCGCACCAGTGCAAAGTCTACCATGAGGCTGAATCGACCTCAAGCCGCAGTGAACGTGTTAACAGCCGCTGAAAAACAGGACGGTTATGTCCACGTGTCCTTACGTATCCTATTTAAAATATAAATGAATGCGTTGCAGGCGAGCGAACAGTCGTTAGCGATTATTGGTGCGTTGAGTAAATTACAATTCGGCGCGCGCGGGCCATTAGCGCAGGCGTCGCGTACAGAGCGTCGGCCGGCGGCGATATATTTTGAATTATACTCGCGAACTGTTATCGGCTGATAACGGGCGCGCGAAGTTTAAATTAGTTTTGCAGGTTCGTTATTTATGTTGCGGTGACCTCCGCACTTCGTGCACTTGCTCGCGTAACAAGCGAACTACTGGATAACGTTCCACGTGAACTATTTTCACTCTAATTTATTTGGTAACTTTTACTCGGTTTTCGTATGACTCTTAAATGAATTGCAGTTATCTTATCATCATTTTAGTATTAACATGTCGACTATTGAACTTTGTCTTCCCCCATTATAAGACAATTTGGAAGCGGCCTTCCTCCAGCATTTCCCAAAGACCTTAACAAGGTTGTATGACCACCTAGTAGTATATCTTACGCTTCTGTTACCTGTGGTTTTCATTCTAGAATAGTAAAGTTCCAGCGACGATCTGTTCTGCGCTTTATTTGGTCTTTTCACTTCTACCTGCCAATCTACTGAGTAATGTCAGTTAATTTCGTTTGTCTATCGATTCCTAATTCAGTTTTTGAAGTTCCGTGCTCCGCCCGTGGCGCAAAAATATGGTCTCTCTCCATGTCTGGGGCTCGCAGTGACGGACCATGTATTTATGGCGCAAGTCATCACTGGTGACACATTGGTGGTAGACCTAAATAACCCGAGGGCAGAGAGATATATTTAAAAATTTACACAGAAAAAAATACAATCCCAGACTTAAATCCCAGACAATGTGTACTGTCAAATTGATAATAAGTAACATATTCATTACATAAAGTATTATTAAGTTACATTACAATTAACGGATTAAGTAAGCCCATGCTTAAACCATAAGCAACACAGGTACAGGGGTAGTGCCACTTTAAAAACAGTGAACATGTAACAATTGTAATTATGTAAGTTGTTTTTAGTGATAATCCTTATAGAAGTGAGATTCCTGAGATACAATCTTATACATGTAGGATGCTCAATGGAAAAATACCCGAATTTATTTCTAAAACTTTTGATATAACTTAGACTTAACAAGTACTCCTCCTAATCACAACAACAACAGCCATCTGTCAAAATTTACCGGAAGATATTAGATGCTTTTTTATAAATGTTGCTGGTCAAACTAAATACACCCATATATAATTCACATTTTGTGTATTAATTACATATGTTTGCTACTGTTTACAAACAAGTTTCTGCGTATCATAATAGCACACTGCGATCGCCAGCTCGTCTGCCAATTGTGGCGATTATGTTATATCCCCCCATAGATATATTTGAGGGAGCTCTACAAATTTTTGTGCAATTTGTTGTATTCTCAGTTGATGATGCCATATAAATAAAATAAATATAAAAACAGCCTTTATCACTACTACGACTTATATTTTATATTTAATAATTTAAATCGCTAAAGATACTATTATAGATCTTTTTTATTACTGTATATACTTTTTCATAAAATAAGCATACAGTGGGTTAGAAAATTTAAACTATTTGTAACAATAACTGAAGTAAAAAGTTATTTTGAATATTATAATTAGTACTCGCCTCTGGGTTTAGGCCTCTTCTAAACCTTTCCATTTATCACCTTCCCTTTGATCCAATATGGATATTAAAAAAGTAATTATAAAGTAAAAGTAAATAAAACCAATTTTAACCCTTTATTTATAATTAAATAAACAAGTGAGTGTACTCATTACGCCTTATAATATGCTCAATAATTGTAATTATTATTAAAGGTTTAGTTAATGTGCCCTTTATGTATATTTTCCATTAACTTGATTATTTCAGACTTGTTAATGTAATTTTATATTAGTAATTTCTTGTAGAATAATATTGTTATTGAGTAGATGTGTCTTTACGTTTATTGAGAGACTAACAACAGAAAACCTTAAATGCTATTAACTATTACTGTATACTATATAACGCATTATATGGCGGTGCGGATTCTTACTTCTTTCTCTATCTCTCTTCTTGCGTCGTATTCCTCACTACTTTCTTGATGCCTTTTCCCTTTTTTATGGCGCTCGTTTTTGGGCACCTCCCCTGCAATGAGTAAGCGAGGGCGTTACTTGTTACATGGCTGAATATTCTTATAGTCTCTAATATACTGTTTACGTAAATTGAACATAAATCTTATCTTGCAGGTCGTTCAGAGCCGGGCGTAGTGCCGTCGATCGTGGGCTTCACGAAGGACTCGGTGGCCCACGAGTCGGACCGCCTGGCGCCCGGGGACAGGATCTGCAGCGTCAACGGGATCTCAACGGCTCGGCTCACCAATGACGAGGTGCTGCGGTTACTCGACAATGTGGAGGAGCGGGCCTCCCTCGAGGTCGAATATTATATGCCCAATTATGGTAAGATTTACTTCTATTACCTTTTAAGTTTGAGATTTCTGTACTTCATTACTCTCCACGAAACAAACCCTAGCTACAAGTGTCAATATATATAAAGTTCTCAATATATCATCATGATTACCAAGCCGGCCGACGCCTACTTCAAGGCACTGGCCTATCCAAAGATCGACACGACCTTGCGCCGGCGCCAACATCGAACGACTTTCCGTGACCTGAAACATGTCGTCGGTCGGTAAAATTTAATTTAATAAAACTATAATATAATCAACACACGTTAGCGGAAAATTCTTAATTTCCTGTAATATGATATAATTAGCCAAATGCTGTTGTAATTAAAAATAATCTAATATTTCTTTTGAATTTGGAATCTGTTTTTTTTAACATTGTGTTCTTTATTTGCGCGTCAATATATTACATTAAAATATTTTGTGATATTAAAATGGAGTGAGGTGATAAAGAGAACCGAATCGCTGTGATTGTATTACATAAAGTAATATAAATTTTAAACCGCATTTAGCGCCATACCTATTTGCACATGTATAGTGAAAGATCTGGTCGTCTATGTAGTGTTCATGTGAAAGAGGCGTTTAAAGCAGTACGGGAAAGAATTCGAAGAAAATTAAATAATCTAATACACTAAACTACACTAAAACTGGTCTTTACATCATGGTCTTATGGTACTAGCTGACCCAAACAACTTTTTCTTGCACGTAATAAATTCGGACCTATGCCAGATAATGTATAAAAAAGTTACATGGAAACAAAGACATTATCGTAATTTCTTTTGATAAACAAGGTTATTAGTTCTGTTTTCTCGTGCGTAAATAAATAACATTGATTGTTTTTCTAACACGGGATCAGGCAACATACAATGAGTAATTTGATATATATGGATCTACAAGATGGTTGCCATACTCAATGACTGCTCTTGCGATATTTATGGAAATTGCAAATGCAATCCATAGTGACAGTTGTATCGTTCTTGTGTCACAGCGTGATCAATGGTTAAAGGAGTTCATTTTTGTATTACAAGTTATGCAGCAGTGCTATAAGTCTAATTTAACTAAATTACTTAAGTAATGTATTATTTTTTAGCGTCCCAAAACTCATTATATATCACAACAAAACTGGCGGAGGTCCCGGTGGAGAAAATTAATGGTTCCCTTGGCGTGACCATACGGGGCGGGCTGCCGGAGAACTCGGCCCCAAGCGCAGACTTGGTCCTCAACAGTCGCTCGCTGGATGCACTGCCTCTGGTTGTGACCCACGTCAGACCTGGTGGCGCTGCATACAACACTTCCAGGATAAAGCCTGGCGATAGATTCCTCAAAGTTGACCATGTAAGTGATATACATTTATTGACTATTCGCGATATCTCTGGAAAAAATTTATTTTATTTTGATTTTCAAAAAACTCTTCTCATTAAAAAATGCTGTTATATTATTGTTAAAGATACACAAATAATAAGGTACGTCCATAGTATATTTACAAGGACCCTGAAAAACTGTCTGTATCAAAGTTTCGACTGAAAAAAGTTTCTAATTCATTTGTAATAAACGGAATAAGGTTTTTTTTAATAAAATGTCGACAAACATTATTGGCTAACATTAAAAAAATCAGAACGCGAAATCAAAATAAATTGACGGAAAAAACTTACCGTTCAATAAATTAATATTTAAAAGATAAGAATCTTTGGCGGTGATGACGCGTGTTTGTTTTGATTTCCTTTAGGCTATATGTAATTAATTGTATTTGTATAAATCTGTATTGTTAAACTTTATTAAAGATGTGTTGTTGTGGAGTTTCTTCCTGCTTCTTCTCCACAACTATAACACCTTGCGAAGCAGAGTAGAGTCAATAGTAGAAAAAATTATAAAAAAATAATTTGTTGACAATCAATATGAGTTTTGTTAAAATTTGAATTATGTTGAATAAATGAGTTTTATCTTTATATTTATCAAATCATAGCATTATTTCGTAGGTTTGGGCATTTAAATATAAACAATATTCAAGAGTTAATTATTTTATATCACCAGCTTGTTATCAGCGGGCTGGCGGGCGGTGCATTTTATTGCATGACTACTACTGCATGTGCGGAGGTAGCTAAATATTGGTCCTTTTCTTACTTAGGTTGGACTTTCGCGAGGTAACGTCTGATTCCATTAAATGCTCTATATTTATCAAATAAACTGTATAATTATCATTCCAGTTCTAAGACATCCATTGATAGACACAGACCCAGTAAGAAGAATTTCAGCATCTTCTGATGAACAACAAAATATTTCTATCGTATTTAACCTTAGTAAACTGTATACATATCTTCGATTCCTTGAAATAATATTAACACAAATATTCCTTACAGATATCCCTAACAAATAAAACGTTATCCGAGGTGCACCAGATCCTACAGAACTGTCCACAAGTGACAAGTCTCACGATAGAGTACGACGTATCTATAATGGAGTCCGTGAAGCTAGCGACCGGACCCCTGCTGATAGAGATAGAGAGGCCGTGCAACGAGGACTTGGGCCTGTTCCTCACCAATCAGCGGTACTCAGACGACGTCTACAGCTCCGGTTCAGACACCTACCAACGGGTTGGAACATGTAACGCTATATATATAGACAGCATACTTCCGGCGAGCATTAGTGACAGGTAGGCGAAATAATACTAGAAATATAGCACTTATTGACCTTTTACTTAAAGTATATTTTTCTGCATAAGGTTGTTAAACATTAGGGCCTTCTTGATCCTTCTAAAAACATCTAGGGTTTTAATATAGCAACAACATGCGTCAATGGCATTCGGGGGACTTAGATTTGACTTTTAACGCCAGTAAGGTAAAAAAATATAACGAGCCTATTAATCACCGAAGCTAATAAATACTGCAGCTTTTGAATTTCAAACTTCAAGTTTTATTTCTCATATGATAATAACATATTTTTTTAAAATATTTATTTACAACAAAATTATTTCGATTTTTTTTATTTATATCCTTTAAAACCAGTACGTCCGTTTTTGACTGTTGTAAGCGAGTGTGGAATTTTTTAAATACTCATCAGCTAGGGTACCACGATATAGTCACCATCTCTTCGATGATTTCTTCTTTCAGTTCTCGTATCGTATTTGGTTGTGTAGACATGACTCTTAAATAATACTTTAAAAAGAAGTACATTGTGCATTAAGAATATAAATATCAATGTATCTGATAATGTACAAAATAATTAATTATAAATTACATACAATTTACACTACTCTTAATTACTACGCCACAAATCTTTACCTGACATGCCGGTCGATAGTCGAATGCATTACTGTACTAAGGTATAAGACGTGTTAAATCACAAGCTATTTTTAAGAAAATGATTATGATATATTTACCAAACCATTGATTATTTGTCCTTCAATTCAATTTTTTTCTCTGTTGTTTTATTCTTTCTGGGGCGAATGCGATCTAATTTAGTTTAATGTTTTTTATTTATTATTTAGTATATATAATAAATTTATGTCCTTATATGTATATATGTTAGTATATATGTATGTTCTATCTATATGTAAGCGTTAACTACCCCTTATTTATCCCTCTACTGTTTTCATACTAAAGCTGTGTTGAAATTGCATCGTGCGATAAGACCGCCCATTGTACTCGTCTTTACTTATTATGCAACTATGTTTATATTTTCTGGCATATACAATAAAGAGTGTTAAATTTAATTACAATATCTCAATTTGAGAAGATCCTCTTTGTTGTTTTCACATTTGCATTCTGTCATGAAGGTGTGGCGCTCTGCATCCTGGTGATCAGCTGCTGGCTTTCGATGACCACGTGATCGAAGGCAACAACTACACGGCCGAAGAGGTGATGTGCTACCTGGAGAATTGCGAGTCCGGCTTCACGAGGCTACACGTCGCCCCTAGACACGTGTTAGCACACGGCGGAAGGTTCACCAGTCGAGGTTAACATTTCAACTTCTTCACTTATTCAAATTCATGAATTCTTTATTCAACATACGTTGAATTACATCTCTTATTGATATGAAGTTAACTCTACCACCCGTTCGGATAATAAATGTTTCAGACGAGCGAAGAACTGACGAAAGAAACTCAGCGATATTACGTATTTTTTCTTTAACATAATAGTTTCTTAAATTATTTACATTTAAACTGCGATTTGTCCTGTATATAATTGCTTTGTATTATATTTGCATGTAATATTGTATAAATTTTCTTGGCAATCCATTATAAATAAAACATAATGATAAACATTAAAATAGCTTGAAGGCGTACACATCGTTCCTAAAGTGTTCTATTAAGTCTTTAATGGAATCAGGCGTTACCTCGCGGAAGTCCATCCTAAGTAAGAAAAGGACCAATATTTACTTTTGGCTATTTACGGTTGACTCTGTGTTTGGCACTAATCGGTGTAACATAACTCCTGAAGATGCCCCGTGGAGGGATGAAACACGTGTTGAGTAATTTGGCGGTGGCGGTTGTGTGATTCGCATTGTTTGCCGCATACGCATTTATCAGCGGGCTGGCGGGCGGTGCATTTTATTGTACGACTACCACTGCATGTGTGGGTGTGGCTAAATATTGGTACTTTTCTTACTTCTATTAATTCATTTACAGAGTAGTTACACCTAGCATACAAAAGTTCTTTGTCAATTTGTTTCGCATCTTACAATGTAAGCTATTTAAGCATTATCTGGTATCCTATCGTATCCTAAAGCATATTCATCGGTTATTGAAAGATTTGCTAATCCTTTAAATTCCAATCTCACGTAAACAATATTTCCTTCTGTAATTTAAATGTTGTATGTCATACTTACATGCCCATGAAAGTAATGTCTCAAGTGCATGTCGCGCCTGTTCAAGTAGCTGTTGGAGGTGCTATGCTCGAACTTGTAGACGACTATATATACATGGGACAAACCTTCCAACTTCTAGAAAGAGATCACTCGCCGAATCTAACCAGAATGAGTAGCGTTCGAGAAGCCGAAATATCTTGTAGTGTAAAATACAACAATGTTTGAATACGAAGGTCTGTGACCGATGTGTCTCGTTGGGCCTTATAAGAAAGCGCAAGGTTACTAAGAGAGTAACAGAGAGGGCTATGTTCCGAGTTTCGCTGCGACATCGAATCAAGAATGAAGAGATCCGCAGAAGAACCAAGATCACTGACGTAGCTCGAAGAATTGCACGTCTGAAGTAACCGATGAACTTTTGGACCGAAAGATTCTCAAGTGACGACCACTAATCGGTAGACGCGGCGTGGGCAAGTTCTCCACTAGGTGGGCCGATGACGTGGTCACAGTACGTCGCTGGACTCGGGCAGTGCAGGACAACGGTCAACGTCTTTGTTCCTTTGAGGGAGGTCTAAGCCTTGCAGTTAGCTTCCATCTGCTGAGAAAAAGAAAAAGACGGATAATATCACATTTCCTATGAAAATAGTTAATGTATTTATTGACTTGCTATAAAAAGTACTATAATGGATTTAACATATCCTTTTCTGCATCACAACCGTAGTTTTTTTATTTTATCTTTGGCTACCAGAGTGAAAATAGATTAGTTTTTTCGTCTATCGTTTAAAATATGTGATTAATAACTCAAAATAGATATTACATCCAACTTTAAATAACGGCGTAAATTTTGACATTTAATGAAATCAAGCGCTACCTTGCGGAAGTCCATCTTAAGTAAGAAAAGAACCAATATTTAGCCACTTCCGCACATGCAGTGATAGTCGTGCAACAAAGTGCACCGCCCGCCAGCCCGTTGATAAATGCGTATGCGGCAAGCAATGCGAATTACACAACCACCACCGTCAAATCATTAAACACGTGTTTCACCCCTCCACGGGGCATCTTCAGGAGTTATGTTACACCGATTAGTACCAAACACAGATGACAGTAAATTTTGATTATATGCATATAATACTCTGCAATTATCACGTGTTTTACAACTTCATTTATACAGACATTAAGTGATTTATTTAAAATTAGTTTGTTGTTTATTTTCGTACATCCGGTCTCTGTTTAATCTGGTTACTAACGCTCGATAGATATGTCAATACAGCGGCACTACGGCAATGCTATTTGCGTATTGTTATGTGCTATTTGGTTAAACATGTATAATATTTTCTAATTTACACATGTATCCTATTCTTTATTCTTGTATTTTTAGTTCAATAATTGAATAATAAAAGTCACTAAAAGGTTAACAAAAACGGTATATTATACTATACTAGAATACTATACTGATGTTAATGCGTAGAGTTATATGTTGATGGGTTTTTTTTTATAAAACTATATTTGTAAAGAACAACTGTTGAGTTTCTCGCCGGTTCCTCTCAGCAGAACTGTCTACCTGTAGGATAACTTTCTGAAGGGAAAACAATGCCGACATTTTATGTTGATTGAAGATTCGAAAATGCTAGTTATATCCTATTTGTATATATATTTTATTAATTTTATTAACCTGGTCTGAGTTTGTAGTTGGCTTCGCTCAGGTGCCAGTATAGGAAAGCCCTGTTTTCATGAACTACATAAATGAACATTTTGAAAGACAGTAAGATAATAACGACATGAATAAATAGATAGTTCTTTATCCTACGATAAGATATATCTTAGTATTCAAAAATTTTCTGCAATTATAACGATTGTTAAGTTAAAATAGTACTCTATTGAAGTAACTCTCGGGAATAATTAAAAAAATACCTTAAACAAGCTGCGAACAAAGCGAGACAATGGAGTGTTCAGATAATACGTATCCGAACAAAAGACTTCGCCAAAGTGTAGTGTTAAGAAAATTTAATTTCTTGTACCAATTATTGTTTATAATTAAACACTGAAGCGTTCACTTCTTTATTTTTTAATTAACATAATTAACTTTTCAATTCACCGAATCCAACTCGAATGGGCAGCGTTATTGAACCTCCGAAACATCTCGTCCAAAATATCGCGAAGATCTTTGTCATTTAACAATTAATTTTATTGTAAAGTATCATCACGTAATAAACTAAAAAATTCCTTCCCGGATGGACTAATTTGAAATCATCGTAGCGTTATTTTAAGTTGAAAAATATCTGGAGTTCCTCTATTTTCTGGATTCAAAGAAGAAAATCATTACCTCATCCACTACAAGTATTATCGCCACTATGACTTCCAGTCTTGCGCCGCCTGCATCCACCGATTTCCCGCGACTTTTACTATGTTTCCGTCCTCCTAGTGGTGGGATTATAATATTAATAGGAACTTCTCTAACTATTACTTATTTATTAATTAAGTTGACCAAGTAGGAAAAGTATACCTGCCCGAAAGCCTGGAACTATTTACAATAGGTCTACTTGCCTCCACCGTCTCCGACAGGAATACTCTTCAAGGTTCGTGCCCTGCGCAAGCGCACTACCTAATTTCACCTAACCATCGGATTCAATTCTCGTTGATAATATGAATAATTAGATAAGTTATGTGATTAAAAAGCCTCTTAATTATTTATTTAATAATAAAGCCTCGTTTAATGTTTCAGAGAACTCAATATCCGGCGCCTCCACACTCAATACTAAGAAACGACAAAGGAATTACAGACAAAGCTCGATGCCGAAATTGGGTTTGCAGGATGACTACGGTAATCAGAAAATATTATCATATTGAAGCACTTGATTAATTTTTATGTTATTTTAATTGTATATAGAGTGAAGAATGTCTTCCTATCTTCTTTTCAATGTTAAATAAGAATTATTTTTAATTTGACCACAATATGTTGCTTGTTCAGTTCCGTCATCATCATCTCGTCCAATAATCCTCAGTGTGTGTGCCAATGATGATTTATGGCATAGAGAAGTGGGCTTTATTAACAAGCTAACTGTCACTCGACGTGACACGGAGAGAGCTGTGCTTGGTCTCTCTCTTCAACATCTAATCAAAAATGACATCGTAAACGAGAGATTTTAAGTTAACCTTGAAATTGTCATCAATGGCAATGAGACGCAATACATTTATGATAAAAATTAAGAGAGAAGTTTAAATGTGGAGCGTAAATATGATTAATTTTAAATGATTTTGATTTAAAAATATACATTAAAAATTTGCGGTCTCTTTCCTATCTTTTAACATTAGCGCAAAACAAACTTTGTCTCTATACATAACATAGTACTTTAGTTTTACATTGATATTAATATCAGTGTTGAACATTCTCCCAAGATATCTTTTTTGCAACGGCCGGCAGTAAAAATCGTTTTCAATTTTCATTTTCCAAACAAAAGCGTACTAAGTGAGTCGACCCAAATATTTTTTCTCTATACAGCAAACAAGGGATCTTTATATTCGGGCAGCTCCGATGTTTGTTTAGGACTATTGTCTCTCAGCTAATTCCTGTAACTAGTTTACTAGTTTGCGCGCAAACAATGTAATGTATTTACACGGAATGTTATTTCGATGTAATGAATTCAACAGATAATCAACAGAACTACATGAATTTGGGCGTCTGTCGCACCGAGTCCTTGAATATACAGCTGGACGTGCCACCTGGACAGAACAGTGGTCTGGCAGTCCACGAGGAGAACTCGATCCTGGTGATATCCCATGTAGTGCCACAATCGCCGGCATATAGGTAAGTATAGACCACATTGATGGATGGGCCTGTGAGCGTAGTGCAGGGTAGATGGGCCTGTGAGCGTAGTACAGGATGGATGGGCCTGTGAGCGTAGTACAGGAATCAACAGTAATGATATCACCATACACGTCGACTGACCACCCCATTGACTGGTAGACTGACAGCATAGTTCAGGTCGCGGGAAGATTCTGGATCCGGGCAGGGCAGGATCAGCCATCGAGGGTATCTTTGGGGAGTCCTATGACCTGACCTGTCCTATATTAATTAGTTATATATGTAAAAACTATATTTCGGTGAATATATTGCTGATTTGGCAATTCATAAACGTACACTTTATGCAAAAATTATGGTTTCAGAAATATTCCAAAACACATATTACTACATTTAAAATTAATTATTGTTTACTTTCTATCCTTGCAGAGTTTTTACTGCCAGAAGTATTGAACCTGTTGTAATAAGATATAGGAAACATGTAAAATATTTCAATGCGATAACTTTTACATGGTTAATGAAAATAGATGTAAAAGCTTCAAAGATTTTTTCTTACAAATGAGCTATAAAACTTATATACGAATCATATGTATAATACAAATAAATTATATTAAAATGATATATTTCGTTTTTAGATCAGGTTGTTTGCAAGTTCGGGACCGTGTGATGTCGATCAATGGACACGAGAACCTGACGCTCGACGTGGCCAACGAGATCCTGCAGCGCAGGAACGACTCGCACAACCCCAAATACCTGACTCTGAACGTGGAGTTCAGCATGCCCAACACCATCGAGGCTTCCAGCGGTGTGTTTAATGTGAAGCTCGCTAAGACCTCCGCTGGTCTCGGGGTCACAATAACTGGTAAACCTTTATTCTACTTCATTTGAAATAGAAGCAAATTCCATTAAAGTTAACATACAAGTAGCCCTCCTACAACACGGTATCCTATAACACTGTTTCGCTATAAGGGGTTGAGAAAACTGGAAATATTTTGTAGAGACAACACTGCATGTACTCCTACAGCCTTGGCTAGACTTGCTGGCCTAAAGATAAGACGTAGCGGAAATATATATTAGTTCTTAAGCGTACGTGTAACCAAAGCTTTATATAGTGCAAGATATTGTGAAGGATAAAAGGAAAGAATAAAAGAAATTGAGAAGAATGAAAGTGAGTGTAGAATAAAGATAAAACCATGAAAAAAGTAATTGTAAATAAAGTCCCTGTCCCAAACAAAACAGGGGTACGAGAGGCTCCCAATAGCGGGGGCCATAAAAAAATAATAAAATAAGCTTTATATAGTAAGTTTAGCGCACAAGGCGGTACACCTTATACGTATTATGTATCGCAAGCCATGAACCTGCATTTGAGATGGTTTCCAACAGAGACGGTTCACTACCTTGACCTTAGAGTAATTTACGGTCGGATGAAATGGCCGATGCAGCTTTGCGAGCCACATGCACGATGTCACTTCCGACTTGCTAGAAGAATAACACGGTTGTTCTTCTTGTCAGGGCTTGTGTCCTCTGTAGGTCATTAAGTTATGCCCAGTTAAAGTGGGAACACTAGACACTAGATTGCTACTTAATAAGCGACGCCTACAAAAGTTCTAGTTTAAGACACGTGTGTGTTTTTCTCGAAGAGTCAGTCAATTTTTCGTGTGGTTTTACTTACGTTGGTTGATTATACTGAGCAGTGTCAACAAATACAGTCATTAAATTATAATTGCGCTACATTAAAATATTTTTTTTTACTTTGTGTTGTTTACACATAAATATTTTTAATAAAAATAAACTTATGTCGAATTAACAAAAAATAAACAATAAGTTTTTGGAACCATTTTGACTTTTCTTCACACAACACTGCATTTTATAGGAATCTAGCTACCGTGTTGTAGGAGGGCTGCCTGTATGTTTACTGTCTTTAAACTATTTAGTATTAAATTTTTATACAATTTAAATGAATTAACTAAATTCCCAAGTAAAATTAAATTGATATGTACTTTTGATCACTTTTTGAATGTCAAGGTTAGATTGCTAGAAAAACCAAATTAGATGTAAAGTCAAATTGGGCATTCCTATAACGATATTATTTTACTTAAAAAGCTTTATGCCAAACGCGTAATATGAAAAGTATTCACAAAAACCTTAGTTCATGAGCATATAATTTGAAATAAATAACCCTTATTTATGTAATGAAATAGACAAGATAGATGAACTGTCGTAGAATGTAATTTAAATATCTAAAAGGCTCGATAATATTTCAGGCTGTAAGCAAAAATTACTAAGCAACGAAGAGCCAATGATGATTTCTGACATAAAAGCGGGCTCCGTAGCGCACCGCAGCGGCGCGCTGTCCCCGGGGGACCAACTGCTCGCAATAAACGGACAACCCCTGCATAATTTATCCCTGGTAAATAATACAACTTCTACAATGTTCCTTATTGTTGCAATGTACACTAATATTTTATTAATTAAGCCAAGATGTTGCTGTGTATATCGAGATATATATATCTGCTAATTAAAGTTGTGTACAGCATTAAGATCTAATTTAATTAATCAAGCAAATGTGCCAATGCTTTTTGTTTCGAACTTTCATAGCGATGTACCAAAGTTGTCGACTCCCGGCAACTTATTGTTGACTTCATTGTACTGTATATTCACCTGATATTCTTAAAGAAGTAAAAAAACTAAAATAAATATTTTAATGCAACAGGATACGGCATTCAATATACTTCAGAACTCACCGGACGACATCATAACTCTCAAAATAAGAAAACGTGACCTCACCGAGGACTGGTCCAGCCTCCACAAGCACAATCCGAAGCTCAGCCTGCAGAGCTTCAGTAACATAGAGACGAAGGCAGTAGTTCACAGTGGAGACGACTCTGGTCATCACACGGACAGTCCGAACAACAGCGCAAAGGACAGCGAACGCAGCCACGGCAGCTCCAGCGACAACGGCAACACGGCGGTCTTTATAGTGGAACTCATACGGCAGGACAATGGTCCTTTGGGTTTGACCATAGCCGGCAGCGAGGATATCACACAACCGATCCTACTCAGTGGACTAGTTGAAGGTTGGTACAGTAAAATTGCGACCACATCATTTTTCAAGTCGTTCGTCTTATCGACCAATGAGTTAGTTTATGAGTATATGACTCTAATTTTAAGTTGATTAAATCAAGGATAAACCTAAAAATATATAGATAGATAGAGGAAAGGTATATCTCGGCCATCATGCAAGACGAAGGGGAGAGAGAATGTTTCCTCAGCTACTGCAGGAAGGTGGTAATAAATGCAATAGGTAAAAATAAAACAAACTCTAAAATATAGAAATAAAAGGAATATAGTAGTACCAAAAATAGTGCAATAAATAGTATAATATAAGATGATAATTACAAAGAAAATACGTGTTAAATATTTGAACAATAATTAATGTTGCAAAATAAAATAGTTAGGAAACCTAGAATGTAGTGGTTGAGGATGGATGTATGGCTAATGGAATGAAAGAGAAAGACTGGGAAAATTGTAGAATGAAAAAAACAGTACGACAGATAAGATGATACATGAAAGAGAAGAATGATAATAATAAATAACATGAATAAATTACTAGAATTAAAAAGTCCCTGTCCCACACGAGATAGGGGAACGAGAGGTCCCCAACAGCGGGGACCATTTGAAAAAAAAAAATACCTAAAAATATAATACTGTTTTCGTCCAAAATACCGCAATGTTTGAAGACGAACGTCTTTGACCAATGTGTGTTGAGTGTGATGACGTATGGATCCGAGAAGTGATCACTTATTGCGAGCCTTACAAGAAGGCTCATGGTTAAGTTCGTTGCGAGATTGAATTAGAAATGAGGCGATCCGTGCAAAAATCAAGATCCCCGACATAGCTTTAGCAATTGCTCTGTCAGTATTGGCAGTAGGCAAGGCATGTCGTTCGTGCAACCGAAGGCTGTTGGAACCGAAAGGTTCTCGGGTGCGTACCACAAGCAGGTAGGCTCGGCGTGGATAGGCCTCCCACTGTGTGGACCGACGACATGGTCAAAGTGGCGGGAAGTCGCTGAGTGCGAGCAGCGCAGGACCCGTCATCGGGGTGATCTTTGTAGGAGGCCTATGACTTGCAGCAGGAGTCCATCTGCTGAAAAAGAAGAAGAAATTTAATTTTTACATATCTCATGTATCCATAACATAACTGTACCATCAAACATTCCATTAACACTTCGTTACGGCTGACATGTCCAAATAATGGATATACTTATGTAATATTTTTACATTTCTCAAGTACTTGATTATTAAACTAAAAACTTTTTTACGATTTGTACGAAAAATGTCTTTATTCACAAAAAATGTCATTATTTACATAGATAAGAAATAATTATTTTCATCTGAAATTTAAAATTTAATTATACTGTTATAATTATTGTGGGTTATAATTTTAATTTAGATTAATAATTATTATTTTTAAGCATTACAGGGTGGGCTATTAATTAGTTAACATTTGAAAAATTCCTATTAAAAACCCGTGTAATATTTTTAAAAATTTATTTATTTACAGGAAAGGTTATACGTTGAAATTTAATTTTCAAAAAATTATATCTATATAACTAAACATGTATTGTAAAAGAATATACGATGTTTATATTTGGACATATTATTTTTTAATACGTTAGATTAAATATAAAAATTTAAAATCATTATCCTTTCGTGTAACCATTTAACAGCTCTAATATCGGTTAATATAGATAAGTAGTCTGCGTCGTACGTAATAGTTTAATAGTTTTTCAAAACGATTTTTTTATTTACACAAATGCAATTCATCCAGGCGGCTTGGCAGAGAAGTGCGGTAAGCTGGCAATAGGCGACGAACTGCTGAGTATAAACGGTGAGAGTGTGCTCAACAAGCCGCTGTCAGAGGCCATCAAACTCCTTCAGCAGAGCGGGCTGCGCGTGCAACTGCAGCTCTGTCGGAAAGTTACCGGTAACTCACTGTCAATTAATTCCGAATCGCCCCGGCTGCGGCGTAGCAACCGTAACGCAAGCTTTGATCAATTTATTGCAAGAAGTGAAACACTAATCTGCACATGGTAATTGGTTAAACCAGTCAAAGGTTTTAAGGGGTGAATGTGTCGGGAATAGTAGGTTTTTTTCTCAAGCCTTCTGACCTTTACAGTTAAATAACAAAGACTTTTTATAATATAAGGTTAATAATTTTTCGGTTTTTATTATTTTAACTTATTCAGTCTACTTTATTTTTTTTATTTTTTAAGTCTTTATGCCAACCTGTTTTTATTTTTACATCGTTTTTCCGTTTGCCTCCTTTCCACGCAATTGTGGAAAGCCTTATGGTTTTTATATCTATATTTACTTTATACTACTTAATCTGCCTTTATACGATACTATTTATTTATTCTATTATTATTTTATTTTATTACGTGTGTTAGTGACAGTGGGTTAGAGCGTAGGGAACAAACAAACTAAATATCGCTAAATCAAGAATAAAAAACAAATGAAATTGAATAGCTTAGTTTAAAATAATTTAAGGTTTCAATTAAGAAATAATTTAAGAAGAGACTAGAGTAAACTACTTTAGTAAACAAAAAAAATACGAAAAAATCAACTGTTATTCTAAAAACAAAGATGCAAACGCTAATGTCTGTGGTATATAGATTTAACAAAAATAAGCGGTACATGTATAGCTAACTCGTCAGCAAAAAGCTTTAAACATTTTATATTTCCCATCACAGTATTAGTGGTCACTTTGAAATATTACATCAATTATTTTTTCAATTGAAATGGGACAAATCAATAACTTCTGGTATTACAAAGTCTGCAGAGACCGATGTTTAATATGTTATGTTAAGTTTAACAAATAATGAATTACAACGTGTAGTAATCTGAAATTTAAAAACGATTTTTCTTTCTTTATTATCATTAAGAGAGCACCAGGCAATAATTGACAACAAATGATTTAATAATACATTCACTCTTTTAAAGACTTTACACCGATAACCAATCATCCTGTATAACTGTGAGCATTTAGATTCAAGTCAATTTATTTTGTGTTTAAATGGTCAAAAAGTGTTAACTAAATTTAAAGATATGATGTTTACGTTATTACTCGTTTTCATTTTATGTCTGGAAGAATCTTTATATCCCATCAGTGGGAAAGATGAAAAGTGAAATAAATACTGTGCTATGTATGAATTAAATAATTTAAAATCAATAAAGGATCCTTGGAAAGTGCGGAAACAAGTGCAAGAGATTCAAGCCACTCCACGTCCAGTCCAGGGTTGTCGAACGACAGTGCCGTGGAGTCCTGGGATCAGAACACGCCAGTCAGAACCAGCGCTAATTGTGGTAAATTTTTTTACTTCATTACATTGTATGTAACTTGTTTATATCACAGACAAAATACCAAAAATGTAAGATATTGCAAGAATAACAATAATTGTAATTTTGCTATTTATTAAAAATCTGCTATATTTATCTTTCATTGCTGACACTTTATTATTAGTTTGTAAGCTTTCTTAATATTATATAAATCAATAAACATTAAGTTCACATAATTAAGTAAACCACCCAATTCTCGATATGACGACTTAATAATCAAGAAGAATTTACGCCAGTTTTATCATCGCTATTGTAAATAAAAGAATAAAGTTCGTATTTGAATTAAGTAAATATTAAATATTTGACTGATAATTCATTCTACACCGTTAACATTAACTAAACAACACCGTTCAACATTTTTCATTCAATTCACGCGTGAGATTAACTTATGATAATTTACTCACTGGAACCATTTGTCTTATTCCAGCTCAGTGTTTTACTGCTCTGATACAAAGAACCTTCATGTTTTATTCATGAAGGCTACGTTCAATTTTCAGGTAATTCGGAGGTAATTGAATATGCAGTACCCGACAAGAGTAGAATAATGGATAAGCAACCCTATTCGCCTACCGACGAGGACAAGCTGATGGCTTCAAGCTTCAGCTCTGCCGCTCCATACAGCGTCCACGACCTGCCACTGCCTAATTACTCCCTCAACAACTCCCTGAAGACCTTCCACTACGAGAACACCTGCATCATACCTGATAATACGCTGAAGAACAAACAAAACATAACCAGAGAAGACGACGTACACCAAATTGAAATCCTCACTACAAACATGAAGGACTGTCAGCTGCACAACGTGGAGAAATCCTCGTGTAAATGCGACTACGTCCAGATGGGGCCATACGGGATAGTTTCCCCGAAGAGTAGGCGAGCAAACTGGGAGAACGATTATCTTAATAGTGGAATATACACAGTCGCGACGCCCCAGAAGTCACCGCTAAAGCCCAATGCCCCTGGAACCAGCTTCCAATTCTCCACCAGCCCCATCTACGAGAACGACGTTCCAGGTCAGTTTATTGTTCCAAAGAATCTAGGATTTTTAAGCAGGAAGAAAGTCCACATGAAAAGCAATTAGACAAAAGTCAAAGCCCAAAGCAAACGCCTGACACGCGGCACAGATTACATCATCAGCACACTCGATACCTCAATCATCTACTAAGAAGACACTGGCACTAAGACTTATTTGTACCTTTCAGGTCAATGTTAAACTGTTAAGTTGCTACCTACTGATATTTACCCATCGATTACCGCAATCGTTACATACTCTTTGTTTAATATTTAAATAATTATTGATCTATGTTTCAAAAGTGTGAGTATTGTTTCTTTAAATGGCTTTTAAACTTATGAAAATTTTGAGGAAATATTTTATAATCTTTCCAGGAGCACACAAGCACTGTATCTCTAATGATTACATTTTAATTAGTAAGTTTACGTACAAAACAAATCAGCATAAATTCTAAGATCAAATTCACAGCTGGAGCGCGCCTCGAACTTCGTGCACCTTTCAATAGAATAACTCTCAAACTTGCAAACACTGATTATATTTCCTGCCGCTGTTAACCGGTTGCTTTGGACTTTTGCTATAAAATTGTATTTATAGGCGAAATATCCATTCAGTACAGCTTTTACAGCGATTTAACTAATTTTAAAGCTTGTTTCTAGGTCCACGAGTAAAAACTAAGAGTAGTACTTGTGGAACTTTACTATACTTTATGTGACTATATCTGCCCTGAACCATTTTATATCTGTGCAATAAATTCATGCAGTTAAATCCTATAAGACGCCGGCAGACGTAGCATGGGCACCTTTACCTCCTCGCCCCTACTAGGTAGACTGATGATTAAGTCAAGGTTGCAAGTCATTCGAAACTTAGCACAAGACAGGTAATTGCGGCGAAACTTGTGGTACGCCTTAAGTGGGCATTTATCGGCTGGCATAATGATAATGATGAAGTCTAATCAGAACCTTATGATAAATCTATGTTTTTTTCTTTCATTACAATCTGGTTCTAGTTTTAGGGTACTATCCTCCCGTGTCAGTAAAAGGTACAGGTATTGTAATAACTTTGAAAATCGAAGCTGCTTACTAAAGTCGCCACTTTGAGACACAAGAAGACACACAGATTAGCTCAGTAACTTTCATACTAGAACATAGAATGCATGGTGATCTCTAATTTTACTCGTGGGAATATTTTTGTAGTTAAAATGTGATCAGGAAGAACTTTGGCCTATTGAAGCCATTGAAGATCTTAGACTTGCACCTGAAAACATACGTAACTATACCGCTCGGTGGTTAGTAAAATTTTGCATTACTAGGTAACCAGTTAGCGACTGTATTTTTTTATGGCTAACTTTCGTGGGGGACTCTCGTTTCTCGGTTTAAACCTATAACAGGGACTTGAATTTGTTTCAGTATTTTGTTCCTCATTTTTTACTTCCATCCTTTACATAATCTCGCATTGTATCTTCTTCCTTCGCAATATCATTCACTCTATTACTTTTATTTACATTCTGTTATTCACATCCCCCTTCTGTCACCATATTTTCGTTATATTACGGTTTTATTATTTTTTATTGTTATTTTTATAATCACACTTCTTTGTCTCAGCTGTTAAAATTTGGTTTTCTTATTACTCAATTACAGCAATTTATGACCATTACCCAACCTGGGGTTTTGTTCATGTTATTCTTAAATTCTGTAACAGCATCCTGTATCCCCTTCGACTTTATCTTCAGGTTAATGGGAAAAGGCTTTTTAATGATCCTGTTTTTAGAGCCTCCTATTGCTATCACATTAAGGACAGGGACTTTTCTAATTTTAATAGTTTTTTTTCAGTTTGTGCTTTCTTATCACTCCTCTTCTTCCATTCTTCACATTCTCCTACACACTTTTGGTACAACATAGTGCAGTTTCAATTTTAATTTTTATTTCAGGAATCTTACACCTTTGTTATATTATTTCTATAGTGGAAAGTGACTATACCACTTGGCGGGTGACCAGGAGATGACTCAAGAGAAAACGGTTGTACCACTGAGTAGATTTTTTCACAGGTCTATACAGCAGCGAGACTCTATCACCAGCTCGTGGTTCCGTACACCACGTGATCCTGTACAAGGACGCGATCTACGATGACTACGGGTTCTCCGTTTCGGACGGGCTGTACGAGCGCGGCGTATACATCAACAGGATTCGAAAGGGCGGCCCCGCCGACATCGTGGGCTTACTTAGGCCCTACGACAGGATCTTGCAGGTTCGTTGCTTCGTCAATTGTTTGCAATGGTTGCTTGCATTCATAGTTTTGTTTTTAAAATCATTATTCTATCATTTACACTTAAACAAATCAAGATAAGTCTTTTTTGTAAGCTCAAAGACTTTTTATGGAAAGTGTTTGTGAAGTTAAATGATGATAATTTTTGTATGAAAGCCTCCTCCAAACGTATAAAGTTAGGGATAAGAGAAATGGATACTCAGTTAATGCTAGAAATAAAAGCAAGCTTTTATACCTTTCTCTAGGCTTTATAAAATTGTCAGTCTGTAAAGAATTACTGCTGTGATCAAAAAGTAAGGTGAAATTGCCACTTAACATTCCCAATCATTAGGAAGGCAGATGAGTTTATTTTCCTAGGTTGGTAGAACTGTCTATAACATTTGCCGAGCGTCTGTTTATCAAAGGTCATATATACAAATTTAAAATATTTATCAGAAAAATGATTAGTAAAATCGATAACTTAGAATTTCAGGTGAAAATACAGCTTGCGAATACATTGCTCAAGTATTAAATATCTTTGTAGAAGTGATTACGTACAATATTTTACTTGAAATCTAAAAACATGACACTTAAAATTCTAATAGCTTAAGTTGACGAGTAACGTCATACTGTAGCATAATTTGATTCTAGTTTCTATCAAGTTTGATTCTGATATCTTTTTTAATTGACACGATTGTTCTCTATAATTACGTCATAATGGATAAAGATATGAAATTAAAATAAACAGGCGGAACAAACTTAGGATATGATCTAATAGATTTTATTGGTAACAATGTCTATATCACAACTCAGTGTCTTGTCGAGATTTAGCCTTACATGGTAAAAATTATCAAGATAGGGAAATTGCCCACTTTTGCTGGTTATATCTTCGAAACAGTTTCTTTGTTCGATATTTTCTCTGTTAATGTCACGCTCGTTCTATATAATATCTAATCGATAGAGACCAAAAAAAAAAAAAATCGATAGAGACTGTTCAATTCGCATGTATATCGACCATAATTTTTGGACAGTTAATGTGACGATTTCTATTTCCATTTTTACATTTTCACTTAGTCATATTTACATAATTTTATTAGGCTTTTATTACGCTTGTGCCTATCCTAACTTTGATCTACAAATATACAGTATAAAATCATTTACTATTATCTATCTTAACTCAATTAGGTTTTAACATTCTACACTTATTTAACATATATCACTTACGTAACTTAAACCTTATTTTGTATACGTACCATTTATATTCAAAATGGCATTTGGCAAATTCGGAATCCTTATATGTTCGATGATACTGGCAGGTAAATGGCACGCGGACGGTGGACTACGACTGTTGTCTGACGGTACCACTGATCGCGGCCGCCGGGGACAGGCTGGAGATCGTGGTGCAGCGACTTGTCACCTCGAAGGTGAGTGATGGTTTCTGCTGTGCTGTAGGAGACCGTACAAGCTATAACTTTTTTTTTTTGGATAGGAGTGATCTTTTACGTCTGCACAACAACCCATTTTGCCGATTTAAAAAGAATTTCTATCCACTCATTGATTGACCTCTTTGTGGGCCAAAAATTTTTGCAAATAGCAAGTTTCCAAAGTTTACGTAGTCGATTACAGGAGTACCAACGGCGAGACGGAGCACATCTCGACGATGTAATTTTTAAAAAATAAATTTTAATAAATGATAATTACGGTAAATAAATCATAAACAAAATGGCATTTGTACTTTTATTTCTACACATGTTTCAAAAGTGCAAAAATTTATGGCCCACCCTATATGATTGCCACAATGTCAAGAAACGTTTCCAAGAGAGAACAGATCTACCATGGCATCTTCCCTGTGCCATTATAACGCTAGCCCAGGTTTTCCTTTAGTCGACAATAAAAGCCCCCTCTCATTCACGAACCTGATGCCCCTTTATGACTGACTGTACCTGCATTAGCTCTTTTAATAATAGCAACTTATCTCAATAAAACAATCACAAATTAATCATTGTCCAGTAAAGGTTTTTGCCCATTACCTCAACCACTTCCAGCGATGTATGTCATACTTTAATTAGGTATCTACCTAAAATATATCTATATTAACAGAGCAATGTTAACTTTATTATTATATGCTTGTAATACGTAACATGAAAAATCCAAGAAATTAGTTCGAAACATCGCAGTGTACTATCTGTGCTGCCTCTTTAAAAAGCGCTCGATGTTCCATATCAACATTTACACGTGGTATAAATTAATTTTTCTAATTTTTTCAAGTCGACATGATCAGTTTCTTCCGCGTACTTGTATATATTTCGTTCATAATTACATACATACCTATCCAGTGATTTTCAACCGAAAATCACTTTTCGTACCATAATATGAAAGTTTAAATTTCAAATTGATTCTTCATACCCCGTTCGACGGTATACGGATAAGGTACCCGCGAAGTGGGGCGCAGAGGACACGCGAGATGAAGGATACCATTAAAAGTTCCTGCCCGGACATAAATCCGGCCGTTACTCCTCTCCTTGCGAACGCGTAATGGAACTTTGTTGTTGTTTCCTCAAATCTTTATAACGATGTGCCATATAATTGAAACACATTCGCTATGTTTAACAATATAACCAGTGTGCTGTATATCATCATAATTTCCGTTATTTCATCTGTTGGAAGTCCATAGCTGGACATAGATCTAGCGGCCAACATCCAACGACTTCAAATGATGTTACATAGACATCTGTTTTTAATTTCTCATCTATGTATAAGTTGGGAATAAATTGTTTTTATAATTGAAACAGAAAATAGATCTATGTATTGTGTCAAAAATCATAACTGTAAACACTATGTTTTTCGAATTCTTTTTTTTTATTTACTAATTTTCGATTTGACTTTTCATAATTAAACATAAAAATTGTATAATAATATATTTGTTTCCCATAAAAAAGTACCGATAATGAATAGATATACACATAATATAA
Organism: Battus philenor; assembly: GCF_028537555.1. NCBI lineage: Eukaryota > Metazoa > Arthropoda > Insecta > Lepidoptera > Papilionidae > Battus > Battus philenor. The sequence goes on along the minus strand of NW_027181737.1, from coordinate 327,556 downwards.
GCATTTCTTAGTTGGTCCAAATGAAACGGTGTCCTTTTGTATATATGTGTGTATAGATGTTATTGTCTATGTGTACAAGCGGACATATTCAGTATGGGAACGCGGACGCTGCCTTCCATAGGCCCGTAGCTTTGATTATATCACTATAGTACATAGCCATAAATACACATACACACACACATATGTGTATATATGAATATATATAGTATATATAGGCGTGTGTGTATGTTTATACCTGATAGAATCAGGCGTTACCTCGCGGAAGTCCATCCTAACTAAGAAAGGAATATAAAAACTACTAGGAACTATAAATATCTAGCTACTTATGTATGTTTATGTGTGCGATAAAGAACAGATCGCCAACCGACGAAGACGACTGTCAGGCTTGTGTTTACTTTTATTAAATCCTGTCCTTGTAAATTCAATCGGAATGCAGTAAAGAGTGCGGAGAGTATATACACAAGTGTGACCTTAATGTTTGCTTGCAGGAGTTGAAGAGCCCCCGGTCCGACGATAGTTCCAGTCCGAGCGACAGCAGTATCGTGACAAAAACTATCTAGTGCATAACCCGCCTCTAGTGGGGTCATTTTGAACAATTCGTACTGTGTTTTAGTGCTACGAAACATTGTTTTGGTGTTAGACTAAACATAACATATACGTACATAGATTTATTATTAAAATTGTTTACTGTTTTCGGACAAAATATTTTGATTTCAATTCTGCATTTCTACTGATGTAATCAATTGTTACCTTTCAGAGGAATTGAACAATTGAGCATTCATGTATACGCTACAAATCGATATACTCAAATGATAGAAAATGAAACACTCAGTTGGTGCATACTTTTTCAACGAACACCGTGTCATGAACCACTTTAAGGGCTGACCACGTAATTTTTTTATAAAATAAACAATGTTATAACATTTAATATTCCCTGTGTAAAAATTTAAAAATAGTTTTTTAAGATAAAATATATGTTTAGTTATAAGATCGTTTAAGAATGAAGGCGTTTCATATGATTTTTGCTAAACTGTATTAACTGTATTATTTCCGATACATTTACCATAATATCACATTGCAATCGCCAACCTGCCTACGGATATTATGGTATATCCTACTATAGATATCTTTGAAGAAGGCTTTGCAGAAGGCTTCTATCGGCTGAAAATATAAGAGGCCATACATTGCAGCTTATATCGTGACGTTACTTACATCTACTAGCTTTAATTCTTCCTTATTTTGAAACTTAAAATTATAAATCACTGTACGCTCTCGAAATTTACTTAGTAAGGTTTTATATCCAAGATCATACAAATGATATAAAACCTTCTTTTTGTAGGCGTGCAGTGGTTTGTATAAGATCGTGAAAATTAATATTACATTAATCAAATTAATGTCTGTCTTACTTGGAACTATGTAAAATTTAACTCGTATATCGTATATTTTGAAATAAAGTATTTATTTTAAAAAAATTGTGTGCTGCAAGATAAAATCTCTAAATTTGCCGTCTGAACAGACGCCGTGCGGCTTGAGCCTCTGCCAAATGCGCTATCTTTCGCGGTTGAATCTTCTAAAAATATTGTTTAAAATTACGAGGTTCTTGTTTTAGATTCATGCCAGGAAATGCTGTATGCCTAAATTGTTATCGAATTTTGTTACGTCATAGCCTAATTTTTTTATGATGGCTAGAACTTTAATAGAGATATGAATTTGTATCTCAATTATTCAGAATAAAACATATAACTTCATATGGCTATGGTGTTAAAATAACTTGAAGGGATATTCTAATGAAATAAAACTATCTCTTACGCTTCCAATATTTCAACTGCTTTGCGGCGCCTCTGGTCATAGTGACTGTGGTCTTAGATATCCCAGTCCACAGGGTTAAGGGAGACGGACTTGTCAGACTAAAAGCTGACAGCATGAGAAAAGGGCTGCTGAGCTACCTGATTACCCTGTCCTTCCTACGCTTACTGGAAGAGTAGTCGAGGCCAAACTCTTGTGTTCACCCGCTTTCCGCCTTAATTACTTTACTATTAGTGGGACTGGAAAGTAATGTCGTGTTTTTAACCTAAATTCACACGACTACATTTTAACAAATTTTTATTTCTAATCAACAATATTATTAATAATAATTCACCTTCGTCAATCAATGCCGGAGCGGTAACAAATCAATCAGTTTTTCTGTAAAATATGTCGACAGAAACGACATTACTTTTCGGTCCCTCTAATACTTAAATACTTTCACTTTATCCGAGTCGCTTAGTCTTCACTTACCGCTTGCTTTGGCCCGATGCTTACATACCTCTCGAAACATGTTGTACAATCATTGTTCGATTTATATTTCGATTTTTTTTTGTTAATTTTTTATCTATGACACTCTTCTAAAATCTCATCATCCCGTTTTCTAGAATTTTCTATAAATTTTTATGGAAACTTTAGTTATCCAAATGTATGATTTGGAGTCCGAGACTGAATTTTAGCACTAATGCGCCATTCACTTAGTTAACTGACGCAATCAAGTTTTGAACCCCTTGTCAATTTTTTTTAAGTCTACCTTTGCAACATGCCATAAATATTTCTAAACACATTTGGATTTGTTGATTATTTTAGATCTAATATAAATACAATGAACTCACGGTTTTCCGAGGTTTCTTAAAGTTTCATAGTTTCATCTAGAACTAAACAGCAATGCCTTCGTCGTGACTCTGATCCTAGGTCATTATTATCATTTCAGACGTAGAAATATCCCATAGATTTCCAATGGGAAGCTCTCTACATTCAGAGTCTTCCAACGTACTTGTCAAAATGGTCTCCCCTCCAGAAACCTCCCTAAGCTTCTTGTTTCAGCGCTGCCCACTGCTACTTCAATTTGCCAATTCCCTACACTTTGCCAGTTCCTTTCTTTCGTCTATGAATCTCCTCTTTGCTCCAATCTATAGCCAGTCCTCTTCATGGCTCATTGATGATTCCGAGGTTGCCAATAAGTCTCACAGTAAGAGCTGCTCTTGGGTGACAAAATAATTGCGGAACAGTCCGTTGAAAGTTAGTTTTATTTCATGAGTAATATTCCCGTAAAACTAAGAAGTATTAAGATTTAAGATATGTACAATACAGTTGGTATGAAATTTATTAAGAATGTGTAAGTGTGTGAGCAAGACGGTTTGGGATATCGATGTAAATATACCAACGCGTAATTGACGTAGTTGAACGTTGAAGTCAGACTGATAGGGACTGTAATAGGCCATTAGATAGAACACGAAAAACTTAGAGTAAACACTAGTTAATGTCAAATGTTAGATTTTTCTATCGTGTAAAAATAATGCTTCTAAATATCATTCTATCCCGAATGTCGAAGTGGTTCGTTAGGCGAAATTTTTGTACGTAACACTTGTATATTACCCATACATGTATGTCTTTTCAAGTAGCTAGTTATGAATATAAATTAGCAATTGTTTGCATATTAAATTTATCACAAATTTTTAATAAAGATATATATATATATATATTTACGCGTAAGATTGAGTTGAAACATGAGCTTATTTCAAGTTTGGTAATTGTTATAAAAATGATTTCTTTCAATAGATTTATTCACAATAAGGTGCAAGCGAAAATTTTTAAACTAATTCAAGTATTGTTTGAATCAATTTTCTGAAAATGCCCAAATACAACACTTGTTTTATATAAAAAATATCCTCGAATGAATTGTTTGTTTACATTCTATAGTTATGTTTACAATGGAACTAGCACAACTTTTATATCGCTAGATTCATTGTAAACATATTCGAGAGCTCTAAGGGTCCGCCCAAGAGACTTAGATAGCGACTCTGTTTTATTTTTATACCCTAAATTAAGACTAATTTATATACGGTCAATTAATGTAAATTTATTGAGATATAGACAAAAGCATAGCTATCACAGACGACTTAATAAAATGGTATGCGTGGTTGAATTGGACTTTTAATTGTAAACCATAGCTTCCCAACTGTCTGGCTGACATTACTTTTACAAGAACAACAAACACAAAGTAAGGTTCAGGAGTTGTTACCACGGACAGGTAAGTACAGCGTCGAGCAGGGTTTCTCAATGTGGGATCCATACCCTACAGGGTGGCAATTTGATTGTTTAGATGAGCAATTCAAAAATGGAGTCGACACGAGTTCAAACATTTCGCTTTAACATAAAAGTTATCTAACTTACATAGGGGGGCGTAAGAATTTCAAGGTGGGGGTGGTACAAAAAAAATTGGGAAACACTGGTCACAATACCTAACTTGTCTTAGTGAATCCAACGTCCACCCACGATGTGAACAGATGACCTTTTTAAGGACGCCGACAAACGCTGCATGCCGGCCGCTTCTTACCGGCCTTATTGTTAGTCTATGAAGGAGGCTTATATCCCGTGTGTGATCGCAATTATGCTGATGAGTATATTGCCAGTAGTTTGTTTTGTTTAGCTACTTATCTCGGATCACTGAGCATCCTCGCCGAGATCGCCGGCGACATCAATGATTTGCTGGGATTTCTCGAGAAATTGGGTTAGCTTGAGTAAGTTTAACCCTGACGCACCTGGCAGCTCTTCACAGGCACGGAAGCTTCTCTGAGTACCTCCACAGGTTCAAGCTCAAGGAGGACCCCTCGTGCTTCTGTGAACCAGGCGTGGACCAGACCGTAATCCACTTTGTGGCCCAGTGTCCCGCATTCGGGGGACTCCGGCTCGACTTCGAGTGCCGGTCTGGCATTAAAATCAGGGAGGAGTCAATAGCCTCCCTGATAAGCGAAAAAGAGACCAAAGTCGACTTCCTCTCATACTGCAAAGAAATAATTATAAAAGTAATTAACAAAAATAAAAGTTAAAGAAAATTAATACAAATGTAAATAAAAAATAAGAAATGTTAATGTGGTGTGTGATATAATGTGATATTAATGTGAATCGAAAAAACAATGTAAATAAACAGAAATAAAATTACAAAATGTTAATGTGTAACGAGAGAGGAATGAAAGGTCACAGAGCGAAAGAGAATGAAAGAACAAATGTGGAAGAAAACCGAATGAAAGATCTTAAGATGTATAAATGAAGAGTAAGAAAATAAAAAAGATTGTGAAAAACTAAACAAATTAAAACAAAAAGTCCCTATCCCACACCTGATAGGGGGTACGAGAGGCTCCCAATAGCGGGGGCCATAAAAAAAAACCCTGGCGCAAAATGAGCGCAGTGCCGATTGGTTGGGTACACAAGCTCGCAGAGACAAGACAATGTTCTGTTTTACAACTTTTACATGTGTGCCTGGAGGTTCAATTTTACAATCTATCTCTAATACAATTATTTTTTAGCAATTTTTATAATTAAATGTAGTTTATCTAATAATTAATTTAAAACTGTGATGGAACAGACTAACAAAAGGGAAAGAAAAAGTGATTCATGGAAGAGGAGAATTGAACAAAAGAAACGATTGGAAAAACTGATAATTGTAAAATATAGTCTACATCCCCCCAAGTGATAAACGAGATGTCTTTAATAACGGCGGCCATAAAAAAATAATGCAATTAATATACAGGGGTGATTGGATTGTAAAAGCTTAAAAGTTTTATAGATCATTTGTCAGTAAAAAGCATTCTACACCAACTTCAATCTGTATAAAGTGATCACTTTAAAATTTCTTACATTAATTTGTTTTTAAACTTCTGGCAGTACAAAATTTGCGGGGACGTAACTTTTGATAATAGACGAATACAAGATGATTGAATACAGATAGTAGCAGCCAATTGAGCTATATATTCATCATTTTAAAGCTTTTACACCTCTTTCCAATCATACTGTATAAAGTGATCATTGAGAAATACACCTATCCCCCGCTTTACACGGTAGATACGTTCCTGATAAAAACGTGTAAACCGAAAATTAAAAATTTTCAAGTCAAAACCGTGTAAATCGAAAAGCTTGCAGAAAATGCACAATATAATAATAATATGAAAAAATAAAATGCATTGACAAGTTAAAATATTTCATATATTTTACAGAAACACTGTGTTTTTTATTTAATTACAATACATTAAAAAGAAGAACAAAAAATAAAACCAAAGGTGTTTTATTATCCTTTATCACTGTCAGAAATTACTCTCATTCTTTTTTTCGGAATCGAAGGTTCGAATTCACTTTCATCACTCGGAGTTATTTGTGCCGATTCGATGTTTGAAGCAGAAATATTTACATTATGAAAGATGATAATAAAATCGGTTATTAAAACAAAAAAAAAAACTGATTTGGAAAACCGTGTTAAAACGAAAACGTGTAAAACAAGTACCGTGTAAATCGGGGGATAGGTGTATATACAAAAGTAATATACATTCCAGTGAACCGCGAAAGACCAATAACTTCTGGCAATACAAAACCTACAAGGATATACCATAAAAATAACTAATTTATATTATGTAGGACTACGAATTTTGATATCGCACCAATCTTTCTTCTAAATTATATTATTTATTCTATCTCATACTATGGATTTATGTTTGAAGTGTATTATACCATAATTGACAGCAAATGAGTTATATATTCAGCGCTTTAAAGCTTTGACATCTGTAACCGATCATCCTGTATAGATAAAACAGTTTTAAAGATCCTAATATAAATTCACGTCTTGGTAACAACAATAGAGAGCGCAAGCACGTCGACAAATTTAGTTGAAACATTTTTATTTGTTAAAGAAAGACACTAAAACGTCTCGAAGCCAATAAATGGCTTCAAAATCTTTCGCTCCGAAGCGAAATGGAATGCAACGCTCTTGAGATAAAATCCGGGAAACAGTTTTGTGAGCACTCGGATCAGTTTAAGTATTCAGATCACTTAGACGAAGGAAACTCTTAGTGATTTCTCTGAATTAAACATGGTACGACTCTGCGCCAACTGCTCCATGACGATGTACGAGTATTTACAGTAATAGGCAATCATTTATAGCTAATTACATTATGTAAGTAAATACAAAGAAGAATCGATGGAATGTTTTACTATAGCCATTAACAAGAACTCTGAAATAGGAGAACCAATTTAATTAGAAGTAAAAACAGTTTTTTAGGTAATTTTATACTCACACCTCTTTTTAAATGACTTTACATATAGATAACCTAATTTCAATCTCCAAGCAGATTTATACTATACCGTATACCGTATGATTTAGAATTGTCTGCTGAATTTACTTATTTCTACTACTTCAGTTCTTTATAAACAGTTGGAGTGTATTTCGCGGTGTAGTTTCCTTACGTTACGAATACGTGTGACTGTAAACCAGATGTAAGTTATAACAAAGCAATAAATAAATTAAAGATTTAACTTTTTGATTTCGGGTAATTACAAAGAAATTGTAAGCTAATTATTATAAAAAAAGCTTTAAATATTCGTTTTGAAAATTAGAAATTGCAAATTTAAAGTATTGTTCCAGACTTGGGAAAGGAAATATAAACCAGTCGTAAGACATTTATATTAACAAGATATTTGATATTTAACTACAAAAGGATTTGATTATAATGACAAAGTGGATACATTTAGACACATTGAATAAATCGTCAGGATCGTTTCAGTGTTTAGACGCCAACTGGAAAGTATAGGCCTGACCCAAAAATATCTATGGGGACATATACCATAATCGCCGCGCTAGGCAGATGGGTTATCGATTGCAGCTGGATTAATGATGAACAAATCCAATACAGTGGGTCAGTATACACACTGTACTGAACATGACAATACAGTTGTTCTAAAATTGTATTCCATGACGTGACAACAGAACCTTTTGAAAGGTCACGACCCAGAATTAAGTAGAATTATAATTAAACAAGCAGAATCTGTTAGCAAGAGGTCTTCAGAACAGAAACATCTAAATATTATTACAATATAATATCAATAAACATTGTTAACAATTCATAAGTTTACATTACAAGTACCGGCTCAGACTCTTCGAGTTGACTTAATTGAATTAGCAACAAGATGAACATTGTTCGGAAGAACACAATGGAGCGATCTCAAGGGCTCTGTCAGCGTTACGCTGTTTGTTACTGCGTTTAATATTTTTATGGAAATTGGACCCCTACCCCTTTTATATGAACCCTTTTTATTGTCTAATAAGTATTGTCTTGTCTCAAAAACGTTTTAAATTAATCTAAAAATCGATTTCTATCTTTCATCACTAGCTCCTATTTGAAACGTTCTCAATATCTCACAAGCTTTGTTACCTTTGTTTGTTAGAAGAAATTTTCATTATTGCGTTACTTTTCGATATAGAAGATTTGTGGTGGAGTTTAACAGGTAAGGTAGGCAATTTTAGAGACAACACCTAGCGAGCTGGAGCACAAAAATTAAAACGCTTAGATGAAAGATAGTTTATTTTAAAAGTCATCCGCCTACAACTTTAGATACACCGACGCCATAATAAATTATTTGTTATGCGAATGAAATAATCTAATATATAAAATTCTCGTATCACGGTGTTCGAACTTGAACTCCTCCTAAACGGCTTGACCGACTTTTACCAAATTTCATATGCGTATTCAGTAGGTCTGAGAATCGGCTACTATCTATTTTCTCGTACCCCTAAGTGTTAAGGGTGGTCCACACCTAAATTATTATTTTTTTTAGACAATTTTTTTTTTGGTTTTTATTTTATTATGATACAGCATACAAAAATACATACAACCCTAAATTTTCACCCCTCTACGATCAACCCTTATTTTTATTTGTTAAATAAAAACTTTAATTTTTTTTTTGCAAAACAACATTTGCGGGATCAGCTAGTTTTTATATAAAACCCACCACTCATTTGTGCATATATAAAATCGATTTAAAATTGGAATAAGATAATAATTCTACATTCCATCAAGCACTAAAGATTTAATACAAATTCACAAACAACAACACATATGTCATTTGACGCCATTCGCCATAATTATATTTCATAATATTTTTCGGCGTGAGACGCGGTTTTGACAACCGCCTACAAATCATACGCCGCGCGTCCTCAGTTTTTGCGCTTGCGTAGACCGATGGATTGACAGATAAGCGAAATCATTTTGACAACTGTGATTATTTCGCTACAGATTATTACAAAAAATAATTACCGGCTTAAATTATTATTAATTACAGTTGATATGCACATGAATTATTATTATATTATAACAAAAAACATTGTGTTGTTTACTCTATTAACTGCAAAGATTGTGTTCCTATACTTACTATATATTGGTCTAATTTCCACAAACGTTAACACCGGTGGCTTTGTTTTTATCATTACGTTTAATATTTCAGATTTTTTTACTGAAATATTAGCATGTTATATTATTTAAGTATAAAAGTACGTGTCCTAACCTATTTTAACGATGCCCTGGCAATGTCCAGTTTTTAAAATTACGTTTCGTGCAACCACTTCCTCATCCCTACTCCATATCATCTTCAGGTTGTGCGCCAGTATCTGTGCGGCGGTTGCCTTATTCGCCACATCGATGAATCTTGCGATCGCATCTTGAGTCTCGTCCGTGCAATACACGCGCGAGTTCATGTGACGTGATATTGTTACCACCGCGAGATGGACACTGTTATACAGGCAATGATGATCGTTTCACTCTATAGCCTCTGAGCCTCGTGGATGCTGGGCGTCCTTGAACCTGTCTCTGTACCATAGCCTTGGCTAATGAGAACTTGTTTATCGACTTCGATGTGAGTTAGATCAAGGATGTGCCCCGGCTTATTGCCAATGCTTTATTAAAGTGCACTTCATGAGGAGGGCATGGCCTCAACGGCGGGCTCATCCTAGTCCATCGTTGTCGTACCAATGTAAAAAAGGCACCCTCCCATTACTCGTTTATCAGCTCTTTCTAACGATTAGGCCATGAAAATATCTATCATTTATAATTTTGATGATAAATAAATATCACTTTTAATAACTTTTTAAATTAATAAACAGTTGCTCGTACAATAGTATTTACCTGCGAAATTCCTAAACTATTCAAGTGATTTTTTTCTCTCCGAAAATTCTGTTTTTTGGTTGTTTTGTTTTTTTCGTGTTGTGATTGTGTCAATAAAGCTACAATGCTTCTGTATTTTTATTTTTTTGATGAAATTCAAAAAAATAAAGTCTACTGCTGGAACATAGACTTCATTCATTAATTTCTAATAGTACCATTAAATGTGGTCTGCATTACAAATGCATATAGATAAATTGTTTTTTTTGTAACATCACCCGTGCTGTCGTAGCTCAGCGGCAGAGGACTGTAGCTTTCGACCGTATGTCGCGGGCTCGATTCCCAGGATGCATTCACGTATAATTCACACTTGCATTAATGATGAAATTACCACAGTTCACAAATAAATTTTCAGGTGATAAGCAGCAGCGTCCTCTGTGTATTTTACCACACTGCGATCGTGGACCCTTCTACCAAGCGTGGCGATTATAGTTCGTCTCTCCATAGATACCAGTGTGTTTCTACGAGCTGAAACAACGATATGATGTCCTGTAAAAGGATGCTTCTTGCATTGCAATGAATTCATTCATGACTATTTTTATGAACGATTACTGTTTCTTTACATAATTTAAACATTATAAATTATATTGTAAAAAGGAGCGCCGCTTCAACAAAAATGTTCTGTACAGTAACACACTTCAAAAGACAACGAAGCCGTAAACGACTTAAGACTTTTCAACGTAAATATCTAGGATAGGTAATGGTAATTTTCTGTGTCCTATTTTTACATTATACGAGTAATTACTTTAAGTGGTAACTTAGTTATATTTTATATAAAGTTTTTGTCGTTCATTATTATAAATAATCTAATAAAAACACTTCTTGTTACCACGTAACATTGATTACATTACATAGGAAGTATTTAAGTTATATCGAATGAAAATTCCATGAAAAATAACCGGGAAATCCCTGTACATGGCTACACAGCGGCGAGCTTCCGCGGCGTTCTCCTGTTGAGGGCTCTCGAAGCTTTTTACTCCTCGAAGCATGCGTCATTGAGAGCGCTGTTTACTTTGATCGAATTTACGGAATGCCTTTCAGAGATTTTTCCTCATACGTCCCTCTCACTAACCAGTTCCTCCGTGCTTCCTGAAAACCAAACAGGGTTACTAAGAGCCCCAAAATAAGCGTATACTATACATAAGTCGACGTCCTTGATTACACTAAGTATATTTTAAGTTACCGAAGTTTATTCATTACATATTTCAACAACTTTGTGAAGGGTATGACTAGTTTTTAACATATTTAAATCTACTTTAATAAACTACCTAGTTCTGCGTATTAGAAATCACTACACATTTTCATTTAATTAAAACAAATACATGACTAATTGAAGGAGTCATAGCTCCCGTCATGACGGGCTTACTGCGAAGCATTGGAATGTAGCAGTGGCCCGGCGCCCAAGGCTACGTTGGGCCGCTAAACTGAAAATGTCGCCTTCGAGTCGTAGTGTAAGTACGAGTCATGGTGAAAAATGAGAACTTCAGATTACATCGCTTCCTCCGAATAAAATAATAAGTTGGTTATACCTCAAAAATAGATACACTTAAAATTATAATTACTGTATAATTTAAAAGATAATTTCATACCGCACAATCATTGAATATTAATGTTTAAAAGAGCGTTTCGCATAATTTTTATTATTATTTGTACTTTACTTTGTTTACTTAGAGGGAAAAAATAATTTTACCTATCTTCGCCATTTTCAGACAGAAAATTATGAAAAAAAAATAAAAGGTTTATTGGACCTCGCAGATTGCAAATATTTAAAAACCAGATTATAATAATAACAGTGGGGAGCGGATGTGATCGATTTCTTTATAACTAATTATTATTATTCCATTTACTATTATTTATTTGTTACGATTGCTGACAACAATTACTTTTTAAACTTTAGTATCCAATGACATTTTGGCACATTGTACGCGAAGAAGCAGGTGTTAATTAACTGCTTTGTATGATAAAAGAAAAATGTTGTTTGAAGTTTTTTACCTGGATTTTGTCACTTTAATAAAAAAATTAAGAGAAACCTCAATTTGGTAGTTGATTTTGAATTTTGCGAACAATGACACATTTTGGTGATTCATTTTCATTTATGTTGGATTCAATACATGCCCACAATGCAATGATGTAAGTTAGGTGTAGGCCCTCTTATAAGAAATATAAGGGAGAGGCCTATGTTGGGTAGCGGACGTTGAATGACTCAAATGGTGAAAACGTTGGTAATAATGGTGTAAATAAATGGTGTCAATAACCGTGATATTCTACGTCATTCACTTGCAGTACATATTTTGAAGTAAAAACACTAATTGATATTCCAGCTGCCGAGGATCTGTCAGACGGGGGTCAATCGGTTCGAATCCTGAATTAATTTGATGAGGTTTCAGACGGATGCGCGATTAATTTACTCTCCGAATCGTATTACTGGCCACATAGTGGACAAGCGAGCGGATTTTAAGATTTGATTATTTTATGTGAATATTGAGTCTGGAACTACTAGGTCCATTTCTGGTCTTTCGCTTATGTTCACTGTAATGGTACCACTATAGGGTAGCTGCCAAACTTATTAATGTATAAGAACAAGGAAATTAATGAACCGGCAAAACGGTTCTGCTGTAAATAGGAAAGTTATAAATAGTATAATATGAATAGTAAAGAAATTTGTATATTATATAAGATATAAAGCTATCGTTTTATTATCTTAAATAAAATAGGGCTTCAATCAAAATAAATTAATTAGATATTAATAAGTTAAAAAAAAAACTATCTTATTTTCCGCCGATGGGCGCCCATTGCAAGGCATTGGCCTACCCAAAAGATCGCTACGATGAAAATTATAGCATCGAAAACATGTTAATACGAGTAGAAGTACGATACACATGTGTGTATGTGTGCATTAAATTGATATATTAAAGATAAAACACTTTGGTTTTTAACCTCTTGATAATTCTCTGGTTGCAGAATTTGTCAGTAATCCTTTTAATTCGGGTTAATTAGTGTTTTAATCTCACGGTTTTGTTTTTTATTGAACTCACAATTCATTAAAACCACAAATGAACTGTATGTGGCTCGCGCGCAGCATGTTGACCCACCTTCTCACCCCCGGCTTTATAAAATATATTTCAAGTGTTGTTTATAATTACGTCAAAACTTCCGTCCATACGTCTCGAACCTTCTTTTGGAAAATATGAATATTATTCTAGTTCAGAGTTCCCCAAACTTTTTTGGACCCCTTAGACCCCTTGCCATGTTTTTCCATGTTGGGTAGACCCCCCTACTTACCTGATATTAATTTCCTGTAAATTTCTAACTGTAGTAAACTTTAGTGTTAAAAATTTAAAGTAAAAACACATGTTAATTTATACATTTATTAATTGAATTTAAATTAAAACTACTCAAAATAAAATTTTGTATCTGTTATGTAAATTATACGTAACATACTAATAATTTTTACTTCATAGGTACTTTTATAAATAATGTAAATGTTTTGATATTATAAGATAGTATGATGTAAGTAAATAGGTACTATCAGTGTATGTGTTGAGATCCACTATCGTGGACCCCCATTTTCATTTCATGGACCCCCAAATTTTTATTCGCTGACTTAGACCCCTTGCAGGTTGTCATAGACCCCTAAGGGTCGATATAGACCACTTTGGGAATCACTGTTCTAGTTTATCGTCAGTCGCAGTCGGATTTGTGAGAAAGACATAGTAATGAAAGATTATTTCACCATCGCAGATTTCTCCCATTATTTTATAACAAAAATTAAAATTTTGCAGTTCAAGTAAAGGGAAAAAATTGAAGGCATCGAATATTTTAAACCAAAAATAAAAATGGTACCGAAAACGACATTAATACAATAAAGAATATACATAACAAAAAGAGACGTCTATATACAAAAAAATGTTTCACGTGTAAACTAAGTACTCCGCTGTCGCTTCCGCTTACGTCAATGCAATGCGACCGCACCATATACGAATGAATTATATAATTCAGTTCTATCGAATTCAATTAAATCGGTTCAGCCACTTCTAATTACGGTCGGGATTTAATTCCAATGAAAGAGTGTTCAATTATGTTCCACATGTAATTAAATTCGTATTTCATATCGTGCCGCAGAGACGAATTTTTACCATCTCTCTTCATATATTTCTTTCAAATAAGCACACCAGACGCAGAGGCATTAAAATAATTGCAGTAAATTTTAAACGGATTATATTTCTGATGTTCATTAAAATTTTATAAAAGCTTAAAAAGGGGCGAATGTACAGCACAATTGTCAGCAAAAAGCTCTAAGCCTTTTACACTTACCAATGGTTCTATATAAAGTGATTAGTTTAAAATATGCTACATTTTTTTATTTATTTTTTCTATTGCAATGCGACAAACAAATAACTGCAAAAAGTCCACTTATACACATTGTCGAATTTCCCATAAACGCCCTACAAGGCATAGGACTTTTCCAAAGATATCTATGAGAGATATTCCATAATCGCCATATTGTAGGCGGGTTGGTGATCACAGTGTGGTATTAGGGTACGGAGAGGAAGCTGCTGTCCATCCTCTGGAAACTTGTTTTGAGCAGTTGAAATCCTATATAATCAATGTACTAAGTGTGAATTATGTAAGACAGTATCCCGGGACTCGTATCTGCGGCCAACGATCAAGTCGCAGTCCGCCACCGCTAGGCTACCACTGCGCGTGAAGCTTTTACGTCAATAACTTATGTTACTTTAAAAGAGTTTCAATAAAAATGAACTTCGCTGAATCCGATCAAAAGTTATAAATTGCTAAAAACACATTTCTGATCGCTGAAAAACTACAGTCACTGTATTAAAAGGTTTCCCAAACCACGTGGTTATTCTGCGCCGGACTGTTATTTGGTATCATTAAATATCTTGCGGGCAACGCATCTGTGTCAAGCGCCTCTCGAATGTTCGTATTCCGGAGCTTTGAGCTTGGCGCCGATATAAAAGGTTTTTTCATCAAAACGAAAGCACCGCGCAACTGTTCAATTACGTACTTAGCAACTTTTATTTATATCACAGTCTTTACAGTATTTCGACATATTGTGTTAGTGTTGCGAAGTTCTTTGACAGTTCACCATTTTCGAAAAATTTGTCACTATTCGCAAGCACTGTTTGCAGTCTATGAAAGAGTACAAAAAAATTCCTTCGTATTCTGAACTACCGAATGCATTGCCCCCGGGATTCCTTTAAATGTTTTTAAACAGATACCGAATGTTATCATTGAAGAATCGACGTTCTCTAATGGACGCCACTACACTTAAAAATATTTGTGCTGGCAATGTTAACTGTTCGGAACTGTTGTCCGAGGTAAACTTTCGAATTCCTGCAGCAAGAACGCATTCTAGATCTCTCTTTTTTTACCAACGACTAAGACAAATATCGGTAAACGTGCACCCTTATACAGAATGTGTGACCTCCACAATTCATATATTAGTGATATCGATATATTCTCGTGCTCACTCGTATCTTTTAAAAGACAATTTCGTTCGAAATTATTGAGTACAAACAATACAGTTTAAACCTCGTTGGAACGTGACGGCTTGCTGTGACTCGTAATTATTGCGATGTGATATGCAGAATGCGCTGGATCTTTGATCCCTGTTTAGTAATGTTTTTATTTGTTTGACTATAAATCATTAAATGTTCTAAATGAGATAGTTATAAGGTAAAAATTGTAACTAATTTTATATTTCCTTTTTATATTTCCTTTATTACAATAAAGTAAATAAATAAAGCCGAAATTAAAAACGTATAAAAAGGGTAGTACTCAAAAAAAAACACCGGTTATATTTTATGAAAACATTTAAATAAGTGCACAAATCATGTGTAATTATTTACTTTATTTACACTTTAGTGTACATCATATAGAATAACTAAAAAAAAACTTATATAGATGTACAAGAGGCAGTCTTATCGCTCGAGGAGATCTCTACCAGACAAACCTTTGGGTGGAGACATGAAGGAGAAGGCAGTTTAGGGTATACATACATACAAATACTTATATTACTATACACACATATGTACATACAAACAAACAAACTTTTTTAAAACTGTGGTGTGGCGCATCTTATTGATTATGGTAGCTCAAGCCATAACCTGATAGCGACAACAGTAAAATATTTTTCTATAAACATAGTAGAATGAACAGGCATAGTCAATTTCAAGTCCTCTGATGACCTTAGCAACTATTCAATTCTAATATTAAAATAAATTGAACTGGTAAAATTAAAATAAATTTATTTTACATTTACCGTTATTGAATATTTGGTGATAGTACGTACTTCTCCGTATGTTAGGTTATTAATTTCAACACCTGATATTGTTTAATGTTTGTATATCAGGATAATATGTTGTTAAATGCAATTACAAAGAAGCGGAGGGAATCGAAAGCCTCAAATAATTCTATATGTAACCTAATGTGGCTCGCGAACAACTTGCGGTTTGGTGGTCTGTTACATAAAACAACAAAAAAGCTACCACAGCTCAGAGTCTCAACGAATCCAGAGGTTACTCAACTTTGCGATAATGTATGTAAACTCTTTCGGAATCGACCCTTGATCTATACGTACGAAGTGTATGGAATAAGCAATGACAGCAGAAGACTATGAAACGTAGTGGCCAAAAGTTCTTTGAATATTGTCTCGCATCACATTGATGACCGACATCATATGAAAGGTCACGGGAAGACGCTGGATGTGGACGGCTCAGGGCGGTCTTCGTGACGATCTTTGAGGGAGGCCTATGCCTTACAGTGGGCGTCCATTAAATGAGAAGGAGAAGAAGAAGAATTATAACCCACAAGAAGATTTACTATTTCAATAAAGTCGAGTCTGGACTTCCTATGATTACAATAATATGTGTTTTATCAACAACAGGAAAAGCATTTAACCTCTGTCTTGCCTGAAGTAAAGCGATAACGGGATCTCCGATGCTACATGCTTGCCTAACAACAATCTTTTCACTTTTGACTTGAAGACTCACAAGTAATAATTAGAAAATTTGTAAAAAAAAATTGTTAATGAAGAATATAAAATAAAAAACAGAGAATGTAGACGAGCGAAATAAGGTGATGTCAAAATTAAGATCAAAATGTTATGAGAAAGAGATTGTAAGGGTTTTAAGGAAAAAAGAACTTTTGAAGAATAAAAGAAGGATAAATATTGAACGCGATATTGTACCTTCCTTGCTCTACTACTCTAAAGCAGGGGGAACAAGACGCCTCCTAAAACAGAGACCATTGAAAGAAAAGTAACAATTAGGAAATTACGCCGGCAAGTTGTTCCATACCTTGGCGGTTCGTACTATAAAAGTTGTTTTAAAACTTTTTTGCTGTACAATTTGTACATTTAGTCTTATATATTGCTTATACTTTAAAAGGTATTCGTAGTTTACTATTTTTTTTAAATCCTGCTCATATATCTCTATTACCCGCATTAGAGTGTTCACATTCGTTGGCAGTACTTCCAGCCCTTTGTTTAATGCGGTACCTGTGTTCGTGCCCGGACGTAAATTTAAATTTACTCCTATTAAATACCTTGTAGGGGCAGCTCGTAATTACTGCGTGAGATTAGTTCAGACCTGCGCGATTTAAAGGCGAATTAAATGAAGTTAATTGAACCGGCTCCTCTCGACAGAGATTCTTGTTTAAACTTTCACTATATTTATTTATACACCTACAGCAGTGAACTTAATGCCCATGGCAATTTCTAGTAGTTTAGCGAAGATATAACGTAATAAAGGGAAAGTAAGAAGGTAAGCGTAGCATAGAAAGTCCACCCACACGGTGGACAGACGCCATTTCAGCCTACCGCGTGCTCCGCAGTGTCGAGATGGATACTGTCTTGGCCCAGCTCTTCACGGGTCACGGGGGGTTCTCTGAGTACCTTCACAGGTTCAAGCTCAAGGAGGACCCCTCGTGCTTCTGTGAACCAGGCGTGGGCCAGACCGTGGTCCACCTTGTGGCCCACTGTCCGGCGTTCGGAAGACTGCACGCGGATTCCGAATGCCGGATGGGCAAAAAGGAAAGGAATATCTCGGCCATCATGCAAGACGAAGGGGAGAGAAAATGCTTCCTCAGCTACTGCAGGAAGGTGGTAATAAATGCAACAAGTAAAAATAAAACGAACACTAAAATATAGAAATAATACGTGTTAAATATTTGAACAATAAATAATGTTGCAAAATAAAATAGTAATAGCTAATGGAATGAAAGAGAAATACTGGGAAAGTAGTAGAATGAAAGAAACAATACGACAGATAAGATGATATATGAAAGAGAAGAATGATAATAAAAAAAATTAATAAATTACTAGAATTAAAAAGTCCCTGTCCCACACGAGATAGGGGAACGAGAGGTCCCCAACAGCGGAGACCATTTAAAAAAAAAACACGGTGGACAGACGACATTGTTAAGATTGTCGAAACACAACAGATGCAGACAACTCTCCTTCCGCGTTATTGGAAATCTAGACAGTAGCTCTATGTCCAGCTGTGGATGTCCTGTTGCTGAATTAATGATGACGGTGATGTCTTTCTTCAGTTCAATTGACGTCATTTTCCTGGCGCTTAATTAGATTAACTTCTGAGTTACCCTACTTACATGCTGACCCATCGACGCTCGCTCGAAATTGTATCCCGATATATTACGCCTGTTCTTTGTCTCACAGAGTGACCTAAACACTTTCTGTTATTCGCTTTATTTACCATTTCACTTTACACTATTTCTTATTTCCGAATCACCTCGTCTAATATCTTAGGCTTCTAATTTCAGATGCTGATCGAGAAGTTCTCGTTCAAGAAGTTCTTGTTCAAGAAGTTTCGTTCAAGAAGTTTCGTCAATAAATTTCTTTTGCTATTTATTCTATAACTTCGGATATATTACCTTAAAGCTTCTAGTAACGTTTTAACCCCCGTTCGATGCCCACAATTCTCAAGAAATTTCTATAAAAACTTGAAATACGTAAAACTCTACTATCATAGTCGTGGATCGAAACCCGGATTTTTAACTTACTGATGGAGTCTTTTACTAATACGCTATACACCTAGTTAACCTATTCTCGTTAATTTTATAAATATCTGACTGTTAACCGTATTCCCAGTCAATTTTATTTATATAAAACGAATGCTATTATGGTCAACATGGTTTAAAGCAGCCTCACCAACCTTCTTTGTGCCATACCCCACCTAAACTACCTTTAAGTTCTCACGAGCCGAGCTACTCTATATTAAACTAAACACGTTAAACTCTCGTCGAGTCCATTTTCGAGTTGCCCGTCTTAAACTTACATTTACAGACCCTTCCGCTAAGTGAACTCAGTTCCGATGAAGCTGTAAAAGCCTCCGGGCCAAGCAAAGCCTCTTAACAATCGAATTGACCCCTTATGGGCGTGGGCTACGATGGAAAACACTTGTCTAGATTATAGTTTGGTAATGTTTGTAATGACATTAATTGACATATTAAAGTAAACTTAAAAATAAATACATACGTCGACCGAACGATGTACATAGCTTCTGTATAAGCTATTTAAAATAGTTATTGAATATTTGTGTGTGATAATAAAAGTAACATTAAAAACCACTCCTGTAATCACAAGAAACGTTCGTCCCGAACAAGTACAATCAATATAAGTGAACTTCACCGCGCCTTAACTTGTGTAACGTACTTTGTGATTCAGATCCAGTGCACGCACTTCAGAGATAAGCGAACAACTGAAACTTGAACGCATCGCCCTTTAACAGTTCCGCGTGTGCCGATTTGAAACACATTTTAATATTTTCAATAATTTTAATGTTACTTTCCTTTCTCCTCTAGTAATATTTTGTGCAAAATTCTCCTAATACATGCGTTTTATGCATTTATCATGATTTGTTTTATGTATGTATTTGTCAACTTACACGGGTTATATGTTTCTATACACATATTTATATGTTTTAAAGGTTAAAAGTGTTAAATTCACAGCATATTTCCTTTCAAGTAACGTAAGACATATCCTATACAAAAGTGAATACTCTAAGTAATAAGAACTAACGGTAATATAGCAAGAAAAATCGTTTAATGATTCAAATGACTAGATATTAACATTTATTATTATTTACTACCTATCCCTACAGGATTTGTACTGTCAAAAGCAATTGATTTAATTAGAAAAATAAATTGATGTATATTTCAGAGTGATCAATAACGTCATACAGGATAACTTTAAATAGGTGTAAAGTCTTTTAAAATTTTAGACAATTTAGCTTATTTCACCCATTGAAAACATCTATAACCAAACACCTTACAGAACTCAAATATTTAATCGAAAATAAATGTTTCCTGCACTTTGTAGTTCCGATAAGCACTACATGTTGCGGCTTAAAATGAACACGTCACGTCTCAACCGTTTGACACGTGTTGACCTGTTGAACAACTTGACACTGTACTTTACGCTTTGAGATATTTCTCAGTGTTTCAATGTACTATTAGATTAGATACAAACATTGAAAATTAATCTTGTAGGTATAAAATAACTACTTCTTATTTATTCATGTCAGCTGTTTGTCGCTTCCAGTCCTTCTGCAAAGACAGCTGCAACGGTTAGTCTTGCGCTGTGAGCATGTAGCGACTTTGAACGTGATTACGTCATCAACCTTAGTGGGGGGCGCGCCCACGCCGCGTCTACTGGCTGGTGGTAGATACTCGAGAACCCAGCGGCCATAAAGCCATCAGTTGCACGAGCGATATACTCCTTCAGCTGCTACTCCTGGCGAATAATTTTTGGAGCTATATCTCCTCATATCTGATTCGATCTCGCAGCGAAACTCCGTGCCATGATTACTACCAATATTGTAGTTAACAATGTATAATATTTCTATAATTTACATTACAGAATATAACACATCGTTATTTTGTAAGCAAAACTTATCAATTTGTGCATTTAATTATAAACTCTACACGTGAACACTTGTAATAATAATAAAGATAATAATATCGGAATATTTAAATTTGATAGAAGTAAAACTAAAAATAAATAGATGTAACATGAGAAGGCTCTCCCGCTAGGCGTGTCGATGACATGTCGGTAAAAGGTCGGTGAAAGTCGGAAAGTCGTAGCGCAAGATTAGTCATCACGGCGAACTTTGGAGAAATTAAAATTAAACAAAAAAAATTAAAAAAAAACTAAATGAACAAAATAATTAAAATGAATAAATGTAAATGTACAATCCGAAAGAGAAAGCGATGCATGTATGGAGAAGAATATAAAGGAATGAGAGACAATGTGAAGTGAAAAATGGAGAACGAATGGTAGACATTCAGAAGGATGTCAGATTATAATGAAAGTAAAAGATTACGTATAAAAATTATAATTGTAAAAACTATCCCTGCTCACACATGGTAGTGGAATACGATTGGTCCTGAAAACGGGGCAATAAAAAAACACCCCTCATTCTATCACTTCAAGCTAGTCGCGAGTATTCAGCACAGAAAGAGTGGTCGCCTGAACCGCTGGAACTAAAATTTCTCAAGAAGTTGAAAAAATATCGACGCACCGACGATACAAAAAGGAAGAGTTGCTGCCAGAGCTTTCTGACCTCTCAAGGCGGTGTTACACTGTTAGTCACATCACTTTATCAATAGGACGCCTACTGCTTGACATGGGCCTCCGCCAAATATTTCCAACAACTGTAGAAAGAATAAAGAAGAAAGAGAGATAATAAGAAATATGAAAGAAGAGAATGAAAATAAATAGAAGTGTGTGAATATATTAATAAAAAATTAGAAGTCCCTGTCCCACACAAGATAGGAGAACAAAAGGTCCCCAATAACGGGGATCATAAAAAAATATTTCCAACAGAAAGTAAAGATTTTCATGAATAAAAATTATTTATTAAGACTACTATAAATTTTAAAAAAATACAGTATTGAGGTAGTTTTGTTAAAACTATTAAAGCTTTCTTTTAATTACGTTCCGTTTGAACATTTTTTAATTAAATAAAACTAAACCGCGATTTAAATATAACCAGCACTTGACATGCAATGTACATTTATCGCGGAGAGCTATTTACAAGATAAAAACGTATTTAATTATGAATTTTAATGCGCCGGGGTTGCGGGCGCATTTTAAAACCGAATCCGATTTTATTTGTTCGCTGCAAGGCTTTAGTTAATTTTGTTTCCTTAACGACCGCGAAGTAGAATGCTTTTATAATTTCGTTCGCTAAATACATTTTATAGGTTAGTTTTAAAATTAAAATGTACTTTGATATTATTTCAAACGGAACTTGAAACGTTCAGTTTGTTGAGTTTACTCGATTATTTATATAATTTTTTGCTTTCATTTATGATCACTGTAACTTAGATCATTACTACGTGTTGTGCCAATGCTAGAGGAGCCTAGTTTGGTGAAAACTAATTAAATCGCCTTTAGTAACATTCTTCAATAAGAGTTTTAAATCTCGCACTAATCTGAGAATATCCTACAATACAATTTTTCTTAATATATTATTAATGTAATTAATTTCCAAGCTGTATTGTCTTATACATGGTGATTCATTATATTTGTAAAAGCTGTAAATGGGTATAGTAAATCCTATCCAAAAATCAACTATTTCGTGAATAATTAATAAAGTAGACATAAAATAGTAAGAAAATGTATTTTCAAAATTCGGATTATTACATATTTAAATTAATTATAATTAACTGTCTATCTCTGCATAAATTATGGGCCTGTCTCATTTTATAAGAAGCACTTAATCAATATAACCTACTTCTGAGTGACCACTTTATGCAGTTTGATTGGAGACAAGTGGAAAAGCCACAAAATTTTTGCTTATAATCGCATCATACATTAAGCCTTTAAAGTTTTTACACTTAAGCCCCAAAACTCAATTGAGCCTTCATTACTGTTTACTTTTATCAACACAAATAATTATGAATCACGAAGAAACATTGTGGAAACACTTATTAAAGGCAGTCACAAAACAAACTATTTGTGATTTTTTTATCATTCGCCTTTGACCATCAACTCGCCTGTTGCATAGCGTTCTTTGTAACGATTTGCTTTATTGTTTATGCGTAATGGAGCCTACACCTACAATCGTTTATATTCTATTTAAAGTATAATAAGTCGTAATTTTTGCTCTGATAGGTAGCTTGTTGGCTGCTGAAATATTAGGAAATGACGAAACTAATACTTATTTGTTCGAAAAGATTTAGCTAAGCACATTCAAAGTGTTAAGACATTGATATGAGGTACATTAAAATATTTGTTTACACGAAGTATTTATTCAAATCTTTGGCACGTGCAACAATTGTAATGTATATTATAGCAAATTATACTTCGTACTGGTTATTTCTCTTAAAGATGGAGGTTTTTGAAAAATATTTTTACAGAATTTTTTATGAAGGTTCCATGGTATATGGCATTTTTATGGAGGCATGAAAATTGCCATTAAATAAAAACCACGCAATGGAGAAAATGGGAAATCACCGATCGCGGGCGCCGGGGCCGCGCTCGCAGCGCGCTGTGAAGGGCACTCGAAGTTTTTACTTCTGGAAACTCGCGTCGCCGAGTGGCCTGTTTACTTTGATCGAATTCGAGAAATTCCT
Organism: Battus philenor; assembly: GCF_028537555.1. Lineage (NCBI taxonomy): Eukaryota > Metazoa > Arthropoda > Insecta > Lepidoptera > Papilionidae > Battus > Battus philenor. Next base: position 303,929 of record NW_027181737.1, on the reverse strand, counting down.
TTCAGATATTTTTTTTCGCGCACATCCCTCTCCTCTGAGTATCCAGCTCGTACTCCGAGCGCGGCCAACTTTTAAGAGCCTAATTAGTGGTGAAACTTCACACAGCAGAAGTGACTCATTGGTGTCAAACTAAATTATTTAATTGTTAATATCTATTTATTCTTGACGCATAAAACAAAATAGCCAATTTAAAATCTAAAATTGTAACGAACATGTAAAAGACCTAGCGACACAAGCTGCCAATATAAAAATTAGAAAAAACAAATAAAAATCTAAAAAGGTTTTAAGTGGCCCCGTCAGTCGCTAACATACTAACATATTATATCTCTAAGGAACATTTTTTCGGTTTTTTCTCACATAGTGTTGTAAAGTAAATTTTTCAGTATTTCATAAATAATTCTTTTATATTTATTATTTATGTAAAAACGAGGTAATTGGTTATAATCGTAAAACCTTTAAAAGGAGTTAATGTATATCTCATTTGCTGTCAGTTATTGATACACGCTATCCAAAAAACAATGGTTTCATAAATAATAAACAACGCAGTGCTAATGTAGTAAAAAATGGCGTTTTTATAATTCTTAATACGAATATTAAAATAAATTATTGTTTATTATTTTTTCTTGCAGACTTTGTACTACTAGGATTTATTAGCTTATTGCATTCCAATATAAAAAATAAATAAATGTAAAGCTTTTTGCAGACAAATGTTCTTTATATTCACCACTTTAAATATTTTACACTTATTCCCACACATCCCATTTTAACATATTCGCCATTTCTTTGGATATCTAAATAGTAAAAAGCATGACTTCTATAAATCTACCATAGGGTCATGTTCAATATTACAGGCTCACTTCTTTCATAGAAGAAGAAACTACACGTAACTTACTATAATATATATTATATAATTTATATAAATATATATATATATATATATATATATAACATAAGCTCATTCGCTCCCGCTCCCGCTCCCGCTGCCGCTGCCGCTCGTCGCTAATCTCGACAATAAGCATGCCGCCTTATCGAATGAATTACATAATACGGTCCCATCGAATTCAATTAAATCGGTCGAACCGCTTCTAATTACGGTCAAGATTTAATTTAATTGGTTCTCTTAAATTGGGATTATAAATTTTAATCCTAACCAATGGAAAATCCGGTATCACAATCGATGTGTAATATTCAGGGTTGTCATTCATTAATTAAAAACTTTAAGCATTTAATATTAAAAAGAGAAAAAAATGTTTTACATATATTTTTTGGTTAAATATGAACCCGGTGTAAACACTATATACTGACGAAATAGTTTTCTTAACACTGCATACTGTTCAACGAAGTCGAAGACGATATTTTTCATCTAAAAATAAATTACGAAAAATTTTACTGCTTAATTTTCTATTGCTGAATGAATAATTATGACATATAATATAGATATATTTCATATATAAAATAAATAAATTTTTAAGTGTACATTAATATTAACACTTATTTGTAAACAATTCAATCACTTCTTGTTCTCTCTTTGATGATTGAGGTGTCAACGTTGGTGGTTTTTTTTCTTTTTCTTTTTTTTGCTATTGGGGACCTCTCCTTCCACCTCCTATTTTAATAGGAACAGGATTTTGTATTTCTTAATAATTTTTTTCACTAGAATTTTTATTCTTGTTCTCGTCTTCCATAGTACACAATATCTTTTTTCCTTCTATCATTCTACAATTCCATCTTCCTTTCTCAATGATTCCATTCGTTAGGTACATCCCCAAACACTTCAATTATCCATTTCTATTACAGTATCACAGTTTTAATTGGTTTAATTACATTTTGCAATTTACATTTTGCGAATTTAACGTTTTGTGAATTAATTATATAAGATAACCACTGCTTACAAACAAGCTTCCAGAGGATGGGCAGCAGCATCATGGAACAATACCACATAATACTAGACTGCGCTCGCTAACCCGCCTGCCATGCGTGGCGTATCCCCCCTATAGATATTTTTGGAAGAGGCCCTAGAATGGGCGTTTATGGGCAGAAGCGATGTTGTAGATAACAGAATTGTATATTTATGATATCGTCAGCATAACTATACAGTTTTTTTTTATATTTCTGTAAACTTTTGAATATCCTTCCCATATTTATGCTCTTTGATTGTTATTTAATCTAACTGTTAGCAGTAAATAAATAAAAATAAATACTTTGACATAATAATAACAACTGCGCTGTCTAAGAAAAAAGTCTATGACTATGTACGTGGCGACTTTCTCGTCTGCTTTATATTGAACGTTCAATATTCGACGTCACTTGTTCACGCGCGCTACTTAAAGACACATGACCCGCATTGCAAACAACGAGCTGTTCGATTTTACTCTGGTTTTATATAACATACATTATTAGTAACATTATACGCGACATAATTAATTATTCTAGTGTAAGTAATTATCCTGTGAGTAGATGTTATCATGGAAACATAAGGCACAGAGAAAAAGCCATTCACACGTAACACGCACATATTCAAGGGTGATGCTGCGAGGATCCTGACCTGATCGATCAGTAACTAGCCGAACAACCTCTGCTTCATGGGACATTCACACTGAGAGTGAGAATCATGAGTGAGTTTCTGAAATATAATGTCTACGTTAATTTCGTTGAGATATGTGTTTGAGCAATTCATTGTACCGTGGGCAACTAGACTCTCTGTGGCATTTTTCATTCCCATAACGTGGTTAAATGATTTTAAAATTTCTATGATGTCATGATTTCAAACCATTCAATTCACGCTGCTCCTTTCTTTTATGTTCCCCAAAAAGGGGCTATTCAAAATCTGATGAAGTTCAAGGTACTTTGTAGCATCCTTAAGTTTGCAATGCTTCGAGATTACGCCTCCCTGTGGAGTGCCTCATCAATGTATCGTAAAATATTAACATACACGCTTCAAATGTTGCGGCTCATCGCACCGAGCCATCGCCGCGCAAGAATAATATCAGCCGTCATTAATTATCCGCGCCGGCTCTGAATCTATGCCAAGCGCCCTCGAAAACTCTTGCTGCTCGCGAAATTGATTCCGACGCGAATCTTGCTTGCATTCGAACTCCAAACCTTTTTGCTCCGCGCAAACGTTCATGTGCGAGGTTTTGAACTCTATTGATGTCTGCAGATCATACTGGAGCGAAAGATTCAGTTCATGCTTAACAGTTTGATTAAAAATATATTTTGGTTTTTAAATGTATTTACTGATTTATATTCAAAACGAAATAGCTTTAATTTGTATTTACTTAAAAAGTTACATGGATTGTAATAAAAGCAACACCAAAGAAAAGCAAAAAAAAAGTCGAAATAGAGAATAAAACTTTGGCCGGTGAAATGAATTATTAAGAAACTCGGATTAGCCTCATACCTACATATATACTCTACAATTTACCACATAAAGTGACATGTTTTGAATCATAATGATCTCTGCAATACATGCGACAGATTTTACAAGTTATATAAAACTAACAACATCAAACGAACTCAACTAATGCCTTCAGAAACTGTAAAGACATTTGCTTCCACGAATTCTGATAACACTCATATACCTGTTGGCAGATAAGCCGCTTGACAATAACTCTCCGCACAGGCGCTTTAGGCAAGGTACTCCAAGTCTAACTTTAAAACCAACAAAGTTCGGGGCTCAGCGATAAGTTATTAAGCACGACCGCTTCACCGGTTTACTTGAGCGATTATAACGTAAGGCCTTACTGAGGCATTAATCTAATCATTCAACCTATTTGATACTTTGCATCATTAATGGTGATCATATATGTAAAAAGGTTGCTTTATTCGACATAAAACAATGCTACGAGAAATCTAAGAAACAACCGCAACAAGCTCAAGTAAGAATTTTTTGATCACTTTCATAAATATTTTTTATATTTTATTTTCTAGCCAAAAATCATTTACATTTGGAATAGCCCGATAGATGGTGATGGCATGCAATTACTTCACGCTATAGTTTAACCTAATTTGTCGTACCAAATGACACCGCACATTTAGCCAGGCAGTATTAACGGACCAAGTCTAGGTCGAAAAGCAAAGCAGGTATATATAATAATACAACCCCTGATCCCCTCTCAAGGGTCTTTACGTCAGGTGGCCTCGGTGGCAGCTACATCTGGTTGCCAAACCAAAGCTATTAAGCCTCCACTGGGATCGCTGTGCTCTTTCAAGCTCTCGAGCTCTGTTGCTATCTATAAAAGAGGCTTTAGGCTATGTGCTGAAACTGCAAATGAAATTTGCTCAGCGATTTAGGTTCAGATATAAAATAAGTCAACATAAAGAAGAAGTAATATTCTAAAGTAACAATAGTAGAGAATTTAAAAATAGATATTATTAAAACATCTCGCAATACTCCCGCATTATATATAAAATATCTGAAATATGCTGTTACAAATTGCGCGGGCCAAGATTCAAATTTTTTATTTTGGTATACGACCAGAACGAACTGTTTCACGAACGAACTTACAACCTTTACCACAAGGGCAGTCTTGCAGATTTTACATCGGCGTGACCCAATTAAATAAGTAATGTTGTCTGTGCGGCACCAAATAATGTGTCGCTAATTTGAGAGCCCGCGGCGCCTGCTATTCAATTTGTCGACCCTTAAATTACACCACAATTTGTGCTCCGCCATAACCAAGTGATTACGTTTAATTAAAAATTAATTTATTGTAGTCTAGATTTTTCATCATAGTGTACATTATTTTAAGTTAACTATGTAGGTTGAACAGCCTGCCGTAGTCAAGTTGTATTTAAGTGACAGTGATTAGGCGAGATAGCGGCCGCTGGGACATTAAGGTACTAAAGTGGAGACGACGAACCATCCACCACTCACAATGTAGATAGACCATAATAGTGCCGTCAGATGATTCGTTATATAGGATGGGCCATAAATTTTTGCACTTTTGAAACATGTGTAGAAATAAAAGTACAAATGCTATTTTGTTTATCATTTATTTACCGTAATTATCATTTATTAAAATTTATTTTTAAAAAATTACATCGTCGAGATGTGCTCCGTCTCGCCGTTGGCACTCCTGTAATCGACTATGTACGGTTTTGGAGAAATCAAGTGTTGCTATTTGCAAAAATTTTTGGTGCACCCGTATATGGAAATTGATTGGGCAGGCTGAAGTCCAGCTGTGGACATCCTACTGCTGGTAACGTTAGAGATTTGTATCTGCCCAGAACAAAATCCCTAAATTACTAGCTTTCTACTCCGAACTGTGATGAAACGATAAAATGCAATTATTCTACATTAAAACTTTTAAGAGAAATGTTATTGATTGTGACCTTATTTTTTTAAAATATCTATTTTATTTTTGACACTACTCTGCTTCGCAAGGTGCTATAGAAGAAACCCTACAATTAAACAACTCTTTACTACAATTTAAAAGAGAATTATACATATACACTTTATCAGATATAGCCTAAATGAAATTAAAATAATCAGGCGACGTTATTGACAAGGATTCTTATCACTTAAATATTCGTACGCTTTTTTAATTCTTTGTTTTGAATTTAGTTAAAGGTCCAGTAATGTTTTGCAGCTTTTATTACAAAATCTGAATGCATTTATTACAAATAAAAATGATAATGGTATGTTAATAAGTGCATCTATTTATATTTTTCTTCATTTTGAATTATCTGTGAGAAGTAACTTATTTGTAGTATGAGATAAAAGATATAAGAACCCAACGTAATTGATTCCCCTCAAATTAAAATAAAACTACTAGGATTCCCAGCGTGTACTGATTTGAGATGGCCTCACAAAAATGTGTGATCTTGTTTGTTGATTAGTTTCACATAAGTCCGCGCTGTCTCTATTATCAATTGAAAATCATTTATACCTAAGTTTTTACTACTCATTGTCAGTGTTTTATTTACTACTATATACATTCATATATTTATTTATTTATTACTATATGTAATAATTTGTTGACTTAGATGTGCTTCGCCTGATGCTACACCCATAACATATTTTAATTCATTTTTTATCACATCGTTACTTAAAACAACATTAAAGTAAAAACGTACAAAAAAAATCATTAAAAATTATTGATTTGACAATATCACGTCAAAATGTATCTCGCAGTTGTCGTGCATTTTTACCAAGATTGATTAGTATTCAAACTGTGAACTACTATATAAACTGTATAAAGGATATTGTGAAATTAATTATAAAAAAAAAAACTTATTTTGTGGGCTTTTCTTAGAACAATGCGGGTTTGGAATTCGTGTATAAGTTTATTAAACGGTTTTATCTAGTTCGACCCGTACGGAATTTGTTTATTTGGGTCAAAATTAGAAATTGAAATTTAAACACCTTCCCGTTGTCAGATTGATCTGAAATTTGGTACACACAATTAATTTAGATGACAATACAATATAATAAAATCAATAACTGTAAATGGCATATATAAATAAAAATGGCGGATTACATATTTCCTCTTAACCCCCTCAATATGGGTATCAAATGAAAGGGCTACACTAGTAAAACACGATGATTATGTCAAAATTTAAAATTCAAGATGGACGCCGTTCCAATATGGCGGACTAGGTACATATTTTTCCACAACCACCACCATATGGGTATCAAAAAACCGTATAACTTAAAAGTTTTTTAAATGTATTTATATTTTACTATCAAAATATGAAAAGAAGTCAACAGTTATTTTCCTGCTTTTATTCCATTGACTTTTTGCTTTAGTACGGAAACACCGCTCGCCGCCGGAGCTTTCTACAATTCAACGGAAATCAGGAGACAATGAAACCCATTCCCGGGGCAGGTGGGCGCGCCGCAATTAGCCCAGCGTCGGTCAGCGTCGCCCCAATAAATCTGCACGCCGCTCCGGGGCTGCCCGTTTGCGGCAAATGGTATGGAAAATGGAAATTTTGTGCATTCCCTACCATCGGCCCCCACTACGGATTCACTCTGTAAACTATGATCAAAGCTATACCGATTCAAATTTCAAATTGAACTTTATAAACCTATCGCGTAAGACTCATATTACAATAAGACAAAGCTCGAGTTAAATTCGCGTCGGTACGGCGCGTGATGAGAATATTAGCCTCATTTTTAAATTAGCGAACAAATCCATTCATAACACAGAATTATAAAACGATAGACAGATTTAATTTCATGCAACTGTCGGCCCGTACCGACACATTGAGTTACCCACAGTTGTTTTATGATCCCGTTTTTTTAGGCCTCTCGTTCAATTCCTATCATGGGTGGACAGAGTAAAGACTTACATAATTAATCTCTATTTATATAAATAATTTAACAATTTTAATGAATTCTTTACAATATCTTACATTCCTTCCATACATCACCTTACCTCCTTCGCCTTTCTTCCAAGGTTCTACATTTTATCTTCAACATTTTAATCTTTTAAAAAAAATATTCTTATTTCTTATTTAATTTATTACTTATCCATATCGCACTCAACTTACATTTCTATTGTAACATCTATTTTTTAACTCTTGCTTATAGTTTTCATTATTCTTCTTCTATTTTATTTATTTATCGCCTTTCATGGTTTTTCCTAATTCCTTTTTCCAGAATTGTAGAAAGGTCTGGTGACACTTCTCTACTCGTCAGTGAGGCGATGTTCTTCTCTATCCTCTCTGCTAAGCGAGACAGCATTCAGCTCTTACCGCGCTATAATATAATACGGGACAGTCGGTGATCAGGAACACCACGAGCTGGTGTTTCATATATATTTAGCAGGTAAAGAAGGTACAGTGACTTCAACCTTAAGTCGTCTAGTACCGATGGTACGATTTTAATGTTGTTTCACTTATAAAGGAACACATAAAGGAACCATTATTCATACAGTAACAATGTACTTTAAACTTATGTGCACTGCTGGTGTACTGTAATAAATAAATAAATCTCCCACTATCGAGGACCGTGAAAATTTGTCGCATAATATGTTATACCAGACATCTGCGGTGTGTATTGCTGTGAGTGCATTGATATTGACCCTAGTTAAAATCTGATCAGATCAGCGGATAAGGCTGTAGTTTCGTGGTCGCCGTCGAACCTCTCGCTTTTCCAGGTCATATGACGGGAAAACTCAAAAACCAGGCAAAGGGTAATAAAAATTATAAAAAATATTTTAAATAATAACAGACGTGTAAAGAAGAAGAATATGTTTGTATAATTTGACACTCTTCAAATCTGTGGCGACATTTCTGCCTTCGGCGTGAGCAAATAGTATAGATTCAAGATATCCAACAGGTCAACACGTGTGAGACGTGTCGTGTTCAATTTAAGCCGCAACATGCAGCGCTTGTAGTAAGTGCATAGTGCAACAAAACATTTCCGAACGGCGTTCAGTTTATATATCCAACCGTTTCGTATCAAGATTACATGTGCATTCAAATTCTTGCTTGTACACATCGAATATGGATTTTTTGGTTGAGTTTTTTAATCACAGCCACAAAACATGGCGATACTACAGTGGCCGAAGCAATAGACATCCGGCCTTCTCCAGAAATCTGAAAGCTGACATATCTTGCGCGTCCCGCGTCTTAAGTTACAGAATAAATGTATACAATTTTAGTATTAAAATGAGTAAATATAGAAGATATGTGTCGGTAACATAGTGCCGAAAAACACTTGTTTTTGAGTTTTGAGCTCAGCGACACTATCGATGGTAGATTGTACACAACACCAGAATTTTAAATTTCAATTTCAATTTAGTTTAAAAAATAATTTTTCGCAAGTTTAAGAGAAGATTTTGAAGCAATTTCTCTCACGAATATACTTAATATTTCCGAGTAAAAGTTGGGCACGCGCGGGCGCTGGAGGCTGCACAAATTTCCATTTTCCACTCGATTCACCGCAAATTAATGCTCAAAATCCGTCCTCGAGTCGGCCAATTTGCAGAAGGCTCTGCATCCGACCAATCCTGGAGCACGCCCGGGCAGGTGGGAACACTGCGCAGGTTATTAACGAAGGCTGATTACTTTCTTTCGGAAGTTTACGACGAGATTAACGTAAGATTTTTCCGGGAAAACTCTGAGGGTTGAACTTGATGTTTTGCATCGTTGACGATTGACTTCTGCCTCGACATTATATCTGCATACAGAGTGTTTAGCTATAGGCGTAGAAGCTTCTATGAGGTATATCTATAGCCCATTTGCTGTCAATTAATGTATTTTACATACAATAACCTTATGATAATATGTAAGAAAAAACGTTTTCAAAATTCTTATTGCTACATATGCAAATTAATTATCATTTACTATATGTACTCTTTGGCCTTATTATAAATAAAAACAATATAACCTATTTTAAAGTGATCACTTTATTCAGAGTGATCATGTAATAGATGTAAAAGTCTTAAAAGATTATATTTTTAATGTCCCATATAATTCACCAAAATTATAAAAAACGTCTTGAAAATCGAACCTGTACAAACGTAAATGGGAGTTTAACTTCTGGGCTGCGGGGTCGTCAGGGGGCATATCAAAAAGAAACCGTAGCACGCCCCGGCCGCATTACGAACGGCATAATAGTTAAGTCGACATAAACTAGAATTACTTACGTCCCATTGAGCGGATCTGCGAAGTACACGACGTGAAATAATAATGAATCTCCTTTATACGCCGGGATCAAACCTGAGCCCCCCCCCCCCCTACGGATTATTTTGCGTACACCTGCCCGGGGGGGGGGGAGCGTCGGAGACCAGCGGGATAACTTAGGCCACGTAAGCTAATACCATAAGACCAATCAGTGTACTTAAGAAACGGTTTCTTTTGTAAGTAAAGGACGTACTCGTGTTTATTCATATGTTTTATTTTATATTGACATTTTTATAGATAAGAGTTCCGAAAAATCATTTTTTATCAATTATTTCAGTTTTAATCATATTATGAAATTTAATACAAATCTGTGAAGTTTCTAAAAGCGAGTTGCAACAACAAATTTAATCGATTTTTTTAAGAGACATGACAACAACCTAAATATTTCTAATGTCAACCAGCCCGAGCTGAGGCCCCTCGTAGGGACCCTTGACCTTAATCAATCCATGGAACGTTCACCGAAGCCATCTAAGAGCTCGGCTACCTCCGGTAAAATCTGCTATGAACATTACGATAGCCTTAGAGCAGAAGAGCAATAAAAAAGAGAAGAGAGTGGTCGAAAATCTATCAATATTTTTTCTTTCGTCTTTTATTAAACAATACTAAGAGGTACTGCATTCAAGGACCTCCAGCCCCTTCGGTGAGGCATATTTGATATATCTAGTTAGGTCTAAATCCTACAACGGACTATCTACGGCTGAAATTAAGAGGAAAAGTATGCAAAAAACAAAAATAAAACATCTAATCTTATTATGAATATGTAATATTTATGAATGTACATGCGTGCTAATTGTGTATTTCCATCATTGTGTGTGTGTGTGTGTGTGTGTGCAAAACAAGAAACCTAGGTGAAAAATAAGTTAGAACATGAATATAATACACGATGTAAGAAAAATAATGATATCATAATGTAAACGCAAAAAAAAGATTTTCAATTTGGACTTTCGTGGTCGAAGGCAATTGTCTCGAGCGATGAAAATTTGGTTAAAGTTGAGTGCGTATAAAAGTAATTTAACCTTAATTTGCTCTCACAAACCTAAGAGACCTGGTGAATATTACAAGATGTTTCAATTTACCAGATTAAATCAATACAGACGAAAAAGGATACATAGAGGTTATTTAAAAAATATTTTCATTTTACATAACATACTTTTAGAACGAAGTCGTTTTAAAATGTCACTCAATATGCGTTAAGCGTTACGATTTAAGAATTGATCAACGACGTAGCTCGAAGAATTGCTTGTCTGAAATGGCAGTGGGTGACGAAGTGGCAGACGAAGCGTGGGTAGGCGCCCGACTAAGTAAATCGTCGACACTTTCAAAGTTGCAAACAGTCGCTGGCTGCACAGCGCAGAACAGGTCATCGTATAGTAGTAGCAAAAATAGTGTAATAAATATTAAAATATAAGATGATAATTATAAAGAAAATATGTGTTAAATATTTGAACAATAAATAATGTTGCAAAATAAAATACTAAGGAAACCTAGAATGTAGTGGTTGAGGATGGATGTATAGCTAATGGAATGAAAAAGAAAGACTAAGAAAATTGTAGAATGAAAGAAACAGTACGACAGATATGATGATATATGAAAGAGAAGAATGATAATAATAAAAAATACGAATAAATTACTAGAATTAAAAAGTCCCTGTCCCACACGAGATAGGGGAACGAGAGGTCCCCAACAGCGGGGACCATTAATAAAAAAAAAAACAGATCATCGTAGCAATCTTTAGAGCACGCTTACGCCTCGTAGCGCCTGCCAACTGACATGATGAATCAAAATGACTAAGCTTCGACTTAATCAGTTGCAGAAGGTTTTTATTGTCGCCATCTGAAACCTATGCCTCCTAATGGCAGTCTTTTTATAAATAAGTTAATAGGAATAGGTTTTTCAGACTTTTTTAGTTTTATTACAATTTGATCTTATTGCTTATTGTTTAACTACTTATTTTTGGCAAATTTTATTTATTTACAATTTTTATTTCAATTATTCTGTTCTTTATAATCAATTTAATTTTTTATATTAACTGTCCCTACCTGCGTGGAAAAAACGTTATTTTAATTATAAGCAAAAGAAATCAAATTAACTTTGTTTAATTTGATTTCTTTTGCTTATAATTTTCCTACTTGCTTTGTGTGCGTAAGATTTATCTAAGAATAGATGAAGCTGCTTTTAAAACTATTCATAGTCGACTGATTTCCTATTATCGGAGAGAACCTCCGGGAACTCGTCGAGGTATAATGCACACCTGCACGCAACCAGTTGTAGTCGAGCTTACGTCGAAAGTAGAAAAACTAGCGGAAGAAACTCAAACGACGCTTCTATCTACGGCTTGACAAAACCCATTTCGTTTGTTTTGATAAAAATGCACAATGTTCATACAATTGTGCAGAATCGTAGTCTAAAGGCAACTAGTGATCTTAATTTTATATATCAATTTGCATCGCTGTGGAAACGTAGGCAAAGCGCTGCGGAAACGTACCCAAAACGCTGCGTAAACGCTGCGAAAACGCAGCGGAAACGCTGCGAAAGCGCAGCGATCCGACAGCTCGACCGTTCGTCCCCGCTCGTAAACTTGATTACGGGCGGGCACGTGCTGTCGCATAATGCACGCAGCGCCGGTGCATCGCTCTGCAACTGGAGGAAATCCGATTACAGTATTTACTTTGCCGACAATTTTCACTTAAGCTTTTCTTGCATCTATTTGAAAACTTAATTAATTTTCTTCTGTTGTTTAATGACCTATTAGCATATTAAACGCTTGAATTATTTTTCGGCAAATTTGTATATCAAATAGATGAATAACTCGCCAGTGGTCTTAAAAAAATCACGGATGCACACACACACAATTATTCCGCCACGACACTAATCCCAAGAGACACTATTCTGTTCGGGATAATAAAGGATTTTTATATGAATTCCACCTAAAAAAAAACAATATGTGTTTATCATAAGTGTAGTTTTTTGTTAAATAATTGTAATTGTACTGTGCAATAATTATAGCGTTATAATTAATAATATTTTTAAAATTATTTTAAAAAAGTTTTTCCAGTGGTTGTCTGCTAAAATGTTGATTGCGACAAGATAGCCCTTTGTACTTTTTCTTTCAAATGATTTAATTTCTTGTCGTGGTGAACAGTAAAGATTTAAATAAATAAAGGACCAAGCCTTAACACGAGACCGCCGACATATACACAAGCAATATACGCCGCTGAAGAGCGGCATAAATGACATAGATGCATGCGTAGACGCAAAGAAGGACAGTGATTCACTCCTAAAAGTCAAAACCATCCATTGAAACTAAAGTAATTCTCATGCATTACATATTGATTTGTAGCGACAAACATCTCGATAAGATCTGCACATGAGTCCCAGTGCCATGTCATTCGCTAGCTCCGTGCAAATCACCGAACGAATCCCTGGTCCCTCATTAAGAACAGCCTCCGATTTATTCGTAAGTTAATGTTAAGTACAGATCGGTATATATTCTTACAGAGACCCCTAATGAATGTAGGATAAAAATAACATAATGATATAATTCAACTTAAAACATGAGAGTTTTAAGATAATTCCACTACAAATTAAATAGGAATATTTTTTGTGATCAATTTTTCAAATCACGTTTGTGTACTAGGGTTTCCTACTATAGCAACCTACTCATCTGAGGTTCAGCCCTCTCGGGCGCCCTTGTATCAGAATGCTAAGCAGACGAGTGACAGCTCAAGCTCTCGTGAAGGCTTTTGAGATAAGTTACTTCATAAGCGTTCAGGGAAACGATCTTAGACAGAGAGAGACAGAGAGAGTCCGGTCAAAAAAAGACAACAAAAAACCCTGGCAAGTAACGCGATAGTTACTCTTTTAACAAAAGCTTCAACAATTCAAATCCATTCCATCATCAAAAGCTTTCATTGACGACATATAGATTTTAATTATCACCGTATTACGAGTGAGCGAGTCGGCCGGAACTCTTTTAATGTGGATTAACAATTAATTAGCGGGTCCGGGCGGCCGCCGTGTTTTAGAACGAATCGAAAAAATTATTTCGCGTTCCGCTGCGCCGAGCGAACCTAATCCGACCGATTAGCTGCAAAATTACCAACCGCCCAAGTGCAAGCGGACGGCGGCGGGATAAGCGGGTGAAAAAGATTTAAATTTTTTATCACGTAAATATTTTTGTGTTGTCTTTTGGCAGTCATGTTACCGTCAAAAGAACTAACCTTTCTTTGAAACCAAGGAAAGAATTCTCTACAGGTGTAAAATCTTTCAAAGTATCTCCCTTGAGCACATCTTATTTGTCAGCAAACTTATAGCAAGCATTTACATTCATTCACTACATGGTACTATTATGTTTTACAAAATAATTTGATTAAAAAACCCTTCCCAAATCATAAATAAATTATTTTAATATCATCATTACGTCATCACAATATAATTTATAATTTACGAAGTAAAATGAAAGCTTTTCGACGACGCGAGAACTTTTGGCAACATTTCATAACAATTTATTCTTCAGGCGACAAAAATTCGGTAATTTTTAATGTTATGCGCCTAAACTTTCCTCTATCGCGGCAGATGAGATGGGACGAGATAATAAACTAGAATAAATTGCCTCTCGCTTGGCTCGGCCAAAACAAATCACGCTCCGCAGAATTAGTTTTGGGTAAACAAAATTTTCATCAAATATTTACTTTTTGTTTATTTTCTGTTTCACATAATCATTGTTAGTATCCACCACGCACACCTCAGGCTATTGTGAACTACGGTCCTGTGTGTGAAAAATACATATATAATACATATACAAATACAAATACGATACAAATATTTAATCTAAAATGGTAACGGGTCGTTTATATCTCGCTAACAGACAATAGATTTTATTCATTTCATTTTTAAAATGTCTCTTAAAAATAACATACAATATATAATTGAAAGTTAACATTGAAAATACGTTACGATACAATTTTTATCTTAAATCTAAGAAGACTCAGCGCTTGAGACTGCGTATTCCTCTAGAGCATGGTTGCACAGACTTATTAAGGCTAGGGGCCACTCGGGCAAATCATGAGCTGATGGCGGGCCGGCCGCCAGAAGTATAGGTAATTAAATTTTTTGGTTTTATTCTGGAACAGAATTCAATATTTTTCGAATGTACGAGAGTATTATTCTTGCTGTCAACAGGCCACCAGTATTCAACCAGCGGGCCGCGGTCTGTGCATTCATGCTTTAGAGTAATATTTAATACATTGCATCAATTCAAAAGTAAGTCCTGTGAGCTACTGCCATGTGAACGGTAGACAAAACAACTCTGAGATTGTCATTTATTTTGACGTGGTTAAATTAGTGCCCCGCGATTAGTGCGCAAGATTTGCGTTGACCAATCCCGGAGCGGCACGACACCGCTAATTCAACAAATAATTTTATCTACTGCACCAACACAGTGTGCATTAGATACAGAATAAAAAATAAAGTAGTCATCAAATAACTAATCTTTAGTTATTAGTAAGTCCAAAATATTGTCATTTAAAAATATTAACACGTACAATGCTATAAAAATAGACGGATCCGAGTGTCGAGCACTGTATATGTCAAAGACAAAAATTAAAAAAAATTTTGACACTTAACAAAATTAAATGTGAAAATAGCACTTCACAAACACATACAAAACATTTATGCAAAATTTACTTTTAAAAATGATTTAATGGAATCAGAAGTCCATCCTAAGTAAGAAAAGGACCAATATTTAGCCATTTCCGTACATGCAGTGATAGTCGTACAACAAATGCACCGCCCGCCAGCTCGTTGATAAATGCGTATGCGGCAAACAATGCGAATCACACAACCGCCACCGCCAAATTACTCAAGACTCGTTTCACCCCTCCACGGGGCATCTTCAGAAGTTATGTTACACCGATTAGTGCCAAACACAGTCTTTATCATATGTCAGAGATTTTAAAAATGACGTTTACAAATTTTATGAGGCGTGAGATATTACTAATCTGAAAGTGAAACATTGGAGAGGATCGCGGGAGTAAAGAATTGTCGGAAAGCCATCTAATCTGTGGATTCCCGAAGCGAGCGATCTGCCTCTGGGGATCTAACTCGGTTTCATTATCATTAACATTATTAATATCGCATTAATGGAACAATGTGATCTGAGAGCTCATACAAGTAAATAATTAATTTAGATTAGAGCTAGTACAAGTATTATTTACTGGTAAAGATGATGATAATGAAGACTTGACGAATGGATATAATATGGCGAATGCGATAAAATTCGAGTGTAAAGTAGCGAGGCTTGATACTGTAGACCAGAGTTCCCCAAACTTTTTTGTGCCGTAGACCCCTTGCCATGCTTTTCCATGTTGGGTAGACCCCCTACTTACCTGATATTGATTTCCTGTAAATTTCTAACTGTACTGAAGTTTAGTGTTAAAAACTTAAAGTAAAAACACATGTTAATTTATACATTTATTAATTGAATTTTAAATTAAAACTACTCAAAATAAAATTTTGTATTTGTTATGTAAAATATTCGTAACATAAAATAAACATAAAATAAACTATAAATAAAATAACATAAGCAATAAGTCAATATTTTTAGTGAGAAGGATGAACCTGATGCTATAATAATAAATTATCAACATTTGGCGTCAATTCAATCTGTTTTGATATTATAAGATATTATGATGTAAGTAAATAGGTACTATCAGTGTATGTGTTGAGATCCACTATCGTGGACCCCCATTTTCATTTCATGGACCCCCAAATTTTTTTTCGCTGACGTAGACCCTTTGCAGGTTGTCATAGACCCCTAGGGGTCGATATAGACCACTTTGGGAATCACTGGTCTATCCGGTCCCGTTTGACGCAGCACGACTACAATTAACCAAAATGCTGTTCAAAATTTCGTTAACGCGTTCATAAAATTTAAATTCAATATTGAACGCGTCGCTGGGCAATTTCCCCGCGCGTGTTTCGTCACCTTCAGTACATCACCGGCAGACGCGGTGCAATGTAAAATGTTGCAAAATAATTTCTCTCCGCTCCCAATATTCAATTTCGTGCACAACGGTACTTATCTGCACGTCACGTTTGGCGTAAAATATAATTTTAATCATTTTTTAATTCAAAATGCGCAGCACTGAATTTATTACGTTGATTGCTTATTTCCCCGATTTTACGCAGCTGTTTTCCAGTAACACTACAACTTGCTATTACTGTTTCCTGATGCAATCCCTTGACAATGAAAGCGTAGCCGCTTCTCGTTGAGTAACTATGAACTTTATAATGAGTCCCAGAGCTAGAGACCACGTTTCAATTCCGCAAAACAACACTAGCAACACATATTGGTCAAAGACCATTTTTATCTCGTTCCCCCTGCCATGTAAAGGGCAGTGACGTCACAACTCTTAAATTAAAATTTCTCTTCTTTACCTACCTTTCACCACATTAAAATCGCCTTCCGTGCATCACCTTCGTTTCCTCATCTTTGTACCTAGACCACAATTTACTACATTATCACAGTTTTTACTTAATCTTTCGAACTTATTTATATTTTACTATTAGATATAATTTTTATTTTTATAAAATTCTAGCTATTATATCATTTTTTCTTATTTACTAAACTTATTTTGCTTTATTCATAGCTGGCTTGAGATCCTGCTCGACCCTTATTGACTTAATTCTGGGTCTTTTCCATTTTTATTGTAACTTGTACTACTTTTTTAGTGAATTCTAAGAATATAGGTCGACATCGGTCGTGGCTCATGAGAGAGGCGATGCTGCCTTCTTCGATCCTTTTCCCCATCTCGACCTCGGAACCAGAACAAAGCCTTGGTCAAACACTTTAAGCATCGTTCACTCTAAATTAAAATATCTGTGCCACATTATGCAGAAGAAAGTCGAATCTATGGATAGACATGTCCTAGATAAAGTGAATGGCTCAATATATAGACATCAAACCTTACGATAGACTGAAGTGGAAATCTCCTCGGAATTAAGTGAAATTACTCAGAATGGAAGTAATGATGGTGGATTATAACGAGGATCATGATATTACCCTCATAATCAGGATTCAACGAGTATACGAATAAGAAGAAGAACATAAAATACATTTATAAATCTAAAACTCATTTATCTTATATTCAGAAACAAAGTCGCTCAAATTAACTTTGTTCATTCACATTATTTTTATTTTTGACCAATGGTAACAATTTGTAATGTTGTTTGAGTGAATGTTTTTTTTTCATATTATCCTATTTATTCAAGTGATTTTTTTTTATTTTTAAATACAAAACAAACACAAACCACTGAAGTCATATTTTGGACCAACTTTCGGGGCTCAAAACATTTTTTTTTCATAAACATTGTAACCAATGTTTATGAAAAAAAAATGTTTTGAGTTTGAGTTTTTAAATTACGTAGATTTCCAAAAAGAAACGAACTACGAACGAAGATAAAAGAGAAGAAAGGTAAAGCTATTTTTGCTCTGCCGTGCCATATAAAGGTAACTAATGGAAGAAAAAACATCACATCATCATTGGATACAGAATTGTATTTAATAAAACAGTGAAAATTTCTGTTATAAAAAACCGCAAATCCTCTTTCCGGCCTGCAAATTAATTTTCCTTATTTGACTTTATTTATTCATGACGACATTAATTTTTATTAAATTTAATTCACAGAGATTACGGCTTCGCGACGTGATATTCCCGCTCAGTCCTCGGCTCGGATCTGCGAAGTCTTATTGTAAACAGAGCACGTACCAATAATACCGGCTACGGAGCGCACTTAGTCGTCAAGGACGAGATATATTTTTGCAAAATTAAGTCCCACTTTAACTTAAATATTGAGGTATTAAAGAGTTCGCTGCAAAATTCGTACGTGCTGAATGGCTCACTTAAGTTATACACGAGGAACTTGCTGTTGGATCTGCAAATGGCTTAGTTAAGCAACATACTTTGTTAAATTGTGTAAACTATGTTAAATACGACTCTGATGAAATTACAAGTAATATTGTACTTAATTCTCCAAGAAGTAAAGTGTAAATATCCCTGATGATAATGACATCAGACATTTTGGTAGCATTGCAAATATTACATCTAATCGAAGAAAATTAAGAAGTATTTTGGTTTCTAATGATTGAATCAGTGTTACCAAGAGAGTGCCACCAATAAAGAATATGGCAGAATAAGACAGCAGATTGCAAAAAGGAGTGAGTAAGAACCTTATTATCATAAAAGAAACCACACGAAGCTGCACCAAACGCTAAACGCACTGTTTATAATATTAAACCTTACAACAAAAATGAACCAGCTTGTATGGGATGTGATTTCTATATGAAATGTTTTAAAACCGCCAAGATGTATCTGAATAAAAATTTTATCGCGAATATTTATTTTATCTTCGAAATGAATAAATAAACCCTGTTATTGTATATGTAGTGAAAAAGAAACTCTCTCTCAACATTCATTCAATACACATGTATTTATATTTCCACAGAACAAACACAAAACCTTACAATTTAACAGGCCTTTATTTACAGATGGGATTTAAACTGGCTCCGGACTCGGATTTCTAAATGTCTATGGCCCTAAATTGTGAAACACAGGATAAACAATAAATATTGATATAAATGTAAATTTTGGCTTAAAGAATAAATAAGACAATTTATTTTAGATTACACTTTTTTAGCTGGGTAAATATTTTAAAATGCTATTTAATAAGAGCTTACTTTATTGGTCATTGTTATATAACTAGCAAACGTAGTGATGGAGGTCCATTCACGACTATCAAGATCGTTTCTGTTAGAAAACTATGAGAGCATAATGTCAGCTACAGGTTCTATGGTTGACATGGATATATTATATATCTTTTTATATCACTAATTTGCCGCAGGCTTACATATATAAAATATTCATTGCATCAAATTTGACCACTAAAATTTCGTAACAGTATTATTTTAAATAAGTTAGATTACTTGGTAGCTCTTACTATGTGTTAAAAGAGCTAATAGCGTGTGCTATTAATATATCTCAATGTAGTTAAATTAATGGGAATTATTGCCCATGGTCACAAAATGATAACAACGATTCCTTCCGTCGTTTTTAACAAGTTAGTTATTTGAAAATGATTCTTATTTTTAAAACAAATAACTTCTAGTGCACTTTGAATCTCTTGTTTATTCATACATCAGAAAGTAAGACTGATGAAATGTTGTGTATCAAAAATCATTACAACAAACAGTGTGTTTTAAATAACTTTAATTTCCTTTTAATAAGATACGTGTTAAAAATTAAAACTAAAACTAAGACAGCGTTAACATCGGTCGGATAAAGTAGGTTTTTTAGCAAACAAGCAAGGCACTGGCTTCCGCCAATGGTCGCCACGATGACCAAATATACTTTTTATTTTTTTTCTATGCTCCAAAAACATTAGCATCCGACCCTTTGTTTTTAAAATTAAATTTAAAATTTCCATATCGTTATAGCTTGTATTTCTGCACATCACAGTATTTACTAAGTCTCTTAAATTATCTCTCAACTTAAATCTTAGGTTCTTAAATCATTGGTATCTTGTTTGTTTTTCATGATGTTATTGCAGATTATAAATTATTAACACTAATCATACCAGAACTTACTAGGTACCTATTTCTACCATAGCGTGTCAAATGACCCGACTTTATATTTCCTGCTTGAATGTGTGAAATATGGTTGTTTGGAAGGCAATAATTAAATAGAATAATAAAAAGGAAGAAAAAGAAAAAAAAGTATGGCAATTGAAAATAGATTTCTAAGAAAAAGTAAATAAAAAATGTACAAAAGCAATAAGATGATACGTGTATTTTCAATACTAAAGTTCAAAATGGATCATTTGACCCATTATGGTATGTTTAGTGTTAAATAGATTACTTTTCTCATAAATAATTCTATAAAACATGACTTTAAACTTTAAATACAACTCTTTTTATTAACGATAATAGAAAGCTTCAGTAATTACTCTAGAGTATTAAATTATCATTCCACATAAAATTAAAAATTTGAATTATCGATGAGAGAAACCCCAACACGAATACGTAAACATGATAAACGAACTTAATGCATGCTTATTACTGTTTTCTCTTTTAAATTTGCCTTTGAAGCTTTTTAATGTTTAATCTCATCTCGGCGCCAAAGCTATTTGGGAGGCTGAGTCGTGTTAATAATTCTTTTGTTCGTACCCCACGAGGTACGGAGATAGAGCTTCAAAAGCTCCCCGACGTAATTACGCGCCAATTCCCGGTGACTGATGGCCACACGCGCGCGGCTTCAAACATTTAACTCGCTACATCTCACCCGACACGTATTTATTGATTCCGCAATAATATTCATTTAATTATAGACATTCTGCTACAATTTGCAAGGTCAACATATGATGTAACCTAGAAGATAAATTAAATACTAAAAAAAGACACCAAAAATATTGAACTTCGTCTAGAGAAAGGGAGGTTTTTAAAACGGTTTTATTTAGTTCGACCCGTACAGAATTTATTTGTTTATTTATTTGGGTCAAAATTAGAAATTGAAATTAAAGCACCTTCTCGTTGTCAAATTGATCTGAATTTTGATACACACGTTTAATTTAGATGACAATACAATATAATAAAATCAATAACATTATAAATCTAAGATGGCCGCCGATACAAAATGGCGGATTACATTTTTTTCCTTAACCCCCTCAATATGGTTATCAAATGAAAGGGCTACACTAGTAAAACACAATGATTATGTCAAAATCTAAAATTCAAGATGGACGCCGTTCCAATATGGCGGACTAGGTACATATTTTTCCACAACCACCACAATATGGGTATCAAAAAACCGTTTAACTTAAAAGTTTTTTTAAATGTATTTTTTGGATTGGAAATCTATAAGAGAGACCTATATCTAGCAGTAGACATCCCATAACTGAAATTATGATGATTTACTTGCGTACGTCACAAGAAAAAGCTAGAAAAGCCAAATTGATGTAAGCGGAAATCAAACGAAGCCCTTACTGATGTCAAAACGAATGTGCTTGTTGATAAAATTATTGCTGTTGTTACTTCGCACATATACTATATCATCACCATACTTCATCACCATTGTAGCCATGTAGACGTGTCTATATGTAATTTATTCACTCAGTGGAAGTTTTGTATCAGATATTAAATGTCAGAATAACTATGAATTTAACTATAAACATTTTACAATAATATGCATTTTAGGTGGATTTACTATGGAAAAAAGTTTGAAATACAGATTTATTGAAAATACACAGTAAAAACCAGCTAATGTCAGCAAATTAGCTTACAATCACGACTTTAAAGCTTGTACTCCTATTTCCAATCATATTAAATAAATTGAATACTGATAAATGTAACTGGTAAGACCGACGACTTATACCAGTACAAACTCTGCAGGGACAGACAATAAATGGTAAGTAAGAAAAGGACCAATATTTATCCACTTCCGCACATGCAGTGGTAGTCGTGCAACAAAGTGCACCGCCCGCCAGCCCGCTGATAAATGCGTATGCGGCAAACAATGCGAATCATACAACTGCCACCGCCAAATCACTCAACACGTGTTTCACCCCTCCACGGGCCATCTTTAGGAGTACACCGATTAGTGCCAAACACAGAGTCTAAACACAGAGAATAAATGGTAACTTTATATGTAGCGGTACGTATTGTCAAAAGGTGTTTCCTTCGTTCAATTAGTCTTTCAATGCATTAATTATTATTTCTGAATTTATTTTTCTATAAGGTGTAACAAACATTAATTGACAACAAATGAGATATACATTCAACTAATTAAAGATTTTTTACGAATAACTTATCAGCCTGTAGATAATAATGAATAGACAAAAGTGTTAATACGCGCAAAGTTCGAAAAATTTTTGATCAATTCAGCTACTTTTTATACTTTCTTTAAGACACGTTGAAGAATGTTTTTATTAAGATAAAAACTTGAAGAATTGTGCGAAAAATACTATTATTATATTTATCACAAGAACTAGAGAAAATTAAAACTGCTCTTTCTGCCATTGATCATTACGATGATGTTTTCTTCATTTTTACCATAGTATTGTAATGTATAGAATAGAAGGATTTTGTTATATGCTGTACTTAATAATTATTATTGAGCTTTAAATCATCAAAGCCTAAAATAACCAGTTGTAAATTTTAGTTTAATAATAAATGCGTTTAAAAATATTTTTCGTGTCCAAGCAACTGGTAACAAGACCAGAAGAAATGTAAACACGCTGACAATTGGTCCGTCGACTTCCGAGGGCCTACAGACCGGGGGTCGTGATGGATGAACGCAAATCACAGACAATTACCGTCGTGTTGCGCCACAATTACAGAGGACCGCTCCGAATGGCGCGCTCGCCGCGCACAGAGCGCCCGCACAGCGCCGACCTAAAGGTTAAATCACTGCCATCATTCCACAAACCTCTATTAGACAAGCTAATTTTCCTACTAAATATCAACTTATATATTACACTAGCTGATCCCGCAAACGTTGTTTTGCAAGAAAAATATTTTTAATTTTCAAATTAAAAATAAGGGTTGATCGTAGACGGGTGAAAATTTAGGGTTGTATGTATTTTTGTATGTTGTATCATAAAAAAATAAAAACAAAAAATTTCGTCAAAAAATAAAAAATAAATTTTAAGGGTGAACAACCCTTGTTACTTAGGGGTATGAAAAATAGATAGTAGCCGATTCTCAGACCTACTAAATACGCATATAAAATTTGGTAAAAATCGGTCAAGCCGTTTCAGAGGAGTTCAAGTTCGAACACCGTGACACGAGAATTTTATATATTAGATATAATCTCGAAAATGCTTTTACAATAAAAGGGTGCCGTTTTGCAATGAAAACGGCACCCTTTAAAAAATATATCAAAGAACCTCTAAGTGTTAAGGTTTATTTAACTTTAAATGTCATAGACGACAGCACTCTTTATGAATTATGTATTCGGCTCCAGGCTATTTCAATGTTTATCAAATATATATTTAACACGTTGAGCGCCAGTTTTCGTAACTAGACGATATTGCGAGAGACGAAACGTAAAGCAACACGCGCTTTACACGGGCGCCGAGAATCTAGACGAAATAAAATGAACGGGCAAGAGATTCGTGTACTCGGGTCCGAGTGGGCGGCACCTAGCTAATGATCCCGTCGAAAAGTGTTAAAAAATTACGTATTCCCATTGAGATTCTTTTGTTTTTTCTCCCCAGGCATTTCTTTCGAATACGTTGTAAACACAATTTGACGTGAACAAGAGATATAATCTATCTTGTGTTGAATAAAGAATTTTCAATTTAAGTTCTGTATTTAGAATAAGTTTTTTTTGTTTGTCTAATTTAATAGGAATTTAGTTTCCACGGATTGAAGTAAGCAGGGCGCTGGTGGTTTTTATATTAAAACTCATTTACACTTGGGCTGTCGCAATATTTTTTGACATAAAGAAGAGAAAGAACGATAAAGAATTTAAAACAATGATATCTGAAATTATTATACAAACACTACTACTACAAGTAGTAGAAGTTACTGACAAAGTATAAATATAAATATGTGTTAAACTTTATTAAAAGATGTGTTGTTGTGGAGTTTCTTCCTGCTTCTTCTCACACCTTGCGAAGCAAAGTAGAGTCAAAAATAAAATCAATAAGAGTTCTGTTAAAAGTTTTTGAGTAAGGAAAAATTATATTTATCTTTTAGTAACTTAATATGAAATGTCTGCGAGACTCTTAATTCAATTTAAAATACGTTGCCTTTTTTTGTTTTTTAACATTTTATTACGGGTAACTTCTGTGACGCGGTTAAGATATAAAGACGATGCGTTAAAAATTACTATTTTACAAATATGCAACGGTAGTGTGACATGTTTCTGGGATACGCTATTTTCAATGCAAACAAGGTGAATTTGTTGAGAGTAGCCAGGTAGAAATACGAATTTCCATCTCGCAGGGAACACGACCGAAATCTAGACCATCGGAACAAAGCGAGCAATTAAATACGTTCCCAAATGGAGCTCACATAACTTCTGGAACAAGTTTAATTGTCCTTCGTCGACTAATTTGCTTCAGTCGTCGCTCCCCGGAGAGGCGACGCTCCTGGGCGATGCAAAGCAAGTTACTTGCACAAAGAATACAAATCATCGCCATGTTTAACCTAGTGGTCAAAGATTATATGCCTATCACTTTATAATGTCGAACCCTCGAGAAACAATTTATTATGTTACACTTTGGAAATCACTTTGGCAATCCTTTTACACCGCTATACCATGTGTGGCAGCGTCTAAATAAATATTAACAATAAAAACAACTGTAGTGCAGCTACTGATCATTTATTATTATTTTAAATATATGTTAAATAGTTATATATATACAGGATTATATTATTTTACACGATATGTTTCATATATGTTATATATTTTAACGTTTATATATATAATACATGATTTAATTATATGAAATAAAATAATTGAAAGACTAAGAATTTTGTTACATCATATTATTATATAAATATACATATATATATAGATCCTGGAAGTTCAAGGGTACTAATAGTGCAATAACTATCTACTTCATCTTCACGTTCTGCAATTATATTCATGAACACCTGTTTAGATAAACTGTGATGAAAAATGTAAGAAAAATCTGACCAAACTTTTCTTCATTTATTCTATATAAAACTATTAAAATTGTATGAAAATACAAGAGCCTTGTGTGGTTGGCTTCATCCCGCGTCCTCTCCCCAAGTAGGCTTCGCGGCCGTGCGATGTAATTTATAAAAAGTTTGTACCCAGGGATTGAACAAAGGAACAACAACAGTAAGTAATGACAACAATTACTGTTCGCTATTGTAGTTTTTGGTGAACTCGCAGTTAAATATTTAATACAGTAACTATTTTCTTAAACTTTTGCGTAACACGTACAAAATGCCGCACTGTAAACACTTATATATTTAGAGTGAGGCTTTTAGGTACCTGAAAAAATATTCGGTACGATTCAACCACGTGCTTTCCGTTGGGAAATCACTGATAACCGCCGTCGCTGCGAGTTGGGAGGGATTCTTCTGATATTCTATTTACGAGGTGACTCCCGGAGAAAGGTCGACGTCATACTTGGGAGACTTTTTTCACGCCCTCTGTGAAGTACGGATTCACATAGATACTTTTTTTCTGTTAAACAAAAAAAATTAAGACAATACACAGTGTTACCACGACCATCATTATAGCCGTAATATGTCCACAGCTGGTCATAGGCTTTCTCGATAGAGTTCCAAAAAAACGAGTTAAAAGAGCATGCATTTAAAGTTTTCCAACAATCTTAAGAAGGTAGCACTCTACCACATGAAAACGCCCGACGCTACGCTCTTCTTTCCGTGGTCTCCGTTTTAAAATGTTGAAACTCCAGCAGCCATTTATACTACACGCTATGTGGCCTGCAAACTTACATCACACACACGTTACAATTTTAAAATTTAAATCCAAATAAAAAAATCATAAGAGCCAAAGTTAAATAATTTGATAGAATAAATAGGAAATTAAGAAAGAAAGAAACTGTCAATGAAGTAGTATAGGGTCACTGCCGTATTTAGAGCAGAGATGTATGGCTACTAGAAATAAATAAATGAAACCACTTCAACTTGCGTTGCGTTGAGCTACATCCGCTCCTTCCGTTCGTCTATGGATTACCTACATCCTTCTTCTATCTGGTAGAGAAATATCGGGCATAACTCTCTCCGCGACTCGTTAAACAATACAGGTCCACATACAAATATGAAAACCTTGTTTATATGAATTAAATAACTTCTAGAAGTAACTTTATAAGCAAAAACTTCGTAACTTGTATAATGATGTTGCAATTACAATTTTTACAACACCAAAGACAGGCTGCGCGCCGCGGAAGGCTCGCTACGAGTTTTTCCTGCCCACCACCGCGCGGCAGCCCGCGCCCGCCCGCGCCCGCCCGCGCCCGCCTTCGTCCGCCGGGAAATCACTAATAACCGATGTAGCTAGGTTAACCAACCGTCCGCACGCTCCCGGACACTCCCGCGCGATAATATTATTCAAAAAATAGTGAAATGTATTTATTTAAATTAAAATTAATTGACCAGTAGCTGCACAATATTTGTTCTAAAAGCTAATATCGATTTCTTCCAAAGGATACTACCCGACTTTGTACAGCTTTGTATAGCGATTCCTAAGGTAAAGAATTGTTTCTTGAAAGTTCGACATGGAAACTGATATTTTGGGTCCAAGAGGTTTATAAATAGTCTGTTAATGAAAACTAGTTCATAAACAAAACATTCAACGTAATACGAAAGTTGAGTTTTATGTAGCAACTTGTTATATTGACTTATATTTTAGTAAGAAGTATCATTGTTACACATAGTAAAACGGATCTTTAAAAAAAATCACGTTTACGCGCTTGACAAAACGCATTGTATTTATTTTAAAATAAGTAGGAAAATTTTTCAATAAGAAATAAACAATTTGTGAATTTTTAAATTAATTTTTCTATAGAGGTCTGAAATATGCAGGAAAAATGCCTCTAACCCAAAATACTTCGGGAATCCTTGATGAATAGCGATGTACCTTAGACTACAATGTAAGCCTTATTAGACAGATAAATCCCATTTATACTCTATCTGAAATATTTATAATAAAACTCTCATAAATTTATACATTAATTTGGTCACCCTAGTATAATCTCTGGCAATGTGTGCGTGGATTATTGTAATGCCGCCTCGAACACAGTAGATACCTCTTTAGGAATATAGCACTTAAATCGCAAGGAATAGACACCAATATTGATGTTATGACGGAAGCTAAAATATCTGAAACGACCACAAGGAAATTTCTACAATGAGCTTTAATTCTCTTATCTCTTCTGAGCGGAGGGTTGAAGGCTTTCAATAGAAACATTAGATAATCCGCGGCATCGATAATTTTGCCACATATTTAGAAGCCTCCAATAACTACCCAATTATTTATTTATTTATCGCTTACTGACAGTTTTATCAGACTATATACTGCCAAAAGTCACTAACCTGTTGCAATACAAAAAAATATATATTTCAAAGCGATCTTTTTATGGTATAGCAGCATATGGTAAGCAGTGGGAGCTCAGTGATAGAGCTCTAAGATTTGCGATCGCAAGTCGCGAATTCGATTGCCGGGATACAATGTTAATTAATTCTCACATTGGGCATTATTTATACGAGATGGTCGCTGCTCATAAACAAGTTACCAGCGGATAGGCAGCACCGTCCTCTGCGTACAATAATACCACAATATGATCGCCAACCCGCCAGCCAACTTTTATGCAATATGCAAAAAATATAATAAAGTGCATAATGAAAATTAAATTCAGTCAAAAAAATAAAAAGGTAAATTAAAATATCTGTAATAAAGAAATAAGACTTATTCAAAAAATATATTAGTAAATAAATGATCTTAAAGGAAAATCAAAAGAGAAATATTAAAGTAAATATAAAGAAGGATATTAAGTAAAATATTTTAAAAATGTAATGATGTAAGAAATGTGACGCAGGATGGAATGCGATACATAAAAGGTATGTAAATGGAGGGAAAAAGGAAGGAAGAAGATAGAATGTCAGATATAATGACAGATAAACGAAGAAATTAAATAAAACTATACTGAAAAACTTATTGAAAGCAAAGTTCCTGTCCCAAAAAATAATAGGGGAACAAGATATCCACAAAAAGGTTAATTATTATGGTATATCTATGGTATGTATATAGTGATTATAAATATGCGTAAAGGTTTAAAGCTTTTTACAGAAAAATGAGCTACACATTGAACCTCTTAAACCTTTTATATCCATAACCAATCGTCCTGTATAACGTCAAATGTTGAATTTGCGTTAAAACTATAAGACTATAAGACTTATTCTTAAAAGTATATATAATTACTTAAATATATATGTATATGTATATATATATATATATACTAGCTGATCCCGCAAACGTTGTTTTGCAAAAAAAATATTTTTAATTTTCAATTTAAAAATAAGGGTTGATCGTAGAGGGGTGAAAATTTAGAGTTACATGTATTTTTGTACATTGTATCATAAAAAAATAAAAACAAAAAATTTCGTCAAAAAAAAAAAATTGTATTTAAGGGTGAACAACCCTTATCACTTAGGGGTATGAAAAATAGATTGTAGCCGATTCTCAGACCTACTAAATACGCATATAAAATTTGGTAAAAATCGGTCAAGCCGTTTCAGAGGAGTTCAAGTTCGAATACCGTGACACGAGAATTTTATATATTAGATATCTATATATATATAATATCTATGTACATATATATATACAAACACAAATATATAGTAAAGAATAATGTGTGATTGAAGAATGAATATGAGAATGTATTTTCCAGGTCTACTTGTTATTTAATAGCGGATGTTGGTATTACGTTTTTGATAAAGAAAACCGAGCTTCAATGTATGTGTACAAAGTTCACCAACTTAAATTACAACTTGAGGCAACTTGAGGCAATTAGAGACAAAAGGATGTTCGCTAATGAGGCGGTTAAGACGCAGAAAGACTCGCGAAGTGGGATCAAAGCGGCACCGCAGTTCACAAAGTGGTTAAGCCGCTGTTTACAAAGTGGTTAAGCCGATGCAGATAAGTTCAGCGTCGCTGAAACTTTAACATGCATTCCGTCGAAATATATTCTAGGTGTTTCGATTAAGGCTATTTTGTTAATTACAAGCCGACAACGTTACTACGAGAACATTTTAACAGTCTCATGACAGAAATGTTATTACAAGAGAGCTCAATTTAAATTCAGTTTTTATCAAGTTGGTCCCTTTTTTGCATTCTTCTTTTGACGTAAACATCACTATAAATATTCCATCATCTTCATCATCACCATTAAGCCACGATGACCTTTCCTGCGCTGCTCACATTCAGCGATTTAGACCTTGACTATGTCGTCAGTCCATCTATTAAGCGGTCAACCTATGACTATATCTACCGATATATATATCTACCGATCCCTGGTCGCCCACTAGCTCCATCAACCACCAGTTCCAAGAGCGCTGCGCCCCCACAATGTTCCAAGGTCGATAATAATATAAATAAATAGATGCTACGTAATCTCGCAGGTGAATTTAATCTGTGGCAACTTGAGTGACTTCCAGCGGAAACTTTTTTCATCGCGGCATCCTGAACAATTCGCGAGTGACGTGAAATTACGTTCCCATGTCCGATGAGATGCCGCGTGGAAACTTTAGATTGTGCTTGAGAAGAGTTGCGCGATAATATTTTGATTTGAAAGTTAATGGAGGACCTTTAACTGTCAAGCTACTCTGTCGGGGAAATGCAGTCTTGATCCACAGTGATACCTCAACAAGGGATTTATGTACGTAACCACTAGAACTGCGTGATTTAGAAAACAACATTGTAAAATCTAAATTATCAAAATTGGAATGTCTTTGAATGTACAACAGTTTGCGCGTCGAGAGAAATATTTGACGATACGATTTCTTCGTGTCTGAATTAATAAGCCAGATGTTTCCTTTTACATGCTGTTTGCACTTTATTCGTTGTATTAGACGTTTTTATTGATATTCGATCATGTATCCACAGAACTAACTATTACTTAATTTTCGGGGTGTTTGGTTTTGGGAGGAAATCTTGCGAATGTTCAAAATACTCTGCCTCTGGGGTGAAGACAGGCTTATGTGGGATTTCTACCCACTAAAACCACCCTGTCGATCGCCTTCTTTGCGATGAAGGGGAACTGTAGTGTCTCCGGTTCAGGGATCATCATGAGATATTCCCTTGCCCTTTGTCATTTTAAATACGACCTGTCTAATCCTGAGATATGCGTAGTCTATGTTAGCTCTGAAACCTTCGTGGTGCTATCACGATAATTCGAGACCACATCGATCTATCGTTTTCAGAGTTAATGAAGTCAATAAGGATTTAGGGGTCTACCCTAAACACCTCTCTCCTGGCAGAGCCGGTTCAAAATATTCTGTAAAAAAATTATGTTAATACAATAATTATTACATACTAGAGACGACTTCTTGAAACGACCCTACTAACTTTCATATACCCAACTCATAAATTTTATTTACTGTGTGATCTGTTATTAAAAAAATTATACATTTAACATTCAATATGCAGATAATACAACTCTCAAGCATACAATACATAAATAATATCTTCATATTCTACTAGACATAAAGACCTAAAGACGCTCCAGTCAAAAGAGCTTCCTTAAAAGCGATATAAGATACAATCCAGTATTTATATAATGCTGTAAATAAACAGTAAAATTTTGTTAACTTCACAAAAAGTATAAAGAACATACACACAATATACATTTATTAATGTCTGTTTAATTTCTTTAATGTTGACAACTATTCAATTTGTCTGTTTTAGGAAGAGCAGAGTATTCTAATACAAGTACACCTATCCCCCGATTTACATGGTAGATACGTTCCTGAGAAAAACGTGTAAATCGAAAATTAAAAATTTTCAAGTCAAAGCCGTGAAAATCGAAAAACTCGCAGGAAATGCATAATTATGATATTTAACAGTTGTGATTTTTTTCAATATTTTTAAGTGTACACAGAAATAAAAATTAAATGCATTGACAAGTTAAAATATTTAATATATGACGGAAACACTGTTTTTTTATTTCATTACAATATACATTAAACAGAAGAACAAAAAATAAAACCAAAGGTGTTTTATTATCCTTTATCACTGTCAGAAATTACTCTCAATATTTTTTTTCGGAATCGAGGCTTTGAATTCAGTTTCATAACTCAAAGTTATTTGTGCCGATTCGATGTTTGAAGCAGAAATATTTACATTATGAGAGATGGTAATAAAATCGGTTATTAAAACAAAAAAAAAACTTTTTTGGAAAACCGTGTAAAAGCGAAAACGTGTAAAACGAGTACCGTGTAAATCGGGGGATAGGTGTACAGTATATTTTCAAAAGACACGCTAAACACGGTTTCATTGCGTATAATTATTAGATGACGTAATAAATATTATTATTTATTTATTTCATGTTTAAGATACTTAATTAAAGTTGAAATGTTATACCCACTTGTGGGCCGCTGCGCTCCGCCGCGAGCACGTGTTAGACTAGTATCAGCATGTGTAATGTGAGTTTATCGCGTTAATTAAATGTTTATTTAAGTCGATGTTGTTTAGCGACGCGAGCGCCAGCTAAACCGGTGGCAGCCATCCAACGTCAACACAGGCCCGTCGCCTAATTACAGCTGCCGGCGCGCAAACACCCGGCCCGACAATTAGCGAGTTGTGCATTAGGAAGGAACAGAGGAAAGCGCTGACTGCAACAACGACGCGTTCAGCATCGAACGGTGACTCAACACACATCTTTTTACCTTGCTACGAAGACGGTGTTTACACAAGTCTGAGTTTTGTATCGTATCGTATCCTCCCTTTTAGATTGCTAAATATTTCAAGCCATAGGGTGAATTTAATCACACATATTTCTTAGCTTGTTAACCAAAGTTGCTTAACCAAAGTGAGTCATCATCAGCATATTCACTACAGGGCGTCCTTGACAACGTCTGCCTCTGAGATAAATTTCAAATAAGATCGATGTGACCTTAACAAGATCGTCTATCTACCTTAAGTGTGGATGTCCAACGAGTTGCTTGCCCTCCACTCTACAACCTTATGGTGCAAGCAAATTCTGCCCACTGCAACTTCAACTTGTCAATATGGTGGGCTATTTTGGTTACTACCGTCTGTCTGCAGATCTTACTTCCTTTGAATCCTGATCCGGAATCCACGGAACGTTGAGCGACTGTGATTATCAAATGGGACCCAAAGTGAGACAACACAACAAAAAAAGTTAAAGTATGTATGAATGTGATAATAAATATTGGACCTCGGAATGCCCACTCGCCTTTCTACTATATGCTATCGGATTATTGAGTTTTTTAGCCCCATAACTCGAAAAGACGTTGACAACTTAGAAAACCTTGTAATTACTGGAAAATTTCACGGACAGCAACCACCAGGCCAAGCTCGATATCACAGCAGCCGAAAAACCTGCCGAAATGGTCAAGATGGCGAGCCATATCACGCCGCAATTCTAACAGAAAGTGTTTACAAATTACAAAGAGTTAGAATTCATACAACTCGGTGTTTATTATTAAAACAACTGCCACGAAAATATTTTACATGAAGAAAAATGAATACTAGACGACACATTCCAGCGGCGCGCGGCCGCGGCTTCAATTAACTTCATGTAAAATTAAGTAACAGCCCTCGCGCGCGCGCCAACGCTCGCTGAACATTTCGTCTCAGCGGAATCTAGCACAATTAATTAAATACAAAGAAATAAAATAAACTAAGCGAACACGACGAACTTCGCTGCGAGTGATAAAACCAACATTATTATTGCTGAAGACGACTATTTAAGCATATCTAATATCCACTATTTTTTTAAATTTATTTATTCAGCTGTTCCAACTAACAATTACGATTTATGAAACTGATGCTTTTTAGTAAACATTTAGAGTATATAGGCCAACGTAGATCAGTTTGACCAGACAAACTTTCCCAGAGACATTTGAACATTATAATCCTTTATTCTGTTGCAGTGTCTATTTTACAATTCGTTTAGTGATGACCCTAAAAATAAAGTATCTGGTTTCCAAAGAATCGTGGAAACAAAAAGAGATTTGAGAAAAGTCCACAACAATGCAGTCAGGTTAGTAAATCCACAAATGTCTTCGACTTGGGGAAATTCATTCAAGCTATATTATCACCTAAAACGTAAAATATTTATTTAGTTTAAGTTTGATGAAGTTTTAAAATTTAAATCATATCTCTGATACATAAAGGATTTATTTCAAAAGCGTACACAGTTGGCTTCAAGGAGCTCCTGCTCAATACCGACTTTTGTTGGCTGGATTTTTAGTGAACGTGTGAAATTTATCGCTATTCTTTTCAGTTTTTCACTCGATCAGATTGGCTACTTGGTAAATGGTCTTTGAGTTTTCCAAAAGAATGCACTGCAAATAAAGAAGAAGATTCTCAGTTGCATGGCGCTGCGCTTACTTTCTCAAGCCTCATATACGTCAATGAACTGTGTGTTCTAGGAATTTAATTTACCACAAACTTATTACAGTAAAAGTAAACGGCTCTAAAAGTTTACTTTTTTAGATATTTACAAAAATTTTAATATGGATAATTAGTAAGAAAAGGACCAATATTAAGCCAAACACAGAATGACACAGAGTGACACTAATCGGTGTAACATAACTCCTGAAGATGCCCCGTGGAGGGGTGAAACACGTGTTGAGTAATTTGGCGGTAGCGGTTGTGTGATTCGCATTGTTTGCCGCATACGCATTTATCAGCGGGCTGGCAGGCGGTGCATTTTATTGCACGACTACCACTGCATGTGCGGAAGTGGCTAAATGTTGATCCTTTTCTTACTTAGGATGGACTTCCGCGAGGTAACGCCTGATACCATTAAATTTTTGGATAATTAGTTATAGTTGTAAAATCTTTAAAGTGCTGAATGTAAAGCACATTTGCTATCAATTAGTATATGGTGCAGTATATCCAAAACTCAGTGGTTTCGTCTATAGTAAATAACGTAATGATAATGATCTTTTCATATCCAGCATTTTAAAGGAACACACAATTCAAGCAATTTCAAGTTTACTGATGAAAGTTCTGCACGCTATCTACACGGCATGTTTTACGTATTATTCTTTTGACCTTTTTTCGTTGCATTCATTAAAGTTTTATGTAGCTGTTTTCATATTTAACTTTATTTTTAGTTTCAAAATTATTCATAACTCTTTTCTTAACTTGTTTATTTGGTATAAAAACTTTTGCTATCATCAATTCCTAGTTCCGGATATAAATATAAATTCAAGATTTTTAGAATACGAGTACATGATAAATATTATCAAGGATTAAACAAAATAATTTTTTATGATTATTTTATGATTGTGAATTTTCACATCGAAGTTGCAACAATTGAACTGTTAGCCATACAATTAGCGTTATTAACAATTTTAGATGATCATCAATAGATGGCGCTCAAACAAATTTCCGCAAATTTTATATTATCTGTATACTTTAATTTTCCAATAGTCATCATAACAAACACTTGCTATAGGGAGTTTTTTAAATGTTATAAAAACTGTCTGGGGCTCCCGTCCAAGCGCTATTTGCTCACACCCCAATCTGCGTGTCTGGAAAGTTTTTTAAGAAGTTTTCAGACGTGATAAGACTTGTTCCAGATTTCGTTGCTTGTATTGCGATAAAGATGACACCTCCGTCTAATGTTTTACCGCTTTCCTAAAGTTTACGATGCCTCTGAGACGTCGAAACTTGACACTCGTGTTGGCGTTTTTCGTGTAGACAGTTTGCTTAAAACATTAAAAATTATTTATGTACGAGTACAATACATACGGTTGCTAATTCCCTGTCAGGAAAATCATCCCACTATTTTTACGTAGGGTACAGCGAAATAATCTAAGAATCTTTCTTCCTTCATAACTCACATGCTCTAACACTAAAAATACAGTATCATTCGTCACCTTAACGTTACTAATGACGACTTACGTAATATGCTCGACATTTCAAGAACGGAGAGAACAAGAATGAGAAGATTTGTATAAGAACGAAACTAGCGGACACAATCAAGCAGATTAGCAAGAAGAATTTAATTATAAGTGGCAGCCCAGCCATTTAGAACTGATAGACGGACGGACATATCTGTTAACATCATTCGAAGATGCGAATGATGGCGAGGCCTATGTCCAACAGTGGAAGTCATATAATGTAATGGCTTATACTACTGATCTATATTTACTATGCAAATTTCTCGTGTACTACTCCACTTGAATTACTTGTACTGCTTTCACTGTATTGTATTGTTTGCACTTCTCATACTGCTACTTACAGCCGTTAATACAGCCTATGTAGTACATGACGCTACACAGGAACACGATACGAATTCGAAAATAGCTATAACAAATAATTTTGGCCATTTTTAGCCGGTAGTTTAAGTTGAATATGAAAGTAACGACGTCCCGGCATCGCGTGGCGGCGCGGGTACAATGAGCATGAGCAAATAAAACTGCCATTACATGCTTATTGAATCACAGCGAGCGGGCGGCGAGCTTCCCGAGCGGATGTCGGAACCAGCAGCTGACGTGTGGCCACAAAACAGGCGAACGTATGAATATATAAACATATTCATAGGTGAGCCATACTATAATATATTAATCCTGAAGTAAAACTTGTCTGTGTTGTGAATTTTAAATAAAATGTTTATTCAAACTCTCGCTAGTAATTCATTTATATCTTTGTATAAAAAATTAACTACTGCTGGTCCAATTACCTGTGTACAAATATACTGTGCAATTTCGAAGACCATGCCTTAAAGTGATAATAATCTTGACGATGACTTCAATTAAAATATAAACACCACATGAATGGTAGTCGTTGGGCGAGACGATTTCATGAAAGGTACAAACTGTCGCGACAATATATAAAAAAGCGTGCCTACAATTATGGCGGCGTTTTACAAGGGGCTGTCTCTTAGGGCGGAATTCCTCAAAGCAAACCGCATATAAAACAAGACGTAATTTAAAAATGTTTTTCCTGTTGGGAAAGAGAAAAGTAAGACAGGCCAACTTCTTGATGATCTACTCTTTTTTATATCCTGAAAATCCACATTGCATGAAGTAATCAGGACCATAGACTTGGGGGAATAATTGTAAAATATCACCCAATAATCTGTCAAATGATTTGTTCTCTTTGAGTCACTGCCTTAGCTTGACTTCATTTTTAATTTCTTAATCACTTTTAACACTGTTGACACAAATATAAGTAAACCCGGTTGGTTTCTTATACTATCTATAAAAAAACCTATCAAATATTGTAGCTCTCCTTCATAATATTAAATAAAAAAATAAATGGTCTTATAACATTTGCGCTTTTTTTAAGAGTGACTTCCGTAGACAGCTGTAGAACCAACGTATTAATACTGGCAGAACTCGAAGTGTCTATGCGACTTTCTTCTTTTCTCACAAAGAATATTTCTGTGTTTTTGTTGTCATATAACCAGCAATGATCAATGGAATAGTGAATGTACAGCG
Source organism: Battus philenor (assembly GCF_028537555.1). Taxonomy (NCBI): domain Eukaryota; kingdom Metazoa; phylum Arthropoda; class Insecta; order Lepidoptera; family Papilionidae; genus Battus; species Battus philenor. The sequence goes on along the minus strand of NW_027181737.1, from coordinate 267,097 downwards.
CCACGCCCTGGTCCGATCAAATTCGAATTATGTTTAATACCACAACATTCCAAGCAATGCGCGCTGCCAAAGTTCGACACCGATGACAACACAGCGCGACAATCTTACCAAAAAGGCATGATTCTCAGTAGTAACGGTTCAGACGCAAGTAGGAGGAAAGGGAGACTTGATTTAAACAAGAGCACATCACTCTGATGTGTACATTGGTTATTACTTCAATTAATATTATATTTCATAAAAGCAATTTGTACAATGAAGTTATAGAACCGAATAACAAGCGTAGTAGTGTCCGCATGCGTCGAATATAAAGTTTGTAACAAACTTTATTTATTCAACAGAATATGAAATTGAACGCCTGATTTGTCGCGTGTTCTCTCATTGGAAGATAAATATTAAATTCAGGTATGAACAAACAGACAAACTCACAGAGCGTAGGTGGAACTAACCTTGTTTTGAAACTATATCTGCATTTAGTTTCGAATTCCAAACATTATACCAATAGTAATCAACAAAATTTACTGGATTGTTACTATTTTGTCAATTGCCGATTCGTTGCGGGTTCGAGAGTACAGAGTGCGGATGATGCTTAACCTCAACTCTTTTTCTCAAGAACCTCGGCGGCATCTCTACATTCTATTATATTACCGGATCAGAAGATCATGGAATAGCTTTTATTTGATAACCCGTTTATAATTCCGACTTGAGAAAGTGGTAGACTAGACAAAGAGCGTTAGCGTCGGGAGAAAAAGTGGTTCGTCTACCAACACCATCTATTAACATCGTCCGAAACAACAGCGTTCTAAATGGGTATTGCAGCGATCCACATTATACAAAACATGAGCAAAGAGCAGATCGTTACCATGCATCCACATGTGCCATATTACCCGGTCTAGTGCGACTTGCACCAGCTACTTTTGTCTCCCTCTAGGTCTCTTTTCTTCTTTTGTCCAAGTCACGATCAGCTTTTGTATTTTTTTATTGATTTAAGTGCGATGTGATAGAAGAATTAAAAAGGTGTTTATATATTAGATGACGAGGTTTTTCTCTTTCTTAGCATTTTATCTTAAACGCAAAATTACACACTACAACAAATAACACACTACAAGTCATACACACTTTTTAAGATTATATCTTATTAACACTATGTAATAATGGTAAAGAAAAACATCGCGAAAAAATGGATTCAGTGATCCGAAATCATTGTAACATCCACTAATTCCTACTAGACCCCCGAACATATGAAGAAACTTGTATCCCAAAAGTGAAAACATACGCTTGAGTATATAACAAAATTTAATTATTGCCGCTCTTCACTGGTTTCATGGCCGCACACAGGAAATGTACAGTGCCGAGTTAGCCACGAGATATCTTGCCACACATCCGGCGCGCCAGTGGCCGTCCCGCCGCATGCCGCTTCGCTAGGAGATGCTGTGAAACGCACAGTGCCATCAAAACACTCAGAAAAACCTTAATGGCATACTTACATCGGATTCAATAGATTATTATAAGTTGCAAAAAAACCGATTGAGTTTCCGACAATTGTATCACAGTGCAAAGCATTTTTAAATAATAACATAAAGCCTAAGTTTGAATAAATTATATTACATATTTAAGAGCAATCGTGGCCATCTTTGGGAGAGACCTGAGCAATAGGCGTCTGTTGTATGTATACTGTGATCGAAAAGTAAGGTGAAATTCTCATTTAAAACCACCGTACATTAGGAAGGCAGGTAATTTTTTTCTAGGTTGGTAGAGCTATCTATAACATTTGTCAAGCTTGTGTAAACTCAAAAGGCCAATGCGGGGATGCCGTTTTGACACAATTGAGGAGATATAAACCGATTAGAAAAAGATCTTGAAAGCTGTAACGGAAAAAGAGTGTTCTGTTTTAAGGGCCGCAATAAGCGTTGGCAAAAGTGCGTGCTTTCGAACGAGGATTGCTTGGAAGATGAAATGGATTGGAAAAATATTTGGAAAAATTTAAAAAGAATTAGTATTTGCGTTGATTCAAATCCTAATAACTTCCTTCCTTTTAAACGTGCGAATTTGCTTCACATGAAGTCGAGACGTATGTTGACCGCAACTGTTTGCAAAACAGCTGTAATGATACATCCTCTAATTAACTTATAAAAATAGTAATAAACTATTAAAGAACCTATCTAAAGTGTTTGTGGCTTAACAAGATCATGAAAAACCACCGCCCAAAAAAGATGGAAAATAAGCTTTCGTTTTACCCGCCAGTTTTTGTTTACAAATTATGTTAAAAGTATAATATTTAAAAATTCCATATAAAGCGCTGTTTAAATACATTTTGTACAACTTTTTATTAAATAAATGAAATAATAGAATACATATTATTACAGAGTAATGAATTTGTATATTAACATTCGAAAAAAGCACGTTCCGTTCGAATTTAAACTAAAGCAGAGTTGCACCGCCCGGACGCCTGGGGCGGCGGAGAGTTACCCGGGCGCGTGCACCTCGTTATCCAGCGGTGGAAAAGTTTATCAGGGTCCCGTAGGTGCCTTGGTGTCTGCAACGTACTGCCTCACTGCAGGTCCTTGAAAATTACACGAGCAGTCAACTTTCACGCAGCCAGCTCGCTTGTAAGCTCAAACTCGAAAATCTTTTGGGACATAACCTGAATATCACTTGCTACACACATTAGTGTTGCAGAACAAGTGTTAACTGTAAACGCAGGTCGTAAGAAAGTTTCACATCATTGACAAGTGTAATTTTTCCTTTATGTCAACTTACTCAAATAAGTGACAGTATTTCAAATTAACGTAATACAAACTAAAAAGTAAGTTTAGTAACAAAAAATTGACAATAAAAAGAATGATTGGAAATAGGCTCTAAATATTTAAAAGGGCGTATGTATTGCCTTATTTGCAGCTAGTTAATAATTCAACTCAAAAATAATTAATAACTTAATGTTTATATGAGATACCTATGTAAAATATTCTAACGTATTTCAGAGTGATCACTTTAAACAGGATGATTTTAAATACACGCAAAAGTTTTGTTGACTAATAAGCTGTACATTCTCCCCTTTAAAGCTTCTACACCTATAATCAATCACCATGTACAGTCGATTTATGTACCAAAACATCGTCTAAGGCAGGGATGAGCAACCTTTTTATCAACATGCAAGTTAAAATTTTAAAATTTTTGATGGGTCGCACATAAAGTGTCATTAATTAATAATTTATAACTTTATTTTTAAAATATATACAAATTTTAATGCAAAATAAAAATAAACACATATACTAGGATATTTTAATGAGATATTTGGCAAATCATACAAGCGTATATATAACACGTAACTTAGCTTTTAAATCGTGCATGACTCAGTTTTAATCGGTGGTTATTTTTATATATTTGGATCAGGTTAAGTTATTATTAGTTATTTGTGAGTTTAAATACTTAATGGAATCAGGCATTACTTTGCGAAAGCCACTTCCGCACATGCAGTGGTAGTCGTGCAACAAAGTGCACCGCCCGCCAGCACGCTGGTAAATGCATATGTGTAGGCTAAATATTGGTCTTTTTCTTACTTTGTGAGTTTAGTTTTACTAATTATAATAAAAATGGTGGTACATTACTATTTTATTAAATTAACTTTATAACAAGATATTAATGACAGAAATTTAATAATAATAACTTTAATTTTAGAAACGCGTGACGGGCCGCAAATTGCTCATCCCTGCTAAAGAAAATGGCGCGATGCAGAACGTTCGAACTAGAAATAAGACGAGCTTGTTACAAGTTTCTTTAGACTCCGTTAAATTAATAACTCCTTTGTAAGCAACCGCTCACGGTCTTATAATAAACCCATATTGCAGAATAATCACGCAATGAATTTAAAGTTCGTCGCAAAAGGTTTTTTGGTTGTGATACTCTGAATATCTATTTAATGGAATCAGGCGTTACCTCGCGGAAGTCGATCCTAAGTAAGAAAAGGACCAATATTTAGCCACTTCCGCACATGCAGTGGTATCGTGCAATAAAATGCACCGCCCGCCAGCCCGCTGATAAATGCGTATGCGGCAAACAATGCGAATCACACAACCGCCACCACCAAATTACTCAACACGTGTTTCATCCCTCCACGGGGCATCTTCAGGAGTTATGTTACACCGATTAGTGCCAAACACACTCTGTGGTTGTGTATGCTGCATGTGCGGAAGTGGCTAAATATTGGTCATTTTCTTACTCTGAATATCTGTTAAGACATTTATTAAAGTGCATACAGAAAAAAAAACCTATAAACACATACTTCGTTCTTTTTATTATATTCTTTGATTGAAAGTGCCATCATTTACAATACAATAACAGCCTGTACATGCAAACGCCGCACCCTCCTGAGACCGGCATACGCACGCGAGTTGTCGCGCCACGTGCTCTGCACACCGTCGTTGTCACCATTCGATAACTAACCGGATCATATGTCACATTGGACGTCAATCTCCGATCATGATAGATGGAAGCATTGCTGGAGTTTCTTCCGCTAATTCTTCGCTGAGCGCTAAGGCTTTAATAATTGCCCCTTCAGACTGTACCGACTGTAGTTATTGGTCTGACGTGTCTCAAAAAAAATCAATAAACTTTTATTTATTTGAGTATTTAAAACATACAGTTATTAATACCTTACAATTTTAATAGTTTTCTTTTGAAGCCTCCGCTTGGGGACCTCTCGTTCTCCTCTATGATATTCTAAGGTTTAGAATTTTACCGTCTTTAATAACTTAAACTCTTGTCGCTTAGCGTTTTATTTCTTTACTCTACTTTCATTCTACAATTTCTCTAGCATTCCTGTACGTACTAATTTTCCTTCATGCATTGCCTCTCTTCACTTCGTTATTCAATGATCACAGATACAGGTAATAATTATATTTAATAACAACATTTCAGTTTCTTCAGTTTTACATTTTGCAATCGAATTCATGTATTACTTTTATTTTCTTGCGTAAACGACTTGTTTTATTTTTAGCTTACTTTGTTTTTATCGCCCTGCAGCATTTGAGGAACTGAAGCCTTTCTTCACAGACGACTCTTAACAAGTTGACTGGATAGCTAATAAAGTTTTCACTTCTAGTACTCTCTTTATAGCTGTGATAAATATGGACGGACCATTACTGGCACGTTAATGAGATAATTTATAATTTAGATTAAAAGTTATAAGCAATTACACAAACTAATTACATTAATGTGACACAATTAATGTAACATGTTTCAGAGTTACACAGGCTGATTGGAAATGGAGCTATAGATTCAGGCTTTTAGGGTTTTAAAACCTATAACCACTCGGTCAGCGGTTCCCCAGTACTTACTTACGTTCTACATCAGCACGCAGGGAATTCATAAATCACGGCATGCTCTTAGACGAGCTTTCGCCACTTCTTAAAGCAATTGTCTTCGCGAAATAAAGTTCATATTTCACGCAAATCTCATGAGCGATGGTCGTGTTCCCTCGCGATGCCGCCGGAACATATGTTATACCTCCCCTCCCACAATCTCCCCCCACATCAGCACGTGCACTTGAGGTGCTTTGAAAAATGGTGCGCGTGTAGGAACACTACCAACGTAATGACTTACTTTAAATGTACGCGTTTTTGTTAGACTACCGCCTGTCCGCAACCTTCTTTACATATGCAATGTTTTTAATGATTTATTGTTGTGGTAAAATAATTTTTTTCGTTAATGAAATTACTATACAGGCTGATTGGTTATACGTGTAAAAACTTAAAAGCGGAAAATGTTTCGATAGTTTGTAGTTACTTAATTTATCATACTCTCTATCCGAAAATCAATGGTTTTAGAAGTAATAGATTATGTAATTATAATACAGTATAAAAAAACGTTTTCAAAATTCGGTTTACTAAGTACAAGAAGTAATAATTGTTTTATATCTGTCCCTGCATACTTCTAGAGCTACGTCTCTCGACAATCGTTCACTGTAAAACTTTAAACAATTTGACCAAGTAATGTATAAGTAAAAGAAAGGCGACAACGCGGGGAGATTTGTTGACCAAAGAAGAGTGAATGGCTCACATTCTAGAGATCGTCACGCCTTGATGGACGGATTAAGTGAAGGCCATCGGAATCGCCCCTGAAGATTCGGAAAAAATAAAGAAGTAGAAACAAACTTTGAAACGTAAGTAAAGAGATAAGAATAACAAGAGGTGTGTTTGAAATTCCACGGACATTCACGTATCTATCCAAAACTTGCAACCGACCATTACGCGAAGCTTTGTAGTTACCTCGGGAAACAAAACTTCATACGCGCGAGCGTAGCTCCTGAGGCGTTTTGAGTAATAAACCAAAGCCCCTCACACGACGTGACTTTAATTCCTACTCGGGTTACATAAACGTTGAAGCGCCTGTCAAATTAAAAGAGCAAAAGCGTGAGTGGGCTGAAATACCGCGACGCGACGAAAGCGGCAATTATTTTTACAGGCTCCACTTCTAACGTGTCGCAGGGAAATTTGATTTCTTAAAAAAAATATTTTTACAACATAGTAACAAAGATAATCTAAATAAATCGTTTGGTAAACATTTTGAATAAATACTCAACGTGTTAAGATTTTAAACAGAGGACATCATATTATAAGAAACTTTATATTATTCAGGAACATCGATTATTGATGTAAAAGCTTTGAAGGCTGAACGTGTGGGAATGAAAAGCTCATTCGCTATCGTTAACGTACTGTACACTATATTCAAAAATTAATGGTCTCAGAAATAATAAATAGCTAAAAATGCATTAAAAAGCGATTGGACAAATCTAATTAATACCAATAAAAGTTAATTATTATTAACTTTATACAGACTTTGTACGGCCAAAAGTTATTGGCCTGTTGTATTGCAACAAAAAATAACGGGAATTGTTTCATATTGATCACTTTATACAAGCTTTTTAAAAAGTGAAAAAACATTCACCCATTTATAATTTTTACACTGATAACCAATCATGTACGCTTTGTCCGTTTCTGCAAAATAAAATTAAATATTTTTTCCATAGATTACTTTCAAATTTAGTCAATTGTCTTCTTTTAATTATTTATATACATGTACGTTGCTTAAAGATTTGAAAAATATAAAAATCAGTAATACTCGAGTAAGTTCAGAATAAAAATTATTAATTTTCTCAATTCCTTTTACGATATTCCCGGAGGAAATTTAATACAAATACCTCAGGACCGGTGTCCTAAGAGTACTTTCAATTATTTAACGTAAAAAAAATTAAGTTTTTAATAAAACCGGTGGCACTCTTTTTGTAAAATACATAGATAACTTATATTTTTCCAAGTAAAACCTTAAGGTACTAGGTAATTAGTTAATAAGGTAATTTCAATCAACGACACACGGTAATGAACATACAAACCAATGTGATGTGAGAAGAAACATCTCCACAGTTGTTTGTAGACTCAAATTTGTTATAATTCCTGTAGAATCTTCGCTATTCATTTAAGATTTTTATAGTCCTGCTGCCTTGGGTAACGATCGCTGGTTGTTTGAACACTATTTAATGTTAACGCTTTGTAGAAGGAAGAGGCGGTGCGGGGAGTGATACGTCCCCAAAGGTATATATACATAACATATCCGAAGGTCCAAAGCGTCATTGACGAGCTCAAAGTCGCTCAACAAGCCATGGAGAGGAATATTCTCAGAATTTCTCTACACAATGGTGTCAGAAACGGGGAGATCCCTTGATCGAAAATAACCGACACAGTGTTGCGAATTGGCAAGTTGAAGTGAGATCGGGCAGCCAGTACAGCGCGCTGAATGGATATCCGCTGGGGAACAGAGGTTCTAGAGTGAAAGCCACGTGTTGGTACGAGCAGAGTACGCCGTTCACCTACAAGGTGGACAAAGGACCTTGTTAAAATCATCAGAAGATACTGGAAACAGGTGAACAGCTGGTCTTCTTTTTTATGTAAAGCCATTTAAAATCCCCTTTCATCACACGAAAAGGACCTTTAAAATCCGATATATTTATAGATTGAATTTTTTTCAATATCTACCAACTTTAATACTAATTAAACTATATGTAAACTAAGAAATAGACGAATAATATTGTTTTACAAAACTACAATGACAATTATTGACTTAGTAGGTGATAATTACCAATTACTATGTTTAACTGACCGCATCAGGGTTGGTTATATTTTTTTTTATATTTGGTCGCTCTGTTGCATTAACAATTATCATAATTGTATCATCCATTTAAAATTAACCGGTCCTATTGGAGTCTGGAATAGACGCCTTATGGGTTAAATGACAAGGATGATGATGATGGTGTCCTATGTAGTGGGGTAGTGACCTTTGTAATCCATGACAAAAATTGGTCATACCAACTTCCAAGCCTTTCGGGGCCTATGCATAAAATCTTTGCCAAAGATCGTCACATGTTAATATGAACAGTATACGATTCTATAATGGACATTCAGACAGACATTCATTAATAATTCATTATTTAATAAATAAAGCACACCAGTAAGGAATGGCATACGATGCACCATTTGAAAGTATATACCGTTATTAAGTAAGAAAAGGACCAATATTTAGCAATACTTACCATCTTCAGGAGCTATGTTACACTAATCGGTGTAACATGCCTTCTGAAGATGCCCCGTGGAAGGGTAAAACACGTGTTGAGTAATTTGGCGGTGGCGGTTGTGTGATTCGCATTGTTTGCCGCATACACATTTATCAGCGGGCTGGCGGGCGGTGCACTTTATTGCACAACTACCACTGCATGTGCGGAAGTGGCTAAATATTGGTCCTTTTCTTACTTAGGATTGACTTTCGCGAGGTAACGCCTGATTCCATTAAATATACCGTTATAACAATACAACATATGCTGTCAACGTGATAAAGACATCACGTCTCATAAGTTTGCTCGGGAGCGAAGCTATAAATCCTCACGCGCGTCATCCCAACACTACGTCTACGTTGTTACGTCTTGGTATTTACAAGGATAATCGTGCACAAAATAACGTATGGACCGTGTCAGGTCGTGGGAACTGCCCGCGTCCTTCCAGCGCGTGGCGAACTAAAGATTAAGTCGGACCGAAGGAACTTCTTGTTTCCCTGTTCCATTCCACGTCCCGACTGCGACGGGTCGTGAGAAAAATATTTTTCTTGTTTATACCATACTTGTTTGTATTTAACTGTAGGTAAAGTAATATTATATTACATATTTCTTACATATCGAATTACAACAATTACAAAAGATTTTCTGCCATTACAGCGTTAAAAGAAATATTATTACGTTCATTCTATCACATTTATGAAAAAATAAATTTCACTTTCATCGCTGTCAGGTTATGTAATAAATTACCAAAAGCAATAAGACGCGCTACAATGCTGTCAGTTTTTAGAAACATAATAAAAGAACACTTTCTAACCTCTAAAATAGGATGTCGTCTAACTGCACTACATACACTACTGTATATGTGTGTGTAGTAATGTATGTATATGTGCAAGTTTATTACACTCTGAAATGTGTAGTATATATATATATATATATATATATATATATATATATATATATATATATATATATATATATATATATAAATGCTTATTTATTATTATGTGCACCCAAGTAATGTTTGATAAAGATTGCCTCGAGCGATAAGACCGCCTTTTGTAACTGTATATGAATTGTTTTTTTATTATCTATGTTATTTTGTGACCTAAGTGTATCTATGTTATTTTGTGACCTAAGTAAATAACATAAATTTTATTTGTTTCGTATTCGAACTTTGTAATTTAAACACGTAGGTAATTTTGGTCTCTAGTTTTCTTTTTTTTTTTGTTTATTCTTCAACGTACTATTGCTTACTCATTTGATGAATACACACACCCAGAACCATTTACAGTGACAAATTTAGTACGTTATGAGAACAATCTAATTTAATTCAAACTATAATCATATTTTAACCTACCGAAAAACATAAAGTAGTGTTACAAGAGAACTTAAGGTGTAAAAACCTCCTACTGCTGGAGATGCCATGTGGTGTATCCTATCGTACCATCAAATCTGCCCAACAAAACATGTCGGCCTGTTCTCAAGTTTAACTATTAGATAAAGTTTAAGCAATAACTAATTCCCAACTTGAACAAACAGCCAATAACTTGCAAGTTATAACAACGTGACCTACTAATTTCGCGTCATAAATAAACATGAGCGCATACACAACTCAACGGCTCATTGTATATATTTAAAGAGCAAGCCTTCAATTACGTTATTGTATGTTTTGATATATTGATAATAAAAAAAAACATGCTATCCCCAAAGATATGGCGTGAACGTCTTCTAAATGATCTACGGTTTTTATCGACGGTACTATTCTTACTAAAATGTGCAGTATAAATGAAATATACCTAAAGAGAACACGAATAAAGTGAATACGTACTAATCAATAGGAAATCTAGGAGTAAATTCATAGAAAAGTTGTATGCGGTGGAGATAGGAGTGAGAGGTATATCAGGAAAGTCTTTCCAGATTCTGCTGGAGGATTGAGGTCTTAAATATTTAATGGACACTCTGTGTTTGGCACTAATCGGTGTAACATAACTCCTGAAGATGCCCCGTGGAGGGGTCAAACACGTGTTGAGTAATTTGGCGGTGGCGGTTGTGTGATTCGCATTGTTTGCCGCATACGCATTTATAAACGGGCTGGCGGGCGGTGCATTTTATTGCACGACTACCACTGCATGTGCGGAAGTGGCTAAATAATGGTCCTTTTCTTACTTAGGATTGAGGTCTGTCCACAGCAAGTGACAACCCATTTCCAGAACGGGTTTTTCAAGTAGCATTAATCTGATAATTTATTGTAATATAGGTTGAGAAGTCTGGTCAGTGAAAATGAACACCAATGCATTGTCTGGTGGCATGTATGGTATATCGTAGCTGGAACCCCTCTCTACAATTCGATGATTACAACACGCGCACATTTAATCCATGTACAGCTGAGAAGTTACGTACTGATATCGATGTAGATATAAAGAAGAAGAAATAGATTTATTTAATGCAGCTCCCAAGCAGCATTCGTACAAAGTAAAATTTGTTTCAAAAAGAAAATTTTTTGTTCCACCTTCAACCACCAACTCGCCCAATAGAAAGCGACGATGAGATCAAAGATGAAACCCTAAACAAACATGGGTTAAAATTTTCGAGAAATAATAATTGAAACATTTTTGTGAACTTGTTGCATAATACTATATGTATATAAACCAACACTTTTTTCTTGAACTTATCATTTTCATTTCATTCATTCATTGAATGTCTAAAACCAAGGTAGGTCATTGGTGATGTGTTATCGGCGTTGACGCGTGGTCTCTCACTCTAGTTCTTATCGGCACACATTTCTCTATGAAATCAAATCAGGAACGAGGAGACTCGTGGATGAACAAAAATTATCTATATGGTAAGTTAAAGTACCAGAAGGATGGTAAGCCTGTTCCCAGCTATGAACGTCTTATCGCTGAAATAATTGTGACATTGAAATACCTGTGAACTTACCTTATTATACGATATAGATACATACAGATCTACCTTTCTCGTGACAACTTGTAATTGGCTTGCGCTAGTTTTTTTCGAATAAATGAAGTAAATAGTAAACAGTAAGAGTTATAAAAATCGATGTGTTGTTAAAGGTAATCACGTGACGTTTAGACAGAGTCACCCGAGAGCCCTCGAGTCAAGGTCCAGTGAAGCAGCAAAGGACAGCCGGCCGGCCCCGCGGGAGCGCCGCCCTACACTCGGCAGACATTCGCGCGGCCAATGCTACTCATTATCTGCGACCCCGTCTCGCGACTGACGGCGGGTTGAGAGATGTACTTATAAAGTAAATAAGTACTTCGAAAGAAACGAAATCTCTATGACAGGCTATCAGTAATGAAAAATGTATTTTTTATGTTTCATCGTGAATTGAATGAAACATTATATGTTTAAGAATAACTTCAAAATGTCGTTTTCAATTATAGATATATGTGAACTGTGTAATGATAGTCAGCTAATATAATTTACATGAATCTTGTGATATTACTTGTAAAGCGTCGTATTTTTGATTTCAGGATATTCCGGTTTCTGTAGGAATATGTCACTGCAATTGATTTAAAGTTTAACAAGTGACTCAGAAATCATACGACTAGATGAGTCCACGGAGGAGACCATAAATGCAAGCGGCAATTGGACACTCACTGCCCAAAACACAGAATAGTGGAGACATATGCTGACATATGACAGAATAATATATATATATATATATATATATATATATATATATGTGTGTGTATATATATATATATATATATATATATATGTAGAGACAGAAGAAATTATAAATTCACAAAGTTCTCGCTTTTCTAAAATAACGTCTTCGATTGTGACCATGATTAAAAGTCATAATTCATCACAATTTATGTATAAAAAATAAATATAATGAAATTTAAAAATCTTTATTCAAATAGACTTTTACACGCAGTACGGGAGCGTCGCCTATTTTAACATTATCAGTAGCCTACCAGTAACATCAGTACCTACCACGAGCATGGAATGCTGATCTGCCAAGAGCCGGCCAGGAACTCAACAATTGCTCTTTCAAATATATATTAATAGTTTTAGATTTTTAAACAAACATTATATTTTTAACAAGAAGTTCCATTTCTGATTCCTTGCCTCTTAACTATTGTATATATACAATATGAAACAAACAGCTTAGGCTTTGTCTCATATTATAATTCGCTTAAAGCAAAGTAATCTTTGCATTTATTACACCCCTACTTATTTTCAACATCGTAGAGCAAAACTTGAGGATTGCTATCAAGTGTAGAGCGGATTTGAATCAACTAACTGATAGAACTTCGACGTGTTAGAAGTTAGCCCTTGACATTTCCGGACACTATACGTTGTACGAGGTTTGGCCATTCTTCCTAGCTAGGCAAGATATAAAGCCTGGTTTTGATATTCAGATTTCGTAGAATAAACCTGTTTGTACGAAATATAGTTCCAACTGAAATGATTTTTAATCACAAGTTTTATCGCACATATATAAAAAATAAAATCTCTATGTTTAAGTGTTAAAATACAAAGAAAAAATGTGACTTAATTAGCTCAAGGTTTCGGGATCAAGTGGTTCTTAAATAAAGTGCCCAGCTGGAGTGCGAGGCGGGGCGGGCGGTATCTAGCGATCGCGATTGTGATCTTGCTGAACGCTCGGGCGCTCTTAAATCAAGGCCCTGCCGAGATAGCGCCGCGCTAAATCTCTGTCCGGAGCTGCAGAGCGGGGGCCAGCCCGGCGCGAGTGTGACACGCACGCGATGCTTATCACTTATCAGGTGCTGAGAGGTGCACCACAAGTTTTGTTTGTTTAGCCTTGTACCTTTTGCCGGTGATTAAATAGTTTATGCGATAAACGAAGGTAATTTTTTTATAAATTACATCTATTTTTAATTGATACTGTAACTCTATTGTATATTATAGACGTTGTTAAGGTCATTTTTTTTTTAATGGCCCCCGCTATTAGGGGCCTCTCGTACCCCCTTATATTATCTATTTATTTGCAATATTTACTTTTTATTTCTTTCTATAGCATTATTTATAATTTATTAACAGAGGGTGATGAATGTATTTTTGGTCTCTTTTTCGCTTATCAGGGAGGCTATTGACTCCTCCCTGATTTTTACGCCAGACCGGCACTCGAATTCGATGTTAAGGTCATTGAAAAACGCTGGTTGCAGGCCGCTATCAAAGGTCCTATTGGAAGTCGTCGAAATAAGCCTATGTCTGTTGGACATCTAATGGCTGAAATGATTGTATATTTTTTTTAACTTTAAAAAGGTAACACGTTAACGGTACTTTAATACAGCGCAATCCGTACATTTTAGTTATTTTAATAGCGTTCTATCTTACGATATTTTATTACGGAGCAATGCCGTTGAAATAATTTCTATATTAATTTTACAGAAAAGGCTGTACGGGCTATTTGTAACCTAAAAGCTAGAGATTCTTTGAGAGATGTTTTTAAAGTAATTGGTACTATACATTTTTATGACCAGTTACTTATGCGTCATAATTTAAAATATCATAAGAAAAATAGTGGCCGACACATGATAAATACAAGAAACAAAAATAAACTTGTGACGTTTGAATTACGTCTTCAAAAAGTTACCAAATCATTCATGGGTCTGGGTGTATGCATATACAATAAAGTTCCTCGAGATATTTTGGACTTTGCATTTCTTAATTTAAAATCAAAAGTATATTATTAAAAGAATCTTATTAAATATACTAACTTTGTTGACTCATTTACATGATTGATATTATAATGTACACAAGAAAAATTATTAAATTTCATCGGCGTTCCGAGCCGGTGCTAGCTTACTTCAACATTTTAAAAATAAATGAACATCCTAAAGAGCATGTAAATGCCTACATGAATTAAGATATTTTGAATCAATTTGAATAGAAACATGTGCAAATCAGAAGTATGACAATTATAAAACATATCCCGATACAAACAGATTTAATTGATTGATAAATATTTGTATTTCAATAGAGGGGTATCGACTGATACGAAAAATGAATGGTTGTATAATGTATAAAGATTAAAGATATTACAATTAATTATAAAATTTATGCACAGGACACAAATATTAAAAATAAAATACATAAAGATGTACATACACTGAATATTATGAGACATGAAGCCAGATAAGTACTACAAACACGAAAAAGGAGTAACATTGACAAACAGTTCAGTTTTACAATGCTATATAAAGTAGATAGAGATTTAGCTCCTCTAATCGACACAGTTTTTTTTTTAAACATTGTTTCCTCCGTCTTATTTTCGTCCTTCATAATTTCTATCGTTCAGTTCATAAATTCAGCATGTAGCATTCACCCGCATTCCATTAATCATCGCCTCTTATCTCTAGCCACAGTTCCTGTTACACGGGTTTGTTTTGCTTGGTTATTTAACCACCACCCTGCAATAAAACCGCAAGAAAGTGAATCGACACTTAAACACTCACAGACAAACAGCAAACAATCAATATCTTGTTGAGGTGTTACGTGGCGTGTTGGGAAATATTTAAAAAAGTCTCTTAGATATTCGAGAATTTGTGTTGGGCTAAAAGTGGGAACTTACTTTTAAATATAGAGGCTAAGGAGAGATGAAACAATAAAAGTTAATGGATTGCTACACCTTCGTAGCGAAGTTTCGGTAGTTCAAAGAGTTGATCCAAATATAAATGTTTTGGAATCACATAATCTATTCAAACTGCACTTCAGTGAGATTTTGTAAAAAATATTTGTATAGTCAAATAAAGGAAACAAAAGATTGTAAGGATTATTACATGAGAAACGAAAAGAGAAAGGAACTTATGGTACGAAAAAAAATTATAAATTGACATTTAAAAGTAACTTAGTCATTTGTTGTGCGCGCTGAAGGCATATCTCTCTTAGACTCTTATTAAACTAAGGTGAAGAAGTTATTCTTATCGGTGAATATGTTCCTATCAGTCGAGCTATTTGTACATTTGTGGAAATAATAAGAAAAACTAGACTTTTTTACGGGTCTTAAGAGATATATCTAGTTGTATTAGGAACTCTCCCAGCTTCAAATACAAAGATTCCGTTACGTAGAAGCTCAATTTGACTTATGACGTTTTTTGGATAACGTACAAATATGATTTTTATAAAATATCCGAAACGTACATCAATATGAGTAGATGAACGTATAGATTCATGCAACTTGCACTTCTGCTAACGAATACGGATATCTGACAGTTTGCAGGAGTTATATCCGCGAACTATTTCAACTTTTGCTGCGCTGCATACGGTTAATGAAGTAAGTTACGTGGACACGTTCCGAGCATTACGTAATGTACATTACTTAGTTCTATGTGCTCTAACTCAGAATAGAAAAAATAAGCTTCTTCTTCTTGGTCCTATGCAGCAGCACAGTCACGGACGTGGAGCTCGCATGGTCCTTTCTCTTTCCGCTATCTCCTTCTTCCTGTGTAAGTTCACACGGACACAAAGAGATGACACAGTAACATGAAAGGTTAGTAAGGGTTTTTTACTATATCATATAACACTGCCAAGCATAGGCCACCTCAAAAGATCTTGCGCTTGACGCTTTCAGCATCTTTGTGCGCTTATATCGTCAACGTTCACCAAACGTCATGTTTACCGCTCAAAAAAGTCTTTTGGCCCCAACGGCCAACAGTTGCACGATCGGCTTCGAGTGCCGGTCTGGTGTGCAAATCAAGGAGGAATCAATAGCCTCCCTGATAGGCGAAATTGAAACTAGAAATGACTTCCTCGAGTACTGTAAAATAATCATAATACAAGCAACTAATAAAAATAAAACTAGGTAAAAACAAAACAAAATAAAAACAAGACTGATGTAAAATAAATAATTAATTGTATAAGAAAACAACTGTGATAAATGTACCTAGTAAATAAGAACTGTAAAAAATAAGAGGACGAAAGAAAGAGGAATAGAGTATAAGGGCATAAAAGAACAGAAATGTAACATGATAGACAGAAAAGAACGGATGATAAGATGAACAAGAGAAGATCATGAAAATAAAAAAATTTATGTGAAAAAATAATTGTAAAAAAGGTCCCTGTCCCAAAAATCAGATAGGGGTACGAGAGGCCCCCAATAGCGGGGGTCATTAAGAAAAAAAAAAAAAAGAAAAAAACAGTTGCACGATGCGCGGGGTCACTGCCTTATTAGCAGACTAATTCTTCGAACTACGTGACCTTAATTCACCGTATCAGTCCCTCTTGAAATTCAAAATTCTATGATAGGCTGCCGATTCAGTGTACACCACCTACAACGTACAACTTTGTTTGTAGCTGAATTATTTGTTCGAAGTTATACTCTATACTTAAGGCGGCATTTGTATTCTTAGCAGCAATTCTTTATCATGGCACAGGATACAACGAACAGGGCAATTTAGTTTTATGCTCTGTGATCCTGTGAATTCTAAAAAACATGCGGTGATATCCGACAATTCCCGAGTAGGCATTTTGTCATGATTACATTATCTTAGTGATAATAAATCCGTGGTCACTATAGAGCGAAATGTATGTGTCGATCTCCGGGGATTCCGTGACGTCACTTAATTAGGCGGTGTAGAGCGATGTGGTGTATTCGTGAAATCGCCCAAGGATGCACGACCGCAATTGCATGCTGTCTGACTTTAATTGCCATAATAATCACAATATAGACAGATAGAAATTGTTAATCGATACCACTTACATTCATTAAACTATACACTGACATATAGTCTAACTTAGTACTAACGTCTTCGTTCAATTAGAGATATTGGGCTTGTTTCATTTTATTAAGTTTGTGTAAACTTCAGTTCAGATGAAACTGTAAAAGCTTCAGAACTAGCTACAGTTACATTAGCAGATGTTCATACACCATCTATTCGGTGTGTTTGATTCCCAAACTTTAATCAATCATAGCCAGTTCTTTGGAAGGGAGTGATGTACGTTTAACTCCGGCGCATTGCCACCAGCCATGTTCTCGTGTACCCACTTAAGTTACATATCTTGTTTTCTGCTAATTACTTTGCGTGTAAACTCATTTTCTGTACATTTAGTTTTTCATGAATTGGTTATCATTTTTCACCAGATATTGCTTGATACGGCCATCAAAATATGATATGAAGAGTATGAAAAAGAAGAAAAATTACTATAAAACACAACAAAAACTTTCCATGATTTTTTAGTAAAATTTCAGACGTAAATTTTCTCAAGTATAAATCCATTTTAATCAAGTAAGATTCCGTACAGTTTTATGTACAGATGCCGGGTACATTTGTTTCGAATTCATTCCACTATAAGACTATATTAAATTTCGGGGGTTTCTTACTTATTATTTACGCAGCCTAGTTCTTGAATCCGTTTATATTAATATAAAGTCTAAATATCTGTATACTTTGATACATACCTAAACAATGTACATACGGAAGATTAGATCTCTGATGATAAATACTATTTTAGTATACAGCCAAGCAGGTAATTAGCTCTTCTTCTACCAGGGTGCGTTTGGAACCTTCACAGTCTTAAGATGTAGGATGCCAATATAGAGGAGTTCAATCTAATTCTAGTTTTTATCAATTTTGGCTCGACTTGCACTCTTTCCATATAGCAGAGTTTAAGTAAATGACGTAAATAATCCTATATTGATAGTAACAAAAATAATCAATTATAAAATCAATGAAATTATAACAAAATCGCTTTCTCTTTTTAATATGTATAATCGCATGACACTGTAAAGATACTAATTAAATACGCGTATCTGTTCTTAAATGTCTCGTGTGCGTTTTGTTAATAACATTCCACCTGCCTATCTCAGGTATTACTTCAACTTCTGAAATATGTGAGCGGCAGGTTGGACAAAGTAGACAAGCCTTGAACAAACTGATCTTAAATATCTCGTGTACGTCTTGTCAATAGGGCCTTGCATCTTCTCCCTGCTCATATGCTCCAGGCGTTTTCACTTTCGCGCACATAATAAAACTACACAGAGAACGGACTCACAAACCATGAAGGTCGATATAGAAGCGTGAACTACACAAGCTGTTATTGATTGTTCATTATAAATTACACATATAGTAAAATTAAAAGTAAAAGTTGTAATCTATTTATAATTATAATATGATACAATATGGAGGCATCTAAAGGTTACTGCCTAGAGGCAAGGGCATAGAAACATGGAGGAAAATAAAAGAAAGCCACCCCTTTCACGCAAAGAATAAGCAAACTAGCAACACTTCTTAAAAAATGTAAAATTTAACGGATATTGAAAAAGAAGAAAAAATTAAATTATTTTAGATTTGTATCACTATAACTTTTTAATGTGGTTAATGTAACATGTACTTTTTACGAAGTACTTTTTTTCAATATAATAAAATCACTAAGTCGACAAAATTTAGTCAATATCTGTCTCATGATAAGAAACGACGACGTCATATATCGTTTCTCTCACAAAGTACTATTCACACGTTAAGACCATCTTGTTAAATTTGTGAAATAAAGAGTTACAATTTTGTGTCTTCTGTGTAAGTAATAAGAACGAGAACCCTATATCAGTAGTTAATAGGGTAAGCGAATTAGTTCTACGCTCACTCGAAGCAACAACACATCTCTCTGTAACTCTGTGTCCTCGTTTCGTAAAAGCGGGGAAAGATGTTTGTAAATAAAAGGATTGCAGCTCCGACCTAACTGATTGCTTTCAAGTGTTCTAATTGCGTAATTAATACTCACTCAACGCTCGTAACAACGCATTGGGAATCGGTGCTCTGTTAAAAATTGTTACAATTAAACGAAATCATTTTCCTTCCTGCCTCGTTCCTCCTGCTTTGTTTGGTGCAGGGACGTTACAATGCGGGTGTAAATAATTATCTCCTTTTTTTTATTACTCTTTCTCTTTTCTTTTTAACGCCCTTCGCAAAGTCTTTCATTCTTCACGTTCTGATCTTATTTCACAAGTCGCCTTTCTTACCTCGTTTACATTCCTAATTGCATTAAGTTTTCTTTGTTTACAATTTTTGTTTATACTTTTTAAAAACCAGATTATTAAGAATATACCTTAGATGTACCAACCAAAAATGACATGACATAAGAAAAATGTACAAAAGAGACTAGAAGAAGAAGAAAATATAGAATAACGTTATTAGCCGTGGCGATAATTTAGATGAACGCGAGAATAGTCCAATTTGATACAAAGAACCAAACAAACTCCACAATCATGGCAACCCGAAACAAACGCAGACTGTTTCTTTCATTTATGTGATTACTTTCACAATTTATATAATGCAGTGGTTGAAAAAGTAATTCCTTCCTTAAAAAAATACTTCACACTGTAATATAATTTTCTGCAATCAAATTCAGAGTGTATCGTAGAACCTACAATTATGCACATTTTTACCTACAACAGTGTTACTATTATAACGATTTATAAGTTTTGACAACCTGGTGGTGTTTGAGCACGAACTGGCAAGCGCAGTCTAGAACGACTGCTCACGTGGCGTCGGCGGCGTTCTTGACGACAGTCTTTGGAGGACATAATGATAAATTGATAAATCTGTTGGTTTAAATCATGTGTTGTTCATAAAATAGGTATTTTTTAACAATCAAGCGATTTTACAATATACTCACGACTAGTATCATTCACAGACAACTCGCTTCTGCGGCAAAACTAACACGCAACATATATATTTTTTTATTTGGTTGGGATCTCCCGTGCCTCCCTGTCGTGCCTGGACAGAAACAATATTTTCCTTATAATTTATTCACGTAATAATTCTTATTTTCTCACACTAGTTTTTCTTTTTTCATCAAACACTCTTTCCTTTCTTTCCATATATTCTTACCTTTCGTAGTTCGCCTCTCATCTTTGACTATTCCTCCAGGACTGCTATTTTATAATTGTTATTTTATTCTTCCGTAAAATCCCTCACTCTAATTTTAATTTTAATAATTTTATGCTCTTCCACCTACATCTATATCTATTATTAATCTATCACATCCTTTTCTATTTTTATCACTTTTATCACAGATCGTTTCCTTCTTTATTTATTGCCAGATTATTTTGTTTTGTTACTTTTTATAACTTTTTCAATGAACTTCCGGAAATACTCCGGGAAGGTCAGGCGGTTTCCCTCTTGGCTCATCAAAGAGGCAGTATTTTGTTCCATCTTTTCCTGAAACCGAATCTTTGTTCTAAACGTGCCAAACACTGGACAGCTAGTGATAAGGTGCGCCACGGTCTGGTCCACCGCAGACCTGCAACATATCATCGTAAATATTTGTTTGCCACTTTACACTACCGGCCATATTTAAAATCTTTGTGGAGCCTTATGTCCAGCTGTGGACGACCCAGGGGTGAAATGACGACGGCGATGAACCGCCTTAACCACCAGAGCACGTATGCTATTTAAGTGGAAGTTTTGTTCTCAAAAATGGTACAGATATTGGAATCCCAAATACGGGTTATAAATATACATGTACTGTGATAGACATACATATGTATGTCCTGCTCGTGCACGGATCGAATGGAAAGTAATGAAGAGATTTCGATACACTTTTTGCTGTTCGATGACCCGAATCTCGGCTGAATAACTTCGATGTTATTTATTTGAGAAATGTACGTACATTTTGATGAAACTTTTGCTGATGATATTGCAGACGAGTACCTGCTGCTTCATAAAAATAATTATTGATTAAATTATACTTGCTCGAGTGTCCATTTTAACAAATATTGACATAAGGAAATCAATGAGTATTTTGATTTTATTGGATTCCCTTCTAACAGTTGGAATACTAACATTCTGAGCTAGTAAGTGGAACATAGATCCAGCGCGGATGGTCAAAAGTTGTGTAGATCTCTCGCAGTTTCTTAAAGATGTTTTCGTTACTGTTTTGAGTGGTGACAATGTTATATATGTCACAACCTACATAATGTCTAAATCTTAGTAGAACATGGTGATTTAGCCCCTAACTTCAAACTACGCCGCTAGATGGCACTGATTGTCGATTACCTCACGCGATTATTTTGCGCGTGCAGTCGTATACTAGCGTCTACGAATTTAAAACCGGGAACTTTGTAATGCTATATCGTCCAGAGACTGAGACACTGAAACTGTAAATCATATGTACAGCAGTGCAGTCGAGACAAAAAAAATCGATATGTGATGAAATGGTTCGGTCCTCTTGACCTTGATTCGGAACTATGACCGCGTAATGAGTGACAGCCTAAAGAAAATGATCATGGCTACGAGATTGATCCCGAACAGACGCATGTTTAATGTAATCCTTTTACGTCGGGTTTTCGTTAAGCTAGACAGTGGGAACCTTGTTGAGCCAAGTGTATTTTATTTTTTAGTTTTGATGAAAAGTAACAGTTTCCTTAGCTGGGAATATAGATCCATCACATAAGTGATATCAAAGCGCTGAGGGCAGTTAACCTTAACCTCTTATAACTATTCCTTAGGAAGACCTCTGAGGCCTCGACAAGAAGCGTTACTTGAGCGAACGTTCCGTGAAGATAAAGAGCCACAAGAGAAAAAATCTCAGCTTGTGCTGAACTGATTCTCATTCGAAATCACCTCAGAGAACCGAAGTCGAGGTTAATTAGTTCCTTTAATATGCAATGTTGCTAGTTAGAAAAGTGTTAGCGTTTGAAAAAGAAACAGAAGAAATTCATTCACCGCTTCTATGATTGATTGATTGTTATAAGGCTGTTTGTTTATTAAGGTCGTTGGAAAACTTTGAATTTAGACCACTTCCAACCAGTTCTACTGTAAGTCTATAAAGGAGTCCTATATCTAATGATTTCGTCAACATCGACATATCAGACAGAAGACGCTCACTGCATAGCACAGGCTTCCTCCAAACATCGCATCCACCATCTTACTCTGTACGCAACCAGTGACCTTGACTATTATCTGTCCCCCTAGTGGAGGGTCGCCAACCTTTCCATCTTTTGAATGATGAAGAATTTCTCATTAATGACATTCCCTGAAAATCCCCTGGCAGGTTGGAGGCTTCGTTTAAGTCGGATCTCGGTTAATTAAAGTCAATACGGTAATTGTCCAACGCGACTGTGCAGCTCTCGGGGGAGCGACCGTGAAATAAGTTGCGGACCGGACGCGATGACATCCCCCTATGTAGAGTTTAATCCTTTTTATCTTGTAACTTACTTCTTGTGTTCCATGTGTAAAACATACACGATATAAAAATGTATTGCAGCAATGATTTCATTTAATAGATCCAGGAGATAGTTTCTTCGCATTTTATTTCAAAATTCGTTAAATACTTTATTAAAGTTTATTCGTATTTTATTCGATAACTTTTTGCAATCTTCTAAGTAGTAACTTACTCGTAGTTTTGTCAGTCCTTCAGATCTTAACCTCACATTGCGTAAAGAACTCTAAAGAGACTGAAACAGATGGAAATCTGAAAGCGTATGGTCAGGACTAAGCATTAATATCTTCCATCCAAACCCTCTGATTTTTTTCTGAGTTGAGTGAGAGCTATAGGTGTATCTGGTGCAACATTCTGGTCCGGCTGTAGTCTTCCAATTATCAGTAGAGTTCCAAATTGATGGATCTGCTCGACGGTAGAATGCCCTTCCAATACCACCAAACACAGCATCACCTTATGGCAGGTTGGTTTGCTATAGGCAGTAAATTTAATAAAGAACATTTGAACTGTGTATGATATAACAAAAAAATGCCGCCAACTGTAATACTGAAGATCTTATAATTTATTTTTATTAATGTCTGCCCGCTGTAGCGTTCACAAAGTTTATTATTATGTAAATTCAGTACATTCCTTGAATTTATACAAAAATAGACATCGAAAATGATGTAAATAATTACGAATATTAAATAGAGCACTCAACCGTAGTCCAAGCTCTGGGCGCCGCCGCGATCGAGGAGTCAATTAACGTTATAAAATTAATATTTCAATATTTAAAATTTATTTTAATTAAGATAATGAGAATTGTATTTTAAATATTAATTAATGGTTAGATAGTTTTAATTATTTTACCAAAGTAAACAGGTTTATTTTAATGAAATTAATAAATAATACGCGGTCATTTTAAACACAGAACCGTTATTTGTTAATAAATTATATTTACAAAATACGTCACATCAGCTGCGTTTGTTCCAATAGAAGACTCTCAACTAAGCTCTTCTTCTTAGTCATATGGTCTTTGTACATACCTACAGCAGCTGTGGTCATGAGGTCATTACACGGCCTTTCTCACTTCTCCTCTCTCTCTCTCTAACGCACTTCTCTCGCATAAAATTCAAAATTCACAATATCTTTATTCAAGTGCATTTTTGAATCGTCGATTACTTTAACATTGTAAGTTACTACCGGCTTAGAACGCTGATCTGTTGAGAAGAGGAACTCAACTGTTGCCCTTTTAAATGAAATTTAATAATTTTCTTTTCTCGTGCACATTATAATACCAATCATGTAAATGAGTCAACAATCCAAGTCCCACACATTTCGATCAACTAAAAACTGTTTAATGCTATAATGAGATTTATTTCACAATAGACTTATATGAATAGACTTAAAAATGAGTCCATCTACTAAACGACTTCTGGATTTTCAGCCATCTACTCCGACTTAGACGACTAGTCTAACGTCATGTCACTTGTTTGTATGACATAGTCAAAAGTCCTAAAATTTGAGAGTGAAAGAGATGCGCTGCTTGGTCTAGAGCACCTGGACATTGGAGACATAAATGTAGTCTTAGGTATTCGTCCACAAAGCTGACAACGTGATGCAAGTAAACTCATTAGTGCTGTTATGCAATCACAGGCAAGACTGGGGTGGGGAAACGCGCTTGTTTCCCCTGATACGAGCTTTGACAACAGACAAAGTAGAAAATAATTAAAGAAACGTAGGCACACGCTTTCCTGTCTTTTTGTACTGTAGAATTATTCCATTGTGATGTCATTAAATAAACAATTAACATTTCTATTTGCAAACAAATGCAATTTCTTGATATTCTATTCTACAATAACAAAGGTACAATATACGTATAAGTATATTATTTACAATTTCCTTAGCTGCAGGTGTACATGGGATTCCGGTGCATTGTACATTATGCGACGGCACGCGCTCACCTGTAATGAAGTTTACGAGCGGCTGAGCTGCCCGCGGCCATTACATCGGGATTCCGCAACGTGCAGCGATCTCGCTGCGTGTTCGACGCGTGATCGCAGCGTGGAAACGCACTCGTACTAAATTAATGTCGCCGACAGCCGATATTTTACCAAATGCCATAACTGAATCATATTTTGCATACTCTATTGATAGTAAAGTTATAAGACTTATTCCTGATCCGCGAACTTTGATTTCGATCACTCGAATCTGAGTGTTTGTATAAGTTTCTCTTGTAATCTAATTACTCTCTAATTAATCGAACATTACTTAATTAAGTCAAAGTCTAAATATATGATATGCGACGAAAAAACTAAAAGAGGGTTCATTCACCTCTGTAAAAAAATTATAGGAAAAGCAATAGATAAAAATAAAGACTAAAAAAAGTAAAAAAATTGTGAACAAATAACACAAAGATAAAATAAAAGCAAAATAAAGTAATGTGATATAGAATAAAAATAGAATATAAGTAAAAAATGTGATATAGAATATAAGAAAATGTAAAAGTAATGAGGAATGAATGAAAGGCGATACAGAGAGAAAGAGAAAGATAGTGGAATTGTGGAAAGAAAGAAATGAACGACAGATAATATGAAGTATGAAAGAAGAGAAAGAAAATAAAATAAAAAATAAAAAAGTATGTGAAAAAATAAAATAAATGTAAACAAAAAGTCCCTATCCCACACGAGATAGGGGGTACGAGAGGCTCCCAATAACGGGAGCCATTAAAAAAAAAGTCTAAAGATAAGTAATGAAGAATATAAATTTAATTTCCATAAGCGATGCAACGACATCAAAAGAGCAGATGCACTGAGCCCGGCCTGCGCGCATCTCACTCGATGCCTCTCCCGTATCTAGGTCTCGCGGCTTTCAGTGTTTATCTCTGATGCACCGTGGGAAAATTTCCGGCGCCGTGTGAATTTTAATGCGGCCATCATGCACTTACGACCGCGCTCGACTTACATGCGTTTTGTTTTACGAAGCCCAAATAACCTATGTAATGGTTTTGCAATAATAGGCGTACAGAGCAGTACTTCACAATCTAGTGTAATAAATAGTATAATATAAGATGATAATTACAAAGAAAATAGGTGTTAAATATTTGAACAATAAATAATGTTGCAAAATAAAATAGTAAGGAAACCTAGAATGTAGTGGTTGAGGATGGATGTATGGCTAATGGAATGAAAGAGAAAGACTGCGAAAATTGTAGAATGAAAGAAACGGTACCACAGATAAGATGATATATGAAAGAGAAGAATGGTAATAATAAAAAATATGAATAAATTAATAGAATTAAAAAGTCCCTGTCTAACACGAGATAGGGGAACGAGAGGTCCCCAACAGCGGGACCATTAAAAAAAAGTACTTCACAATCTGTTTTCGTATCCATAGCTTAATTGCCCATCCATCTACAAAATCATAGCTACAAAAATTCTAATTTCAAATATAATTATTTGAGTACGCATTTATAAACACTTTTGAATCGTCGCTTATTTTAACATAAGCGGTGTGCTACCACAGGTTCGGAAAGCTAAGAAGAGCAGGCTAAACTAACTTTTTCTCTTTTTAAACGAAATTAAACAAGTGAGCACATTATAATACCGTGCAAATTCACCACTTTATAAGTTTCACTCCAATAATCAATCACTATGTATATAAATCAATTTTTCATATATCCTTTTGACGAATATTTCTACGAATAACACAATTGTAATATTGCCGGCAAAATAGTAAATACAAAATTTAACCGTTTCTGTTAAACATTTGACGGACATAAAACCACCAGAGTGTGCGATAGATTACATCAATAAATTCCTCGTCTCTTTTTTTCCATAGGACAACAGGATGCACAGATTCACTACATCACGTTTTGATACTTCTTTTGTAGCGCGAATAGCAAAGGTGCGGAAAAACTTACCGGAGCCGTTGTTTCCGGCTGACAGTATCATGGAAGTCTTCAAGTCAAGAGTGAGTAGGTTTCTTCTAGGCAAGCATGTAGCGTCGTAGACCGTCGTTGACTCTGTGTTTGGCACTAATCGGTGTAACATAACTCCTGAAGATGCCCTGTGGAGGGGTGAAACACGTGTTGAGTGATTTGGCGGTGGCGGTTGTGTGATTCGCATTGTTTGCCGCATACGCATTTATCAGCGGGCTGGCGGGCGGTGCACTTTGTTGCACGACTACCACTGCATGTGCGGAAGTGGCTAAATATTGGTCCTTTTCTTACTTAGGATGGACTTCCACAAGGTAACGCCTGATTCCATTAAATACTCATCATCATTATTCACAACACATGACTGAAGTGAAATGTTTTGTCTGTAGTCGATAAAAAACAATAAAGTCATATTATCATTCATATTGAAATTTGACTATCCAGATATTATATCAATAAATGAACTTGTCTAACACTCTGTGATACGTTTTGTTTATTTTCAACTGTACCGCAGTAGGCAAACCTTTTACCAAATGAATCAGTGCAGCTGGCTCCAAGTATTTTCCATTCAATTTCTCATGATTTCATTTGTCATACATCCATTGTTTTTCTCTGCTGCACGTAGGACTTTTCACATCTATATGCGTCTGTTTCAATACGTTCTTCCATTTCGAATATTCAGCATTTTATCTCGCGACATGCGGGCTCGTATGAATTGTGTATTGTAGATTCTTGAGTCATTTGTCCGGGAAGCTGCGCTCGTGTGTGGCGATCCTGTGACGTAAATCACAGACAATTTATCCCGGGGCAAAGTACAATGCGCCGGGAGCTGATTGCGCCGCTCCCTTGATAACCATTAAACTGTCCGCATCGGCCCGGCCTGGAGTCGCTTGCATCGCCGTCTCTATTGATGTACAGTAAGTAACAAAGTTTCCCGTTCAATAAATATAGTTCTCTTGTAGTTTCTGAATCGATGTACAGTCACGAAAACTAGTCAGTTGGAAAGTTAAATATAATACAAGCATAGAGTTTACACAAAGAAACCAAATAGAGAAGTCAACTCCGGTGGAATTATCTGTCGCATTCCTTATTTCCCGAGATTAGTGTATTAGAATCTGTCAAGAAATTGAAATCAATCGATAACTCTATTTACCCCCATGTTCATCATTCTCATCATCATCAACATTTCAGCTGCAGGACTTCCACTGCGGGACATAAGCCTCCCACATTGATATTTTAGTGGGACCTGCTAGAAATGCTTTGCAGCGCCTTTCTGTACCTTAAGAAAGTCGTCTGTCCGTCTTGTGGGTCTCCACGCGCAGAACCTTAAGGATTAAGTTTAACAAAAATATAATACACTGCACTTTCGGTTGCGGTGTACACATTCTTACTGGCTTAGTCTGAACTGCACGCATAATACAATACATATATAACACGATTACAGGAACTGTGGGAATTGAAGAAAAAACAATAATCTCTGGTGTATTAAACACATGGATAATTGATAAATCAAACATGTAAGACTGAAATAGAGTATGTCACTTTGTACAGATTCTTTAACACATTTAAATTGAGGAGTTAATTCAAAATATATTAAATATCTCTTACCACCAACGATTGATTGTTCATTCATTTGACGTTATCAGGTTTTACTATACACTAGTAGCACATATAGCTGAGAGTTAATCTCGATCAGAGTTTAACCAGGCGTAATCGGCTACAAATTGATTTTAACCGGAGATAAATCAGCGCGCCCGGGCAGCGGCGCGCGCACCGGCTGCGGGGGACACTAATTGATACTTTATTGGAAACACTTACACTAGATACTATTCATTGAATTGTTTCAATAGGCGAGGTTAGTGACCCCAGACACTGGCTCTGCAAACCGCACATCGCACATCGCTTATGATTTTGGACGAAGAATAGCTTCATCACAGAAATTTGAATTAATTGCCAGGTTCATTTCCTGAGACTGTGGTTTTTGACACATGTTGAAAGCTATATTATCAATAATATTATTAAACTGTGATAAAGATAAAAATGTGATACAACAAAACTAGAAATTAAGAAAATGTAAAATGAAAAGAGGATAAAAGAATGGTAAAACAGAGCAAAAAGGAAAGAAAGCAGAATTGTGGTATAAAAGATCAGAATGAAAGAGAAGAGAATGAAAATAAAATAATTAAGTGAATAAATTAAATGCTAATAAAGTCCCTATCCCACCATAAATAGGGGTACGAGTGGCCCCCAATAGCGGGGGTCATAAAAAAAAGCTATATTATCACATCAAAAATGTATATACGAGATATAATCAGATAATATAAAATCTGAGAGAATGTAAATCTCAGAGATACCAAATAATATGATTATAAAGTACAAGAACAAATGAACAAAGATAGTCTTTTTGGACTCAAAATACTGCAGTGACACTTCGCACCATAATCAATCCTGATAAATTGGATAATGACATCAAGCCAAGAGATATAAGGATTGCCTAATTTTTTTTTCACCTCTATTCCCATGAATAAGTTGTTGTGATGACGATCAAGTAATGATGATATTGAAAAAATCATAGAAATGTTAAATTTCTTTTCAATTCCTTCCATCATTAAAACTAAGAAATTTTTACATTAACATGAACTTATTGCATTCATGAAACGACTTAGACTACAAGTAATTATTTTAATACTTTGTTTATTGACTCATTGTCTTGGTTTTTGTTATAGTGTATACTTGATAAAAAATATTAAATTTCATTTTAAAAAAAAAACTGAACATATCCAACTTACGTTGGTATCTTACAAATTATACTGTAAAAATAATCAACGTTGCAACGCATGTAAATGCCTACTCGAATAAAGATATTTTAAATTTGAATTTGATTTTTTTTTGAATATGAATTAAAATTCTGTTACAAAAGTGTTTTTATGCCTTAACTTATAAGGGTCATTAAAAAGTTTTCATTTTTTTAATGCTAAATAGTCGTATCTATGTTATGCCTTTCGCAGTCTCACTTATCCCGATGGCCGGTCACTACGCAGTCCACCTGTACGTAAATGATACAAATAAATCACATCCCGCGCTCCGGCAGCCGCCGCTGTTAACGCGCGACCTGTTTGCACTAATTACGTCATTAAACCGGGGAAATAATTGTGCAGCGCGCCGCACTGATAACATTTACACTCGTAATCATTTTAAATGCATCCAAGCGACGCAGCCCGTGCAGCTGGCGTACTGATTATTTCGAAGCTTAAAAGCTATGGACCATGTGTTTCACGTCACAGACAGTATCTGTTGTTGCTTATGATGAAAAAATGAGAAGAAAAGTGTTTGTTGTGTAATATCAAAAATTAGATCCGAAGCAATCGACCTGTTTCATCTCGCTATTAAAGTTGTAAAAAATCCAGTCCTGGACATAGCCTTCAGAAATTTCCCATTATTCCGCTTGAAAATTGCCTGAATCCAACATATTTCTACCTTAACAAGAAATGTCCAAATCTGCTCTTGTAGGTCCGCAGTCTCTACTGAAGTGAAGTCTCTACTGAAGTGAAGGGCCCGGTCAGCCATCAGCTCTGAGCGCTATGTTAACCTTCCACTGCTTGTCACTAAAAAGGGGGGCGCACTACAAAAAGAAGATTAAGTAAGGTTCCGTTTAAAAATATATTAGATAAAGTGTATGCGTACAGATTTATTTATGGTAGAATAAGACTGGTTAAACAAAGAATACAACACTTATAGGAGGGATGCTTTGAGAAGATAGTGTAAAGAAACTAAAAGATTGTGCTTCATTAAGTCAGTAAGTGTAATTCAAAAATATGTTAATCAAAAATTATATTTTAGGTTATTTCACTTTAAAATATGTTTTGTATCGACGTTATGTACTCGTTAGCATGCTACATTTTAAACTGTTTATCTTTCGAGACAAGTGCAGCCGCGGGTCGCGTACAGTGCAGCCGCGGCTCCGTCCGGCTGCAGAGGTAATCTCTCACGTAGCGTCTGTCCACAACACTCTGCTCAGTTCGGCTAACTTGCTGTTTTTGTACGTCTTATCGCTTGTTGTTTGAATCTGGAACGACTCTACGACTTACTTGTATATGACGTAAGCGAATTCACGACTTCATAAACTTTGTAACTTTTATGTGCAACTCTTTGCGGTATGACAATAGGCTCCCGTATAATTTCTTTAGACTATCATCATTTACTTCATTCTTTAAACTATCATGATTTACTCCATTATGTACGTAATAACAATACAGGACTAGGGTAGTTTGGAAAATCAGGTATGTTCACATAAAACCAGAGCTACTAACCAAGTCCGTGGCGACTAATATCAAATTCAAACAATTGCATATTACTGAGATCAAAAAGTTAAGTTAAATTGTCATTCAAAACTCTCGGGCATTAGGAAGGCAAGCGATTTTTTTTTTCGCTAAATTCACTCAACTTTTTGGAAAAAACTCTGCGCGCCTTCTGGCCATTCAGCAAACTTAAAAGACCATTGAAGTGACGCGGTTTTGACGCGATTCGATAAAATTGACGAATAAATAAAGAAACTACATGTCCTAAATAAATTCACCTAACTTTTTGCTTGCAGTATTATGCAATTGATTTATTATATTTTTATTTTCAGATATCAGTTAAGTATTTTATATAATTCCAGGTATTAAATTGATACATAACAATGTTTTTATTTTAAGACGTAAACCCAAAATTACTGAAACAAAACTGTAGGCAACATTTATAATTTATTTATGAGAGACTTATAAACATTGCGATCATGAAGCCGGTTCAGTTTATAACGAGACATTGTCCGTTTATCATTAACCGGGTAAAATGGCGTCCGGTTAAGCAGGTGTCAACGCCCTTGCGTCGCTCCTAGTAAATCGGGTCGACGTTAATAAATGCAGGCGACGACTATCAGGCGCTGTCTACGGTGCGATGCACGTTTCCTTGTGAGCGAGATTAAATTCCGATAAAATAAGCAATTTTTTTTTTAAATTTCTACGCAGCGGCCTCATTGCATCCACGCCGGGTACAGGGCTCGCACTGTGTAGAAAAATTACGCATTACCCTATCTAGTTGCACTGATTGCATATGTTCTAATGCAGTCAACGAATTAATAAATCTAATATATAAAATTTTCGTGTCACGGTGTTCGAACTTGAACTCCTCCGAAACGGCTTGACCGATTTTTACCAAATTTTATATCCGTATTCAGTAGGTCTGAGAATCGGCTACTATCTATTTTCCATACCCCTAAGTGATGAGAGTGCTCCACCCCTAAATTTTTTATTTTATTTTTTTTACAAATTTTTTGGTTTTTATTTTATTATGATACAGCATACAAAAATACATACAACCCTAAACTTTCACCCCTCTACGATCAATCCTTATCTTTAATTTGTTAATTAAAAACTTTAATTTTTTTGCAAAACAACGTTTGCGGGATCAGCTAGTATATATATATGTATGTTCTTCACCAGCGACGCAATAGCAACCGACCAAGCTAACAATTTATAATACCGGCATAAGATAACAATATCTACTACACAGTTGCGGTATGTCAGTTAAATTTAATACAAGAGGACAGTTTTGATACACGTGTATCACTATGACCGATAGATACCTCGACTGCTAGAACCGATCTGCATTTGCAATTCAAAGCTTTGTACGAGAATGAATTATTAATCTGAATTCTAATAATCATTTCAGGAAATAGACAAGGAAGGTTTAAAGGTATTTTTATATGTGCTTAAAATAAAGAAATTAAAACGTGAAAATTAATACTAAAGGACCTATAGTAGGAACATTTACTAAGCTACGTAATGATTTTCAAAAGTGAACTAGTGATGATGTGCCGGATATTACTGTATTAATCTTTTACAAACAGTTCAAAACCGTTTAAAAAACTTTTAAGTTAAACGGTTTTTTAATACACATATTGTGGTGGTTGTGGAAAAATATGTACCTAGTCCGCCATATTGGAACGGCGTCCATCTTTAATTTTAAATTTTGACATAAACATCATGTTTTACTAGTGTAGCCCTTTCATTTAATACCCATATTGAGTGGGTTAAGGAAAAATACATAATCCGCCATTTTGTATCGGCGGCCATCTTGATTTATAATGTTATTGATTTTATTATATTATATTGTCATCTAAATTAAACGTGTGTACCAAATTTCAGATCAATCTGACAACCGTAAGGTGCTTAAATTTCAATTTCTAATTTTGACCCAAATAAACAAATTCCGTACGAGTCGATATAAATAAAATCGTTTAAAAACTACACAATAATAATACCCCAACAAAAAACATTAACTACGAATATGAGGTTCAATGTAATAGACACTAAGATATAAATTAAAAATAATGAAAATTAATAAAAAGGACTAGACACTTCAGCTTTGTAAACAAAGGCTGGCTGTTGAATCATAACATCGTACAGGCAGACCTTATCTCGCAACCAAAATCAAGCGAAGTTATTATTAAGTTTCGTTTACTTATTTCAAGTAAACTATAGCATTTTATGCGCTGGTCAGACTAGATTTGAACCACGCTCGATACAACAGTATTCAAAGCAATATATACAGACGATGACCGTACCGTAGTGTGCGACTCGCCAAACTTACAAAAAAGCCGATCCTTAGTAGTTTAAAATACGACGTAAGAAAAATGATTTTAAAAACTCAACAAACAAAAAAAAAATCAAAAAATATATAAATCTTTTGTCCGAATTCCGAGAAGACATGAAGGTGATGCCTTCATATTTGCTCTCTGATTTTCAATCCTAAGAAACTTGTCATTTGCTGTCCGGATTGCCTCCTGCTGTTTTCTTTCACTTTTTTGTGAGCAATAGCCATGACCTTGATAATCATAATAAGTAAATGTGTTTAGCTGTCAAAGTAAATGTCCACCATACATATATTAACCCTCAAGTGTGACCAATGGCACGTTTTAAAAAAGACCGGTGTGTTTTGAACCACGGCTTTGAAGGGCACGCCGCGAAACTATTTGTGACAGTACACCAGCGGGTGTTTAAATAGCTGATGAATGTTACTAATCCACAGTTACTTCAAAAAACACACAGCGGTCCAAGAATTCTTTGAGGTCAAAGAACGACTTTTGAGAAAATTCCAGTACCCAAACAAACTAATAGAGAGTGAATTTTGCTTCTTACCCACTTCTTCCCCTAAGATATGCGTAGCCCACTCACAAAAACAGTTCAATCTTAATCACTCGGAACACAGCACGCCGAGACACCACTACTCCAGCTAATTCACATCAGAAAAATTTTAAATAGACAATAAGAAAAAAATGTGATAAAATGTGATAAAATGTAACTCAAAATGTGATATAAAATGTGATAAAAATGTAAACGAAAAGAAATAAAGATAAAATGTAACATGTAATGAGGGAGGAATGAAAGGCCACAGAGTAAAAGGGAAAGATAGCAGAAATGTGGCATGAAAGGATAGATTGAAAGAATATGTGAAGAACGAAAGGAGAGAATGGAAGCTAATTCACATCGTGTTCCACCTCTAGTACGTTGACCACTAGGCCGCAGTCAAACGACACATCTTCAAGTATCATAAGCCTCTTTCGCCGCCGGGGGGGCAATCGATGTATTTCCCCCTTAACCGCTTGCACCTTACTTCGACCATCGAGTAAATTGCGATTCGATAAACTGCTGTCTCTGTCTTTCACATTGCCACCGTACCAAACAGTTACACCGGTTTGATATTCGCCGTCATACTACTCTCGGACCTCGGTTTCCTTGGGTTAACAGCGCTTTCAACTTTCGGACTTTAATCTAAAAATAAAAGCATCCGTTTGGAACAGTCATTCGAACTACTTCTAGTAATTTACTTCAATTAGAATGCAAACCGTACTCCCTAAATTGCATTTTCATCGGAAAATAAATTGCTTACACTGCTTGCATTGATTCATATAGCATCCCAGACAGAGAGTGTTCCTCAAGCATTAAATAACCTGAGTCCTCTTTTATGATATTTCCAAGGCGCCGCACTCCCGGACACCCGCACATCAATTCCAATGAATACTCAATGAGCTGGTCGCAATGGTGTATAACTTCGGCTAGTTTTATTTATGTTAATTGAAAAGGATCAGACGAAGTTCGAATTGATATGATACAATCAGACTATGTATGATGTGAGGTTTATGATATACGCTGCCGTGTACATCGACCAAATAACTATATATTGTCTTCACATACTTATGCACCTAGTATTTCTGTCTCGAATACTTCAAATTTTTATCATACTCCCTGAGTTATATTCCTCTAATCGTAAATATTTCTAGATACTAACTGTCTGTGAATGCAGAAAACTGCTTGATAAGTTTACAATTTTCATACCCATAAGATAAACTGTCCTTACCTTTCTCAACTTATTAATATTGCGGTTTCAAATTGGTTGCGGCGTTCGCATATATACGAATACCGAACCAAACAATGCATAATCAAAATTATAGGTTGGGAAGCAGTTGGAAGCAGTTTCTATCCATCTTCTTTCGATAACTTTAATAAGATCGTCTGTCTACGTTAAGGCACACGCAATCATCTATTCTGCTTTGTACTATGCGGCATGGCCGCTGCTACTTCACCACTCATTCCTGATTCGACCTCGCAGAGAATTATCTACTGTAGTCCAGGCCGTACAGACGGCCTTATCGGGAGCGCCAAGGTCACCCAGAAGATAATGGGGAGATATGCCATGCTATAACGGCGAGCTATGCCATGCTATAATGGGGATCTATGCCATGTTATAATTTCGATGCAAGAGCGAATCAGAAATGAAGTGATCATGAGAAAAATCAACGGTACCGACGTATCTCAAAGAATTGCTTGTATGAAGTGCAGCAGTGGGCGGGGCAAATCGCTCGTGCAACCGATAGCCGGTGGGGTCTAAAGGTCCTCAAATGATGACTACGACCCAGTAGACGCAGCGCGGGCAAGCTCCGCACTAAGAGGACTAGTGATATAATTAAGGCCGCAGGATATCCCTGGACACAGGCAGCGCAGTTATTGGGGAAGGCCTATGCCTTCTATGAGGTAGAAAAAAGAAGTACTTTTATTTCTTAATGATTTATGTATCAAACAGCCATAAACAAGATTTGTAATACAATATATACAAAAATATCTAATAAACCCTTTGTATATACCTAATATCTATTATATATATAAAAGAAAGTCGTGTTAGTTACACCACTTATAACTCAAGAACGGCAGAACAGATTTGGCTGAAAATCGGTAGGGAGGTAGCTTAGAGCCAGGAGATGGACATAGAATACTTTTTATCCCGTTCGACAGCGTTACCGTGTGACTTGACATGAAACGTCAGTCACTATAAAACGTGGTATATCAAAAAAGAATCAGACTTGGAATAACAAAACGCAAATGACAGCTATGTAATTGACGTAAAATGACAGCTATGTATTGACGTGTGGATGACAATTTGATATTTGTAAGAAATCAATATTAAAACTATTTCTATTAAATAAATAATTAACAAGAGGATTGAAGTGAAGTGAAGTTTAATTAATAATGCCGCGACCAAGACGATCGAATCTTTCCCGACAAAGCCGTAATGCAAGAAGAATACAAAATACTGCAAATGAAAGGACTGAAGAAGAACAAGAAATTGCACGTGAACAGCGCCGCGATAGTATGGCTCGACTTCGTGCTTCTCAATCACCAGAGCAAAGTGAAGCAGCCCGTGAAACAGCTCGGTTGGCAATGCAGAATCGTCGAGCGAACAACAGAAGGCAACAAATAGATAATGTGCGACGCAGAACAAGATATTTAGCTAATTTGGATCGAGCAGCGTTTCGATACGATTGCAGCAATGATTACAGCTTGCATCCTAGCGTTTGCATTGGGCAAATGGACGTTGTTTGCGAGTATTGTGGTGCATTAAAGTTTTCCGGAGAAACGCCTGGATTATGCTGCCTTAATGGTAAAGTGAAATTGCCAGTGTTGACTCCGCCACATGAGCCATTATATTCATTGCTTTGTGGCGAAACACAAGAATCACGCCACTTTCTTGCAAATACTCGAAAATACAATAGTTGTTTCCAAATGACGTCATTTGGGGCAGACATTATGGAAGAAGGAGGATTTAATCCGACATTTAAGGTATTTATTTTTGTACTTACATAGAATGTAGTTAATGAATAACTTACTTTATCTATTGGTATGTATTATATTTGCTAATACTGAACTCTACTCTCCCACAGAAAAAGTGTTTATAACCCAGTTAATACTGTCTGGTTTTTATTTTGTAGATACAAGGACAGATCCACCATCGAATTGGATCATTACTACCTTTCGAAGATACACAGAATAAATTTTTACAAATATATTTCATGGGCAACATGGAAGAACAACTTGATCGACGCCTAGGGATCAATGCAGGAATGAAGCGAGCAATTATTCAAGACTTGCAGTGTCTGCTTCATGAACATCATGCGTTGGTCAGGTTGTTTCAGAGTGCTTTAGAGCAAATTCCAAATGATGACTATAAAGTTGTCATCAAAGCAGATAAACGACCATCTGGAACACACGAACGCACATTTAATGCTCCAACAGTAGACGAAGTTGCCATCCTGATTGTTGGTGAACAATTGGAAAAACGCGATATTGTGCTTACACGTCGCGATACTGGGCAACTGCAACAAATATCTGAAACTCATCGATCATATGACGCATTGCAATACCCACTGATGATTTGGCAAGGAGAAGATGAATATTATTTTAATATTAAAACGATAAATCCATTGAATGGTAAAGTATCAGTGTCTTAATAATGGTTAATGTCTGTATTATTTGTCTTTGAAATGGTTAATTATCAAATTTTGAATTTCAGTTGAAGAAACTACAAAGAAAGTTAGCTCAATGAATTATTATGCATATCGTTTGATGATTCGTCAAAATGCTGACAACTATTTGCTGCGGTTTCGTCGATTGTTTCAGCAGTATTACGTTGACATGTATGTAAAAATAGAAACGGAACGTTTAACATTTATTAGGTTGAACCAAGCCAAACTGCGTTCTGAGGAGTACATCCATTTACGTGATGCAGTTAGTACTGAAGGAAATGCAGCTAATATTGGTCGATTAACTATTCTGCCGGCGACGTACATTGGTAGCCCACGTCATATGCATAAATATGCACAAGATGCGATGACATATGTTCGTCATTACGGCCGGCCAGACCTCTTTATTACTTTTACCTGTAATCCGAAATGGATAGAAATTACTCAATTGCAGCTTCCCGGACAAACATCAAATGATAGACACGACATCACTGCACGTATATTCAGGCAAAAAATTCGGTCCCTGATGAACTTTATTGTTAAACAACGCGTCTTTGGAGATACTCGATGCTGGATGTATTCAATCGAATGGCAAAAGCGAGGCCTGCCGCACGCACACATTCTTATTTTCGTTGTCGACAACAGTTGGATTGTTCCATATTCGCCACTTATTTCTAAAACGTTCAAGACACATTGCAACGTTGAATACTGCAATTCAGTTAAGTCCATAAAATATATTTGCAAATATGTCACGAAAGGCAGTGATATGGCGGTTTTTGGATTGCAATCCTCAAATACCAACGATGAAAATTCACGCTATCAAGTTGGTCGTTATGTGAACTGTAATGAAGCGATTTGGCGTATATTCGCATTTCCAATTCACGAGCGTCATCCTACTGTTATACATTTGGCGGTGCATCTGGAGAATGGTCAACGAGTATATTTCACGGCTTCGAATGCTACGCAACGTGCTGAAACACCTCCAGCAACTACATTGACCAGTTTTTTTGCAATCTGCCAAAGCGATCAGTTTGCACGAACTTTGCTTTACTCGGAGATGCCACGTTATTATACTTGGAATGCTTCATCCAAGAATTTTCAAAGACGGAAGCAAGGTGATGCGGTTCCTGGGTATCCAGATGTGCGTTCTACTGATGCTCTTGGTCGTATGTATACAGTTCATCCAAAGAATGATGAATGTTTCTATTTGCGGTTGTTGCTGGTAAATGTGCGTGGGCCAACTTCATTTGAGACACTTCGAACTGTTAATGGTATAATATTCCCAACATATCGTGCTGCATGTGAAGAATTGAACTTATTAGAAAACGATACCCATTGGGATACGACAATCGCTGAAGCCATTATCTCTGCATCTCCAAGTCAGATACGCACATTATTCGCTATCATAATTTCGACATGTTTTTCATCAAACCCATGTAACCTGTGGCACAAATACAAGGATAGTATGTCAGAAGATATTTTACATCAAAGTCGTATCAGTTCCAGAAATCACGATATTGAGATGAATGAGGAGATACATAATCGTGCTTTACTCTTGTCGAAGATATGTGTTACCTCATGTGCGGTAATTTATTAATCAGGTTAGGAATGCCAGCGCCAAATCGTGAAATGAATGACGCATTTAATCGAGAATTGGAACGGGAACGTGAATATGATCACCAGGAATTAGATTTAGTAGTTCAAAGGAATGTACCCCTGTTAAATTACCAACAAAAGGAAGTATATGATACTTTAATGAAGGCAATCGCTGATGAAAATGGTGGTTTATATTTCCTAGATGCCCCTGGTGGAACTGGCAAGACATTCCTTATGTCATTAGTTTTAGCAACTGTTCGGGCGAGATCCAACATAGCGGTTGCAGTTGCTTCTGGAATAGCAGCCACATTGTTAGAAGGATGCCGTACGGCTCATTCAGCATTCAAATTACCGTTAAATCTTCAAACTATTGAAGAACCAACGTGTAATATTGGAAAACACTCAGCAATGGCCAAAGTTTTAGCGGCATCGAAAATCATCATCTGGGACGAATGCACAATGGCGCATAAACGTGCATTAAAAGCACTTAACCGAACATTAAAAGATTTACGCAATGACTCGAGATGTTTTGGAGGAGCAATGATTTTACTGTCTGGCGATTTCCGCCAAATACTGCCAGTAATTCCAAGATCTACGGCTGCCGATGAAATAAACGCTTGCCTCAAATCGTCAAATCTATGGCGCTATGTGAAGAAACTGCAGCTGACAACAAACATGAGAGTTACATTGCTTAATGATACATCTGCTGAAGATTTCTCGGAGCAATTGCTGACTATCGGTAATGGTCAAGTACCTGTCGATGAATCAAGCGGATTAATATCATTTCCAAATAATTTCTGTAATTTTGTCTCATCAAAAGACGAACTTATCAACAATGTATTTCCAAATATTATTTCTAACTACAAAATAATGAATGGTTGAGTGAGCGAGCAATTTTAGCGGCTAAGAATAAAGATGTAGATGACCTGAACTACATAATTCAAAATAAGATCGTTGGAACAATGCATTCATTCAAATCTATTGACTGCGTCACAAATAAAGATGAAGCCACCAACTATCCAATTGAATTTTTAAACTCTTTGGACGTGCCTGGCTTACCACCGCACAATTTACGCCTAAAGGTTGGCTCCGTAGTAATCATGCTTCGAAACATAAACCAACCAAAACTGTGCAACGGTACGCGTTTGGTGGTTAGTAAATTGATGAACAATGCAATTTACGCTACGATAATGATAGGAAAATTCAAAGGTGAGGAAGTTCTCATTCCGAGGATCCCGATGATCCCAACCGATATGCCGTTTGAATTTAAAAGACTTCAATTTCCGATACGTCTTGCATTTGCCATGACCATCAACAAATCACAAGGCCAATCCTTAAAAGTTTGTGGTTTAAATCTAGAACATTCATGTTTTTCACATGGTCAATTATACGTGGCATGTTCACGGGTCGGAAGACCATCTGCGTTGTTTGTTTTTGCGCCTGATAATAAAGCAAAAAATGTCGTGTATCACAAGGTACTTAAGTGAAGAGCAACCTATGTACTAAAATACAGAAATAATAATGAATGATTAATGTAGTTATTTAATTTTTTTTTGTATTTTTCCAAAAAAAGAAAAACACAATTTGCTTATTTATTGCCATTAAGGCGGAACAAAGTTCGCCGGGTCAGCTAGTATAGAATAAGGTACATTATTTTCTCTATAGTTGCTTTCTCTATTTT
Organism: Battus philenor; assembly: GCF_028537555.1. Classification (NCBI taxonomy): domain Eukaryota; kingdom Metazoa; phylum Arthropoda; class Insecta; order Lepidoptera; family Papilionidae; genus Battus; species Battus philenor. The sequence goes on along the minus strand of NW_027181737.1, from coordinate 226,317 downwards.
AAATTTTGGAAAGTACAACACACACTTACATTTTACTGAGTAATCTGTTGCAGTAATTAAAAGACCGGGAAAAATATATTCTTACGATAATTCAACCGAGAGAATGTAACATAAAAGGCGTCCTTTGATCTCGTGTTGAAATATGATATTGCGGAAAATTTGGTTAAGGAAGGGTGAATCGATTTAGCTAAAAATTTCATATAAGAGACAGCGTGGAAGTAAATTTTTCATCACACACACACACACACATACACATATATATATATATAGACATTTTGTTATTGGGTAGCAAAAAAAGAAAAACATCAAAATAACAAAATATTAAGGCGAAATATATGTGATCCAGCTACATGTGTTGCTTATTATAGACGAAATAGATATAAATATAGATATAGACATATATAGTTTAAGTAACTCCTCTGTTATTGCATACATGTGTATAGTATATACACATGTATTCATTCTAAGTTTATTTACATTTAACTTCCAGCCTCTCGAACAAGACGGCTTTCAAAAAAACTTTTTTCATGTATTTTTACCATAGACCAAATACATATACTATACCAGATTATATACAAGACTGCAGAGTGAAAGAAAACAAAATCATCAATAAATCGTATGTAGGTAATTAATTAAACAGTTTTTTTCCAGTTACATTCGAACCAGCGGAGCGCACCGCCACAACAAACATTAAAGTTCATTCAAGTCGTATCGTAAGTGGCATCGGCTCATATTAACAAACTAATAGACAAGTTTCTTCATAACCGCCTCGCTCGGCGCGCCACCCACGCCTTTGTGCGCAAACTGTAATTAAAAATCAAATAGAGTACCTAATAAACATAATAATTCATATCAAAATTTGTTAATTTTACTATATTATAGTTTTAGCTAAGTATATAAATCGAAAATATATGCAATTTTTATAAAAATCGAGTTAATAATGTTCCAGAATAATATATATGATATTATAATAATAATATTATATTAATTAATATATATTAATTAATTAAATTAATATTATATTAATTAATTAATATTATATTATAATAATATATATATATATATATATAATATAATCTCTATGACACCGTGTAGTAGACAAGTAGTGCAGTAGTAGTGTAAGACATTACCGCTAGATGGCAAAATTGTCGTCGTGCACTTGAATTTGTCGCGTTGTGGAATGACAGCGGCCCATCGGTCAGCTGCCCGGGAGGCCTGTGGAATGTATCAACGCACATTGCCTTAATTACGACTCAGAAATAATTCATCAGCCTTTTCTCTCTTTACATCTAATGTTCTCTATACGTACATTGAATCTATCTTGGATAGTCATTTCTATTCAAGGATTCTCGTCAAAATAACTTGTATAAATAACGCGGTAGGTAGCAATAGAAGACTGAAACTTGCGATAGTAAGCCGCGAGTTTAACCCTTAATAGCCTGATTTACGAAAGTGATTTTTTTTTAATATAACTGTGTTTGCTTGAGGGTCTAGATTAAGGGAAAAATAGTTTTTTTTTTTTAATTTCGTTGGAAAGAATATTATACAACAGTAAAATACGTACAGAAAACCTATTAAAAAAACTAATAGTAATGTGAACATTCGGTTTAAAAGATTGGTATCAAAATTGAAACTAGGTTATTAAGAGTTAATTTCCGTACAATCTAATATGATTCAAACTGTGCCTTAATTATGTAGGATTGCCACGGATTTTGACTTTTACAGTTAAAGTAGCACTGGTATGAATGAATACGTTTAGTTATCTAAAACTAAAAAATAAATAGCAAAAGTCATGCGATGAAGATATTTCGCACCTCGCAGGTATTGCCGTCACTACAATATCCGATGGAACATAACGCCGACCGCGCCGTTTCCCGCGCGGGCCCCATTTTCCCCGTGTCATCTCTAATTAATTCGAAATAAAATTAACAGCCCCCGTGCGTTACACAGCGTGTTCTAAGACCCGCTGAAAATTTCGACTCGGCGGTATTCCAGTACACTTAATTAAATTCAAGAAATAAAATAAATTTCAGCGAGAGAGCGGAATGAATTGCCCCGCGTAAAATAGATTTCCCGTACTATTGCAGATTGAACCGTCTGTGATTAAATTATGTTAATTAATTTCGAAACATCCTTTAATATGCTATTCGAGATATTTTAATGAAAATATTATCACATATTTATTATTATACGCAACACCAACAGCACACATATTTTATTTTTATTTTTACTCGTATAGGAAAACTTAAAAACTAGTTACATTTTAACAGGCAACTTATACATCAAGGGGTCATTATTACATACATTGTGAGGACGTGAAAAAGGATCAAGCATGCATGCATCACATTTTCTTCACATATATATATATATATATAACTTTCCTCATAAATCAAATGAATATAATATAGGATAAACCAAAAATCAATTACAAGAAAGAATACAAAATATCTAAAATTTGATTAATAAAGTTATATACTAAGTACACCAAAGAAATTGCAGTAATAATAGTAACAAGTGAATGCGGTACTGTGGAAATAGTGGACAATAGAGTGAAGTAATGTATGGAAGGAAGAAAAGAATGAAAAAAGATCGAAAGAAAATGTGGTGCATACAACAGGAGAATTAAACCAAAGAAATAACTTTCCGTCCCTCCGAGGACAGAGGAGGACGAGTAGTCCTCAATAAAAAAAATATTTGATACCAGTGGTAATGTTAGGTTTATATTATATATATATTTAAATGCATCAAGAATCGATCTTTCGTGGCTAAATCGTAGTATAAAATTACCATATAAACATTATATGAACTAATTTAGTCTTCTAGCTTGTACAAAAATAAAATATTATTAATTCTTCGAGCCGTGACCCGTGCAGCGACCCGTGCGGGGTGCCCCGCGCCGGCCTGAATATGTTTGCATGACATTAGTGCCCGGGCAGCTCGCTAACAATTATAACAATTGTAGTGTCTGTACGTTTGCTGCTGCACATCTTGTTGGCTCGCGAGCGGGACCTGCTTTGTTAAGAACTCTACCGACTTTGTTGCCGGCTTTTCTGAGATTAGGATGCATTGAGATCAATTACATTTTGTTAAGTTGAAGGGCTTAGAAAAAGAGTAGGTTAATTTAATTATAATTTGTATCAAATTATGAATTTTCTAAGTTATTTTTTCTCTACCTAAACCAATAAACACAATTACTGATTTAATCTATATATCTATTCATAATGCACAGCAGAGTAGAAAGGCAATGTAATTCATATAAAGTCATGTCTAATAAATTATTGGTATATCTCTATTACCATAGCTATATCTGTATTACTGTAATATAATATCACTGAATTTATTTAAGTAGATTCAATTCATATCCCAGTATAACAAAAGGAATTAGTAGTAGATAGAAGCGCAATTATGAAATGTTTTGTCTTATAAATACTTCTAGATCGTCAGCCGGTTTTCATTGCACATCTGTATACACAAATAATCAATAATTATTAGTTTGATGGTGCTAGGGGTGGGAAGCAAGCGATCTTGTGAACGCTCTCCAACGAGACGACCAAACACCGAGCCGCACGGCGACGATAAGCGACAGCAGCCGGGGCACCAGCACCGACGGGAAGAAGCAGAATTATAATAATAAATATAAAGGAATTCCACATGCACTGACTCATCGCGATATTTCTAGATTAATAAGGTACAAAAACTCCAATATTAAAATCGTCCAGTAAAGGTCGCATTGTTACGTTGTCAGTCAAACATAGAAGATGCTTCGAAATTATTTTGTAATTGAACTTTGTAATAATCACCAATATTATATTACTGAAGTCGGGGAAACAGACATCGCTCTTTAAAAAACACTGCTTACTTTCCTCTGTATATCTTACTTCGTGCGTAAATATCTATCAATTTGTGATCACTTGCTTTATTTTAATTTAGGACACTACGTTCAGTGTTATATAGTTACCAGAATTAAGTTAGTTTTTGCAATAGATTTGCCATTATTATTAAAGCATATTTCTCCAACATATTTAATTTCGTCAATAATGCCTTTTTTATCCTTACTTTTTTTTATTCATTTGACCTCTGTCTCACCTGATCTTAAGCGATGACAACATCAACGATGGCATATGCTTGCCTAAAAGAAACCCATTAACTTTTGTCTTGAAAACTCCTAAGTTATAATTATACAGAAACTACGCAGAATAAAAATAGAAGGAATTTTGTTGTCCGACGGAAGAAAGACTAAATAAAAAATGTTATTTAATTTATATCTGATATAAATGGCTTACATTTTTCTATCGCCTGTTATATAATTAGAACGCTAAAGTCTATTGTACAGCCATCTTTAATGTCCCCCTTATATAAACCATGTCTTGCTTAAACCTGAATTTTTAATACATGACTAGTTGACAGCACAATGTCTTCGAGGGCCTAGTTACGTAAAAAATTCTATGTTTGTAGTGTTACATACAAGTTAAAAATGAACTTAACAGTTAAACAGTAAGCTAATACAAACTTGACGTTAGAGTGCCGCCTGAAAGTCATTACTCTTCCTAACACTTCACAAAGAGCGCGCAGGAACAGTGCAGTGACGTCACGTCTTGTACGTGACTCGCTGTCTTTTTCGCATCGTGCAGCTTGTTTATATCTTGCTTAGTGCTCAGTACTGAGCACTTTTAGGGAGGAGATGTACAAAATAATTTTTATTTATTGTTTATCCCAGAGACCTTAGCATTTGTGCCTTTTCTATTCATTCATACGATAGACGCCCAGCACGAAGCAAAGGCGTTCACCAAACATCGACAACTTCTCGCGACCTTCTCTTCTAGTGACTCCTGATGTAAGAACTACCTACCAGGTCGTGATCGCCACTCAAGAACCACCGTCGCCCCTCCCCCCTACCACCACCATTTCAGACGAGCAATTCTTCAAGCTGCGTCGGTGACTTTGGTTCTTCTGCGAATCTCCTCATTTCCGTTTCGTTTATTTTAATCTTTTTGTTAACCCTTTCAGGACCATAAGGTTACGATACCTTATTTAATTAATTTAGCTAGATGTAATGAATTAATAGGCATCCTAAAAACATAATTTATACTAAAAATTCAAAAAAGTTTTACATTTTTGTTGGAAATTTATGGGACAAATATGTCCCTATGGTCGCTAAGGGTTACTTTCTACTTAAACTCTAAATTTTGGTTTACTTGTTGGTAAGTCTGTTTTGTTGTAAATAATGTACATTTGTTACTTAGTGTACTTTTTTTTACTTGTTTATGAATAATATAAATATAATAGGGCAAGTTATTTGTGGTACTCGGCGAAACAATTCCTGTTGTTAGATGATTGGTTAGTGATTAGATGGATTGTTTTTTTGAGACGTTGAAGGTTCAGGTGATTCTTGCCGTTGAAGAGTCGTCGTCTCTTCAACCTCGACATCAAATACCCCTTGGTCATCACCTGTACTAGAAGTCTTTGGTCTTCGTCATCAAGCACTAAGTCATCTTCCTCATCGCTATTGTCGCCCACAAAAATTTGAAGAATTTTATTTTTTCGAAGTTCAAAAACTCCACGTCCCTTACGAAACATATTCTGAGAAAAATATGAGTAAGAAAATGATAGCATTTTGGTATATCACCAGGCCAAAAGTTAAGAAATTCCGTATAAAAAGTATCCCTTTACGCCGACAGGGACATCCGTGTCCCATAATCTTTATAACGATTTCTCACAGAATACAACATAAATACAATACTACTGAATATTTAGAATAACAATTTATTTACCAGGTAATGATAATTTGACACTGTAAAAACTTGAAAAGCACTTTTACAATATCAATTATTTATTCCAAACAGCAGATCATTCGCGCCAAAAGAACTCTAAGGTTCCGATGACGATAAACAACAAACGGTGTTAGTTATCCTATATTGCTAGTAAAAAATAATAAAAAGGTACTTTCCGAAATATTAAAACAAAAAAATAATTTACAATGGTTACGTAAATATTTAATTAATCAATGATTTTTGCTTGGGACACCGGCGTCCCCGTGGTCGTGAAAGGGTTAAAATCTACATCATTAGAATTATATTTCCAGTCTTTGCTCTTGTGAGCTTATGTTTTAGCTTCTTTAAAACACGAGTTTCATGCTCAAGTTATTCAACTTCCTTTTTTAACTTTTTGGTAATATCAAGATTTTGAAAAGAATATTTCTCTTCGTTGTAAATAATATTTGTATTTGTATATTAACTAATAATATAATATTTATGGTTCTAATTTTTTTGCAATCGGTGTTTTTTAAGTATTTTTGACAAAATCACGGGAAACAAAAGCAACACGATTTAAGCACGTTAGCAAATTACAGCGGCTTAAGAAAACATACGACGCAAGAATATACCCCAACCATGTCATTTGCCGGCTTCGTTCTCCTTGCTTAAAGTTGAAGGCATAATTGCGTTATTACAGCGGAACACAGTTCTATTGAATTAGGCTGTTTGGAGATTCTACTAATGGTGTACAATACATACTTGATTTTATTTAATTTATGTGATCACTTTAAAATGACTATTGAACGATTTATTCGCATGAGTCCGCGTGATTTGCACAAAAACAATGATTTTAATTTTTGTTTAAATAAAAGTGAAAAAACATTGCGGAAACTTTTTTATGAATTCATTTTATCACAGAAGTCTATTTAGAAGTAATATATGTAATGACGTTATACAATTTCGTATATGTTTAATTTCTAGCAAATTGCAGCAATAATTAAAATCAGCGTTCCAAGTCAATAACTCTTATAATCCAAAAATATCAATTATAGAGTTAGAAATAACCGTTCAGTAAATCGGTAACTACTAAAAAGCGGCGCTGCCCGTACTCTATGTCATATCGGAAGTCGATTCCACAAACAGAAAGGGTCCAGATTCCGTCTCCGGGGTCATCAAAATTCATTACTACTTATTTGCAGTCTTTTCGTGTCCGGATCGCCGCTGCATAAACAAGCACAGCGGGAGTCCGCGTTCCGGAGGCGGGGGGGAGAAGGCATCTTGAAACCGACTATGAATACTAGGGAACGCGTGAAGGGTCGCGAGAGATACCACAGAAATGATAACAACTTATTTTTTATGTGATGGTTATCAAAGAATAAGCAATATTACCGCGCGAATTGAAAATAACGATTTTGAGAATAAATCTATCCGTGGACACTGTGTTATGTGGTCAAGGCCGTACGGCCAGCAAAACATGCAAGTTTTAATAATTAATTGTACGGGATGTATTTTGTAAAACGAGTCTGGCACGATACATACAATTTTAAAAATGTTTTGTATTCGTTTTAACTTGTAATTTCTTTATTGTTAAGCTGTGATAGGCTTAACTTCTCTGAGACGGACGATGTTTCTACGTGATCTCGAACCATCGTGATAGCCCTACGAAGGTTTCAGGGGTAGCCTGAACCAGTGGCGTAGCTAGAATATTTGGGGCCCCTGGCAAAATTGTGGTCAGGTGCCCCCCCCCCATTTTTAACTAAGTTTAAAAATTTTTAGATTTCAGAAACCAATGGCCTTATCTTTTCACGCACATAAGACCATATGGTGTTCTCTTGGGGTGTTTTTTTAAAACTTCATATGGTGTTCTCTTCAAATGAATCTTTTTTTCTGAAAACGCCATATGGTGCTATCTTGAAGGAAAAACTTTTAACAAACACATATTTAGTTATCTTAAAGGATTAAAAAAAACGGGCGTTGGTAGCGTTGGGGAGAGGGTCCCAAAAATAAAACGAAAAAATTACCTTGTAAAAAGAAATTAGCCGAAATTTTAAAAATAACATAAACCGAACAGGATGCATTTGAACCTGATGACCAACTCCGACTAGTAAATGTTTCTGTAAAATATTGTGAATGCGGCTGACCCACGCATATTGAAAAGGGAAGATTCGCCACGCTATTGACGGACGAATGAGGTGTTCACAGAAAACATGTAAAAAAGACTTCTCTATTTTATAACACAATTTCGAAAATTAACTTATGGCGGTTTCGGCCACTATGCGCATTTTATATATAAATTGTTTAGGCATGAAAATGAAGTATATTTCGGATGAAACAGATGTTAACAGGTCTGCGATTTATGGTATAATTCATGGCTTCTCAAATTATTTAACTCACGATACCATTTCGGTTTATAAGTTTTTCGCGACCCCATTCAATAAAAGATTCCTTAGCGACCCCCTCCAAAATAATAAAATTCTTATTTTCGAAATCTCACGACCCCCTAAAATTTTCAGGAGACACGCTAGAGGGTCCGAAACTCAGTTTTAGAAGCCTTGGTATAATCTATATATTTTTTAATAAATTCGATTATGGTTTTTTTTAATACTTATTTCGATAAATTTGGGCCGTTTGATACGATTGTGGAGGTGGACCAACCCCTACATGCAAAAAATAAATTAACATAAACGAATTTTACAAAACGAGAAAATATGGATAATTTGGGCAATTTGCATATACACTGAGAATAGTGCTCTGAAAGTAACACATAGACATCGTACTGTAGATTGTGTATATTTTGTTAAAGTACATGTTAATTCGGTATCCAAATAGTGACTTATTATTAGAGGTGATACAACCAATTAAATTCAAACGTTTACGTCGCGAGACAGTCACCACAATCTACACTTTGTTGACCCTAACGATTTAATAATTCATACACAAAATATCGAATGTTTATAGAAAGTCTTCAAGACTGTTTGCGTTAAAACAAATGATTTAGGTCTATTGAAATAGCTGCAAACCGTTTCGTTTTCAATAAAAATATGCGGCTAGTTCCCTATTTTAATCAATTCTTGGCCTATTTCATTAAATTCTTGATTTTTAATTTTGGGGCCACAAAAGATACCAACTCCCAAAAAAAAATAAATAATAAAAATCTCTGACTAACGAACCGAACCAGTTTCGGCATATATTAAATTTGTAAATGTTCTTAGGGCCCCACTAATCTGTTGAATATGTCATTTTTGGCAAAAAAGGCCCCACTGGAGATCTGAACTCTGTCATCGCTAGTTAAAATTGTGATTTTCATCAAATTTTTTTTTCATCAAAAAAAATATTTTCAATTTGGGTGCCCCCCTTGCCCGTGGTGCCCTAGGGCGACCGCCCCTCTTGCCACCCCCTAGCTACGCCACTGGCCTGAACACACACATACCCCGGGACGGACTATCTAGAATAGCAAAGCGCGAGGGAAGACCGCGTAGCGATCCCTGACCGAAAGATACCTCGGTCCCCCGTATAACCGTGTCCTCTCCCCAGAAGCTGGGCATCTTGAACGTCCGTAAGATTTCTCCCCAAAACCAAAAAAGGCTAAACGACAAAAAACGCGTTATAACATTTTTCTGTTAAAATGCTAAATAAATTCAATGTAAATGTAGATGTATGGGTGCATAATATACACATCTGTATAACAATAATACGGGAATGATTTTCACATAAATTTTATTTTGATTTGAAAATACGTGCAAAAATATACTTTTAGTTCTCTTCTTTCTCAATGAATAATGGAGGAATGAACGAGGTAATTTTTATATTTGTAATCGCCATACACTTCTACCCTAAAACGGCAAAGATCATGTACCACCTCATTTACAATTATTTTCTTTCCTAATTTCTAACTCATTATATCAAATGACTCTGGCTCTTATGACTGCTTTATGTGGATCTTAATTTTAATGTCATAACATCATTTAGCATGATGGAGATATTTGACACAGTACTAGTGTACTTCAGATTTATATTTTATATTTAAAATTGTCGGAAGACACAGACCATCCCAAGTCTCCGGAATGTTAAATAAAAAGGTGTACCCGTTTTTAGTTAGCACGCAAATTAATTGTTTTTATAATCACAGTGACAGCTTTTACCTCTCTTATCAATTAGTGAGACGGTATAATGAATTAAATGGTATACTTGACACTAATGCGTGTACCACCAGCAAACTACATATAATAAACAAGACGTAATTAATTACCTATTTATAGTTACATTTAAATTTAAACGAGTTTAAATTTTAAAAACAAGTTTTCATTACATAACGTAACAACTGTCCTTACTAAATAATTTTACAACTCTATCTCTTAGATTTATTTAATAACAATATCTTGATATAATTAACAGCATCTTCAATAGATGGTAGTGCTTAAAATGGCAATAGATGGCGGTAAAGACAATTTTAGAAATTATATTTTCTACAGCAACAATTCAAATTCCCCTTTTTAAATATTTAATATTAGAAGGGAAACACATATTTTTTATCATCAGATTGAGTGCGTCTCTTGCTTGCGTTCGGATCTCTGCAGACATTATTGTGCTGTTAGATGCACATAAGCAGATTGTCGGAAACAATATGAATACGAACCGAAGTAGTGTTCGTTAGTGAGATCAGCAAATCTGACATTTCTTTTTAATAAACACCGCTGAAATTACTCCGTGAACTATGTTGGTAACATACTCTTAGTCTGTATTATAGTTACCCTAAATGAGAGGAACTTTAGACAATTTAACCGTGTCTTGTCTAGGGGATACGATCATGAACATCTATGAATACTTGAGAGTTTCACAGTTTCCGTGGACTTAGTTAAGTAAGTAATCTTCAGTAGGTCTCTTAAATGACAATTAATGTAAGAAGAAAGCAATTAGCAATAAACATTAAAACAAACGTGACCGTCTTATCTTAAAACTTAATTATGTGCTTAATGTAAATGCATTTTAAAATTTCCCAGACTTATTATGGATGTCTTGTCATTCGTTTAAGACATTGAATCTCGTCAGAAATGTTTCCCCAATTATTTGCAGTAATTTTGATTCTCTATCTGTTGGTGCGACGGTGGAGGTTGAGGAAGATGCTTCGTCTTTCGGCCATCACCGGCAGCAATCAGCTCGCGCTGCCGTTTCTAGGGCACAGCTACATGTTCGCTGGCAGCAGTCAAGGTATCCTCATGTCTGTTATTCACTCCTAACATATAACATTTTATTATCACTAATTTTGGATACCCTGTGCTAAAAGTTTCAGCCAGTAAGGTTTCAGCAAATGCCTGTTCCAGAGCTTGCCAGTTTTTCTGGTCATGAATTATACTTCACGAATGCACTCTCCTCTATTTACACATATCATCTCGCTCTGAGAGAGATTTTAGTCCCATTAGCCTTCACTAAAAGCGTCAACCGTTGAAGTTTAGCAAAGGCAGAGAAGGACAACAACGCCAAGTGGTCTCGTTTTGCTGAGGTACGACAAGGATGCCGGGAAAGGAACAGCTTCCTCCTGGGATGTGTCTTGACGAAGTACTGAGAGGCAGTTGCGACCGCCGAGAAAGTTTAGTGGGTAGGAATCCCACATAATCCTGTCCTTCCTCCAGAGGGTAGGGTATCTAATGTTCATCTAGAAGATTCCCCCAAAATACCAAAAAAAAGGATCGGAAGGTGTATAACCTGCAAAAAGGTTTAGACTTGACTAAATCAAACATCAGCTTCTGTGACGGCCTTCCAAAGCTGCATTTGTGGGGTTGTAAAATATGGTCACGTGGTCGGTAAAGGTAATGATAATGCTAAATCTAAATATGATTTCAGACCCGAGTACTGTACCAGGACACTCGAACTGCCCGACGATTGTGAACTCATGGGATATCGGAAATTTACATCTATGTTTCATCTCCCTTATGCCTTCAACTAGTAGAGGAATATATTTTGTTCGATACCATATGATAAAGTTTCAAGTTTGCGAATGTTTTATTATATATAATTTGCTAGATTTTAATATTCCATAAGTTTGATTTTGGTAAGCAATGCTGAAACACAAGGCGCATGAAATTTACAAATAGATTTTAAATTATTATATCTTTCATAGATCGAATGACTGCATTCAAAGCGTTCGGGATGGAAGCGATCAGAAACAACGGAGTGACCAGTCTGTGGTTCGGTTCCAGCTACTACACAGGTATTTGGAATAAAGCCGAGGCGTGTTGTAAAAGCACAATTTATTCAAGAAGATTTGGTTAAATTTAATATCATGTACACCACACGATTACACGATACATTCAAACTTGATTTGATTCGGAAGTATTCCAACCAAATATTTATATTTACATGTTAAAATTCTTGTATTTATAACAATTAAACTACAGTTTATTATGTAATATACAATACATATAAAGAAGTACACAGACCTAAAGGTCCGAAAAGTTTGATTAATGAGATCATGTTCCAAGTCGATACGAAAAATCCCATAAAGCAGGTTTGTATACACTAGCTCACACACGACTTTATCAAAGTTCTGGAACTTCAGTTGTTCAACTATCAACTACAGAAATATTTTCTGCAGAACCGCAGAACAAAATTGTTATTTATCATATAGATTGGAATATTGTACCAGTGTGATCTTGCAGTGATTGCAGACCCGGCGGCAGCAGAGTTAGTTCTTAAGACGTGTTTGGGGAAAGGCGCCTTCGTCGCTACCTTCCAACATCTCCTTGGCAACGGCATCCTGATCGCGCCCGGTAATATTCCATTAAAGTGATTAAGATTAAGATTTTAGTTAAGTAATAAACATTCATAAGCAGTGTTGGCCATGTTATTAACCGTGACTTCTGCGCGGTGTAAAACCGCTGCGTTATTTTACCTCGTAAATTGCGTCACAGCTGTTTTGCGCTGTAAGTTTCAATGCGATTTTGTTGACCTATATATGCGCATTCCCACAATGCTAAATAGGAGTATTTTATTTGACCACGTCAAGTCATAATAGGCCCTGTAGTTTTCTTGCTAGAATTGCTTAAAAACTGTTAAGACTAATTATCTTTAATATGTAAACATTGCATTTAATATGTTATCATTTCGGCGTACGACGTCCAGAGTTGGACATAGGCCTGCAGCACAGATTTCTGACAGGACCAGCTGAAATCGGCCCGCATCCAGCATCTTCCAATGACTTTAACGAGGTCAGTCAATCTGACCACCTTATAAGCCAGGGATTTAGACCCCTAGGGGTCTATGACAACCTGCAAGGGGTCTACGTCAACAAAAAAAAATTTGGGGGTCCATAAAATGAAAATGGGGGGTCCGCGATAGTGGATCTCAGCACATACACCGATAGTACCTATTTACTTACATCACACTAACTTATAATATCAATACGACACAAAATAGTTTGGGGCAACTTTGTTATAAGCGAACGACCAATAAGACAACATCCATCGTTAGCACCCAGGAGCCAGATTCTGTATACTATATGGCTTGCCCACTGACATACAATATACAAATCCGCTGGGCATAGTACTTTCGTTCGTATAAGTATTTTCTTACTTCTGGTTTGAACTTTTAGATCAATGCCATGTATAACTCTTTTCATGATCTGTTGAGCGACCATGATCTTGCTAATGGAGCTCAGAGTAAGAAAAAAGCTGCCGGCACATCGGGCCCAGTCATCATTGGCAATGCATGTGTTATATATATATATGTATATGTATATGTATATATATATATATATGTATATGTATATGTATATATATATATATGTATATGTATATGTATATGTATATATATATATATATATATATATATTTATTTACATGATTTTAGTGAACATTTGGCGGCCGCGTCGAAGGCTCGTAGCTCCTACCTTCTCCTCGAAGAACCTCCGGAGTTTCGTGGCGGTGTTCGCGCAGCGGAGCGAGGAGTTGGCGGAACAGTTGGACGCCGCGCATGGGCAACAGTCGTTCTCCCTTTGGAAGTCCTTCACTGCGTATTCAATCGCCTCCGTTTGTGGTGTGTGCCTAAGTGTACTCACGTGCGCGAAACATGTACACATTGGGACAAACATAAAAGCAATACAACTGTTCCTTTTCTAATGTTTTAGGCAAAAGATTGAAACCTACGTAAATGATGTTACTTTACCAAACTGGCCATCGTGGCCCTTACCCTCTCTTTAATCAAAGAAGGAAACTTTAAATGCTTCACTATTTAACCATCTTTATTTATTATAAAGTGTATTTATTATAATACATTTTATTGTTATTTTTTAATCAAAAAAGTAATTGCTAACATACCAAGTAAATATTTTAGTCTAAAAATAATTATTTAATACATTACCAAATAAAGTTAATTCAGCCCTGAAATATTGTAATAAAAAAGTTGCTTATAAGCTATTTGTATAATTTATAATTTGTTAAACAAAGGTAATTTTAAAATCATTAGCCACATGTCGTCTACTGTAGACCATAGGCCTCCTACATAGATTTTCAACAGTACCCGCTAGAAGCAGCTTGCGCCGCGCGACCTACTTCCGACTACCTTAACAAAGGCGTCTGTCTACCTCCTGGATTGACTCCTATGCTGAGCATGACAGTCATCGGTTTCCATTCCAGGATTTTAAGGCGTCCTTAGTGGCCTACACACTGCCACTTTATTTTGTCAATCTCTTTTCGTTCATTCGTTTTTCAGTTAGATTTCCTCACTTCCGATTTGAACCACCACCTTTCAGGGCCATGTATTGTCACATAGAATTTTCCCTAGACCTTCCGAGTCATAAAATTTAATTACTTACCCTTTATACGACTTGTATGCAGCCGCAGGCTTAATTTATTACACGCATTTTGTACCAGTCAACCCATTACATCATTACAAATATACATCATTACAAATATACATTGACACATTTTATATTTCTTTAAAAATATTCTTCTATATATTTGTTTGAATATCTGTCTGGGCTTGGGCCGAAAACTTTATTTCATATTTGCCAAATTTGATTTATAAATGATTATGTTCGGTGTGTCAGAGACAATACTAGGTGTGGAAGTCAACACACAAAAGCTGTCACACAAGCTGTTCGTGGAGAGATTCAACGAGTACTGCCGGCTGGTGGCGGCGCGCACGTGCCAGCCCTGGCTGCAGATCGACGCGCTGTACAAAGTTTTGCCTGCGTATGCAAAGCTAGAAAAACACAAGAAGTATATTCACAGTTTTGTTAATCAGGTATGGGTTAATATAGAACAGTTCAGAAAAACTTTTTGAGTTATTTTTTTGTATGTATTACCGTTCGTTTCCCCGTTTTGGGTTGAAGATCATAGACATCATATAGACAGATGACTTTAAGACTGATTGTAAGTTGATTTTAACCGGTCCTATTTGAAATCTAGTGGAGGCCGATGTCCAGCTGTGGACATCCTATGAATGTAGCGATGATGATGGTTCTCTCTTTATGATCATTTACATTTATCAGAATCCGGTAGTTGAGTTCTTCAATATTGGAAGAAAAAAATTCCATAAATATAGCAACGAGGATTCTAAACGCACTCTCTTCAGAGAAGAGCACATAACTAACTCAGAAGAGTGTTGTGGTTACAACTAACAATGTCCTTACTGTAGTAGAGCAATTAATTTCCAAACTTAATTATCGAAAAATAATCCTTCCAATTAGAAAAAATATTCCGTTGCAGATTATCCAGTCTAAACGAAGAGAACAGGAAATGTTGACGACTTGTGACAAGGGTAAGTAAATTAATATTCCGTTAATAAAGACGTCTAATGCAAATAATGAAGGAATATATAAGTACAATAACAATAAAAGTCGTTTGTCGTCGTCGTTTCAACCCACAGATGCCAAATACTAGGTACAGGCCTCCCTTAAAGATGTCTATAGGGAATGTACCATCATCGCAACGCTTGGCAGGAGGGTTGGCGTTCACAGTTTAGTATTGTGGTATACAAAGGACACTGCTGCCTATCCTTTGGATACTTATGAGAAGTGAAAATTCTATGTAATCAATTTACAAAGTGGAATCTATAGCAGGTCTAAGTACTTTATCCCTGGGCTACCATTGCTCTGGAGGAGTAATAGGCTAATGATTCTCAATTCTCTTCGAATGAAGTCTCATTCATGAAACTGATACACTTGAACCGACATTTGTTATGGCCAGTTGCTAACCTGTAGGACTCGACCGACGACACTCGTAAAGCAAAGAATGAATATCAGGCGAAGAACTTCGAGTAACGCTTTAAGTGGCATACCTTCATATCATTCCGGTGCATATATAAATAGTCTTGTAACTAATAATACAAGTATTCTGTAATACCGTTCCGTATGGAACAGTCACGCGGCTTACTTCACGAAACAGATTAATATCATTTAGGATAGAGAACCTCTCGCAATGAAAATACAAAATTGCCGACAAAGTAAAAGCTTCTTTATTTTTAACACTTGAACTCTACTTCACATACTATACTATGTGTATGGTTTAACGCTGCTAGCCAATTTAGGCTCTGTGCAGCTCATCGAAATTGTGTTCACGAAAACAAAGGTCCGTGAGCTAAAAATTTACACAGCCAGATTGTATTCCAGTTACAACGATGACTTTTACACAGAGGGACTATACCCAAGTAGGTGTATAGTGTTGTAGCTGGAGTGTAGTGTACGTTTTCGAAGCGAGGGCTACTTTGTGGTTCAGAGTAACGCAGGCTGACCCTGATCACCCTCGCTTGAACGTGACTATTTCAAACATAATTGCAGGGTTAATACTAGTTGCTCATAAGAAACTTATCCATTGCATTGTAATTTTTTGACTTTATCAATGAAGGCTACATATAATTAATACACAGGATAATATCAATTACAATATTATCGTTAATAGCTCCATAATACGGCTTGCTAAAAACCACAAGCAACTCTAAACACAGAGTCATCAAGAAGGATCCGAGTATTTTACACCGCTGCTTCTATCTTTCATTGTATTAACAACCCAAAGGCATTAGATAAGTAGTTCTACAAGAATTTTAAATATATATTAAGTAATAGGGATATTAAAAGTTATGTTGTATTAAAACATAATTTATGATTAAACAAATATTACAGTAGTAAGTATAAAAAAATAATAAAAATATGAAAACGGCTTTCTAATTTATTTGTTAAGAATATAAAATACTGGTCGATTTAGACGCTGGAATTTATATGTAAAAATTATAATTTTATTTAGTGCCATCTAGCGTGATAATACAGATTCAGCACAAGTCAATGTCACAGGTGAAGTTAAACGTTGTTTATTTTACCGAGAGATGGCACTTATTTAGTTAATACTATACAATATACATATACTAATTTAATTTTTTAAAAAGTTTTTTTATATGTAGCTGTTGTTTTATATTTATGTTAATATTAATGGGTAATGATCGAATTACTTCCGTTAACCTTTTTTAAATTAACTTTTTCGGTCGTTATAACGTTTTTGCTAGAGCGAGGTAGCAACAGATATTTTTTCGCAACATTTCTTAGATGTCTATATCTAATTAAATGTAGTAAAGGTATACTATCTCACACACACATATATATATATATATATATATATATATATATATATATATATTTATATATACATACATATTATACTAATTCTGGCTATAAGTACCGTTTTAATGAAAAGTAAGCAAAATTATACTTTTGAATTAAGAATCTTTTCTATATGATAGCTCATTGTGTTTTCTAATTTTTGCGCCAATGTACTGTTAAATATTTGTGACATAAAAATGAAGTGGGGTGATAAAGCGAACCAAATCGCTATGATTGGGTCGCACGAAGTAGGTATGCGAAATATAAATATTAAAATCCTCCGTACGCTTGGTATTAGGCAAATTTTTGTGTACCGGGGTATTGATAGATACAATGAAACTTCTGTTTGTGACAGCAAGAGATGTGGCCGTCCACGTATTGTTCATACAATAAAGGCGATCAATGAAGTAAGGCAAAGAATTTGAAAAAATTCTATCCGAAAGTAAAAGATTATGGTTCGATAAATGAAGATAGCACCTAGTTTTAAAAGATAAATCAGGATTTGCAGCCTATAAGAGATGCACTGGTCATTTTTTAACGAATAATTTAAAAAAAGAATAGGGTACGAACGACTTCGAATACACTAAATATGTTTATTGGTTTTATATTAATGTATTAAAATAACACATTGTAATACTAATAAAAGTTACATACTTTATGAAATGTTGTGTTTCTTTGTAACAATATTTATGGTAGCACCGGGTAGTACCAGGTTAGAATTGTGATATACCTAAAGGCAGTTGCCAGAATGTCTTTCTACACTATTTAATGCTAATAGAAAATAGAAGTCACGATAATTGCATCGCACTTTAAGATAGACTTTTATTACTATTCCTGTCGTCTAGATGGGGAAATCGTTCGAAAATAATCGAAGGTTCAAACACTTTGCTGAGAAAAATAACCGAAACGGATCAAGTTCAGACGCGCAATTGACATTTTTTATTTTAGGACGTACAAAATATTAGGAAATTAATAAAAAAATATAATGAAATTGGTATTATTTATTCATTGGTATTTATTATTGGTATAATTATTGACCTGACGCATTCAAACAGTTTCAGTGTGACCACATGAATAAAGGTGATTAGAAGAAGACATAAAAATCTTAAAACTTTATGCTAATTCAAATGACAATAACCATTTAGTCTGTATTACATATTTAAAATACGTTTATATGATTTTTATAGAAAAAAATGTTATTAAGCAACTGGTTGCAGGTGAGGTGCGATGCCAAGCCTTCCTGGAGTCGATGATCTGCGGAGGCGGGCTGTCAGACGAGCAGCTGCTGGAGGAGGCGCTCGTGCTGGTGCTGGCCGGCACCGACACCTCGGCGGTGGGCATCTGCTTTACCGCAGTACTGATGGCTGTTCACCAACGCGTGCAGGATAAAGTCTATGAAGAGTATGCTTTCTATCAAATCCTTATCAATTTCTGGTGGTAACCATTTCGCTGCCTATGCTAAGAGATATGACAATATTTAAGTTAATACTACTCTGAACCTATGGAGTGTTCACCGGAGCGATCTAAGAGAACTGCGGCCTCCCAATCTGCCAAAACCGTAACATGTAGCAACATGACCCGCGAATTCCTCCGGGAGCCCTCGGGCTTCGAACTTTAAAAGTGACCTTAGGTTAGGCGCCCTCTGCACCCAGCCACCTCAAAGCTAACGTCATAGACGCCCCCGGCAAGATATAGGCCTGCCCCAAAGATCGCTACGATGACCGATACTGTCTAGTCTTGTCCATCAATAATTGAAATGTTGACATTTCGCTGCACCTTCTCTGAATTACTTTTTTTAACTTGCTCTAGTATTGCTAGCCAGATAAAATTTTCAGAATCTTTTCAATGAATCCTAGTAGTTTTATTAGGTATGTACATAACAGAAAAAAGAGATTTTTTTTTCTTAAGCCTTTTAAATTAAATGATGATGATGAAGAAAAAATGTAGTTCATTACAACTTAATCTCAAATTTTATAGAACAATGATTAACCTCGGTGTGTCAATGCCGGTAACAGTGGTGTCTCATCGCGTAAGCACCGACATTGACGAAGCTCCTGGGCCTGGACAGCTCTAGTCCGTGGAAGCTTTCGAGGAGAATTTAGCTCATTCAGCAAGATTCTACTTAGACAGTCAAAGTAGGCGAAGGCAATTTGAAAAGGGTCGTGCAATGTAGGCAACCCCTACGATCATGATTACTCGGCCACTATTCTGTGACATCAAGTTAATATGTAATACCTAACAAGTAGAGCGGCAGGTTGCGCGAAGTGTTCGGCGACACCAGCCGCGTTGTGACGGCCGAGGATCTGCCGAAGCTCAACTATCTAGAAGCAGTGATCAAGGAGTCCATGCGGCTGTACCCGCCCGTTGCAGTCATCTCTAGGACTTTGGACAAGGACGTCACCTTACGTGTGTATTACGCTTATTAAACAGTTTTATTTAGCTCGACCCGTACGGAATTTGTTTATTTATTTGGGTCAAAATTAGAAATTGACATTTAAGCATCTTCCCGTTTTTAGATTGATGTGAAATTTTGTACACACATTTAATTTAGATGACAATACAATATAATAAAATCAATAACATTATAAATCTAAGATGGCCGCCGATACAAAATGGCCGATTACATATTTTTCCTTAACCCCCTCAATATGGGTAACAAATGAAAGGGCTACACTAGTAAAACACGATGATTATGTCAAAATTTAAAATTAAAGATGGACGCCGTTCCAATATAGCGGACTAGGTACATATTTTTCCACAACCACCACCATATGGGTATCAAAAAACCGTATAACATAAAAGTTTTTTAAATGTATTTATTTAACAATTTTCACTTTTTACAACCAGGTACAAACCATCCCTGTGTATAATAAACTATACTACATATGTAGGTAATGACATATTCATAATTCCTTTATGATTCCAGGAAGAAACTGAAATACTTTACAAGTTTAATTATAGCCCACCAGAAAACAATGTAATGATATGTTATTGAATAATTTAAAATTATTATCGCCCTTTGGTCTGCTAGCTTTATACAATTGTGCACAACAATTATTTTCGCACTCACAGATTAATACATCGCCCATTAACCTGTGAGTGTGAAGTGCCTTAGACAACATAGATTGCGAGAAACTGTACTACCGTGATTCCCCCATGATCACAACTGCTCCTATGAAAGCCAACTGGTAATAAGATGACACGCATTACATTACGGTCCTGAACATTGAAATTTGTATAGAATCCTTCTTCTCCTTTTGTCGCATCGATCACCACTGAGGATCGTGACCCTTTCTGGAAAGTTCGTCGCACACTATGTTATGGCATATATGCCGGTCTTCGGCGGTATGGGTTGCTTCGGCAATTATTTTTCATTCATAAGTCTACAAAAATCGTTTTTCTATTATATATAAAATTTTCGCTCACTAGAATGCTCCTGGAACCGGAACTGAACATAATGTCGGTACACTATTATCTAACGGCGAAAAAGCTCCGCAGTTGTGCCCGAACAAACGTACTTCTGCGAGGAAAATTTATTATTAAACGTGCAAACTAAATTCTAAAATTGATATTATGAATTAAAAATTTATGATGTAATTGTAGAATAAAAGTTATATATCAATCGGTATGGTACCGTAAGAGAAAGTAAACGTAAACAAATTGCAGCATCCGGAGTGAGGCTGGTGGAGGGCTCGGATGCGCTGGTGAACATTTGGGCGCTGCACCGCAGCCCGCGGCACTGGGCCGACGCAGAGAGCTTCCGCCCCGAGCGCTTCTTGAACAACTCGATCCATCGCAACACCGCCTTCATGCCCTTCAGCTTCGGGCCCCGGAACTGCATCGGTCAGTTATGATGACAGAAAAGAAAGTCCACACAAGAGTGACGCTCGGAATCCCTTAACCACCATTCCAAATACAAATGCTAGCGACAGCTTTGGTTGTGGCGCTCCTGGCATTCGTCTCATCGCGTGCATAAATGATCACTATGAATAATCCCCCCGCAAAAGTTCTGTTAGTCTAGAGAAGCGTTAAAATATTATATGTAACGCAGAGGTTCCCTTCGTAGGTATCTCTTAAAACTTAATATCAAATAAAAAACATTAACTAAGCTGTTCGTGCGCCACAAATGCGACAATGATAAAGAAAATAAACATGTGAGGAGGCTCGATTTCTGTATGCACTTAAGATTGTTATATGATTCTCTTACAAGAATTCCTACTCATTCTTCTTACTCAAAATTAGAGATCTGAGTCCCTTTTATGCAGGATGTATCCCTTTTATGCAGTACGGGATGATGTCGATGAAGGCAGTCCTGGCGACGGTTCTGCGCCGGCACCGCCTGCTGCCGGCGGCGAGCGGTGCGGGCGGGGCAGACGGCGGCGCCGGCGGGGAGCTGCGCGTCACTTACGACATCATGATGAGGAACTTGGACAACTACCTGGTGCGCCTGGAGCCAAGAATATAACCACGCATTTAAGTTTATTTGAAATAATACAGTTTGTTAATTGTTTGAAATATATTACTCACTGAAAAACAAAATTGTTAATTTCTAAATGTATATTCAAAATAAGCAAAGGTTTTTGCAGCCAGGCAGGTAGTAGGTCATCTACAGCTGGAGAAAGACATTCCTCAATTATTTCCAGCAGCGCCGGATGGAAGCGCTCTGCATCCGGCATCTTCCGGCAACCTTGATAAAGCCATATGTTCACTTCGTAGATGATCACCCTGCAATGTACTTGCCGGTTCGTGGTTTTCATTCCAGAACTTTAAAGTTACTCTGTAAGCAGCTCATTGTCGCTTCTTCTTGCTAATTCACTTGGCTATGTCTACTTTAGATATTCTATGAATATACTCATTCCCAAATTGATAATGTAAGTGTGAGTTAAAACGTAGTGTACGTTTCAATTCCAGAGTAGAGTTAGGCTGGCGTAAAAATCAGGGAGGAGTCAATAGCCTCCCTGATAAGCGAAAAAGAGACCAAAAATTCATTCATCACCCTCTGTAAAAAAATTATAAATAATGCTATAGAAAGAAATAAAAAGTAAATATTGCAAATAAATAGATAATAAAGACAAAATAAAAGCAAATAAATTATAAAACTGTGATATAAAATAATTATAGAATCTAAGTAATAAAAATGTGATATAAAATAACACTGTAATTTAAGAAAATGTAAAAAGAAATGAGGAATGAATGAAAGGTGATAAAGAGCAAAAGGGAAAGACAGTAGAATTGTGGAATGAAAGAATAGACCGAAAGACAATGTGAAGTATGAAAGAAGAGAAAGAAAATAATAAAAATTCTGTGAAAAATTAAATAAATTAGCCCATAAAGTCCCTGTCCCACAAAACATAGGGGGTGCGAGAGGCCCCCAATAGCGGGGGCCATAAAAAAAAGAGTATAGTTAGGAAAATATTTTCCTTTGCGATTGTAAGCGGTTTTGTCCGTTAGATATCACAAATTTGTAGGACTTGAGGTGGCTGGACGTAAGGGACCTCAGTGCAATAACCAGACTCGGGTTCTGGCCGACTTGGAAACAGATATCCTAAGGGGTCGCTCAGGCTTTAACTGACTCAACTCACAGCACATGAATATTGGCTTTCATTCGATAAGCATTTTCCTTTTCGTTTCATATATACCCTGAAGGGAAGGAACACGGCTCAAAAAAGAAATGATTTAGACTTGAAATTCAGATAAATGGAATTTGCTCAGTGTTCTACAATACAATAACTTATGGGATATCAAACAATCGTTTTCTCCTTCGACTATACAAGATCCTTGTTATAAAGTAAATAAATTCTTAATATAATTGTGTACAAAGGAAAAGTTACATTAAAAACTTTATATACAGAGTGAAGTTATTGATGTAGAAATATAAAAAGAGTAAATGTATAGCTAAAGTGCTATTAATTATTGTATGGTTCGCGCTATACAAAAATAAATGGTCAATAAAAATAATTAAACTAAATGAGAAATAGCGTTTTCAAAATTAGAATTAGCTCTGTATTCCGGATGTTGTTCTCGTTGTTAGCCTTGTGGGGCTCTTACAGCTTCGTCGATCTCAGGGAGAGCTAATAAAAAATTTCCTTCCTTCTACTCTATACAATTCGCCGCCTCCCGGCGCTTCGGTACGCTGCGAGAGACCTGTGTTGCTGCTGCTTTTCTCCTTCGATGGTGGTGTTGGAGTCCACGTCGGCGTCGGTGTCTTGTTGTCCTTCTTGCAACTACCTCCTGGTAGTTGCTATTCAGTGCGCCCTCTTACTTGGGCGTGTCTTGTGTGTGTCCTTCTTGATGGGGCCCCCCCTTACCTTTCGGGGTCGGTGCGTCCTCGTCTGGCATTGCGTGGCGTGGCCTACGCTTTGCTGTCGATGAATTTTGTTCTGGTTCGTAGTTGGCCGCTTGGGCCACCAGATGGTTCGGGTGGTGTACGGCGTCTTGGAAGTACTTCCTTGACGCCTCTCCGAAGAATTCTTGGATGGTATTAGAATTAGTACATACCAAAATATTGACACTACATTAAAAAATTGAACATCGGTCGACCATCGGCAAAGGACTGAGACTTGCGGTCGTGGGCCGCGGGTTCAATTCCCAGAATACAATTTGTTTTAATTCACACTTTGTGCATTGTTACATAAATTCTTATACTACTAAACTACTGCTTACAAACAAGTTTCCAGAGGATGGGCGTCATCCACATACCGCAATACCACAATGCGATCGCCAACCCGTCTGTCACGCTGAGAAATTTAAACTGCCAGTATTTATTGACCTCTCGCATAACAAAGGAATAAGTAATCTGATGTAATATATTTCGAAGTGTTCACATTTATACGGGGTGATAGAAAGCTTGCACATAAACAAATCATCGTTTAAATACCAATTTAAAAGACATCGATAAAATAGTCACACAACACGTGTTAAAAGTGCTCCAAAGGTTCCGTACCGGAAGTTCAAGCAGGTTCAGTCAACCCCCGGGTAGACAGTTAAGGCCGGTCCGCAGTAGCACGCGGCGGCGGCGCAAGCAGCACGGCGCTGACACCGAGGTAATGTTTTTAATTAAATTTATACTGACTAAACATTTATTTATTTACACTTTACTGGGCATTAATAAACTTAAGAATAGATCATACATAATAGACTAAAAAAAATAAGTACAGGGTTGGCGATCGCAGCGTATATTACGGTACGTAATACACGCTGCTGCTCATCCTCTGGGAACTTCTTTGTGAGCAGTGGCAATCCTATATAATTAATACACAGAGTGCGAATTGCATAATACTGTATCCAGGAAATCGAAAGTGACGGGTTCGATTCTAATTTTCAGTTCTTTGCCTCTAGATTACCACTGCTCATTTTAAAGTAGTATTTATGTATATGTAACATAAAGTATTATGTAATTAAATATATTTTCTATACAATTCACACTCCTGATTATTCGTCATCTCTGCACCAACTTGGGTTGAAAGTTATGTGTAGATAAGTATGAAGTTTGAATAAATACATAAAAAAAATTGTTCACAGAATAAATTTAGACTCAATAGAGTCAAATCTAACAATTATCCTCGCGTCTTACACCTCGTTAAGTTTTGCGGCTCATTATATAATACCACGTTATTTTTCTAAAATATCCTGCTGACTTTAGGTTTTTTATTCTCCCAGATGCAGTGCTTCATTTGCGTGGTGTACTTAATAACATCCTGCACAGCAGTTCCGTCAAAATATCGGGAGCTGGTTGCGGCTGAAGAAATCTCCACAAGCTCCAGCTCAAATGATCTTCAAGTTACAGCATTTGTCAAAAATGGAGGAGAAAGTTTGACCCTTGAGAAACATACGACCGTGTCCCCCCAAATCAGTGAAAATCAATCGGAGAGCTCGGTCAATGAAGCGGAAGGGGACATCACCACACGGAAGCCAATCCAGCCAGTTTACTCAGCTGTGAAACCGGAATTGTTCAAGCACGCGATGGTGATGGAAATGCTGGGCATGAGTCAGATAGGCGACAGCGAACGGCTCACCGTCATAAACCCCACGGTCATCGTCAACTTCCGCGGCACCGTGCTCAACAGGGAAAGCGACTTGCAGCTGGGCCAGAGGAAGAAAGACAAGAGGAAACCAGGCGGAAGACCCGCTGAGATTTCTGGATTTGACGACGAATGATTTATTTATTTATGTTAAATTATATTAATTTCATGTCTTAAAACTACAACTTTTTAAACATAAATGACAACATGATAATGTGAATCAATAAAAATATAAATAGCAAATGTATTTTATGCAGTTAGAAGAAAGGTCAGCAACCCGGGGCTCGACAGCCACATGCGTTACGAACGCAAATATTAATAATTAAAAAAAAAACATTTAAAACCGTCTTGACTCTATTAATGAGGACTAGGCACCATTTCTATCTCTCAGTTAGTTATTGAAGTACAAATAGCGTTCTACATAAATGTTCATTTACTTAAATTTTAAACATAAATAATAAGTAAATATAGTAGTAAGTAATAATACTATATTATTTATCAGTATTTCTATCAAGAAACACAATTTATGCAAAAAGTTTTTAACTCTTCTGGCTCAAAAGGTTGGCAATAATAACCATCTGCGGAAGTAAATGTTGTCTTTCGTTTGTAATACTGTTGCATGAAAGTTTTAATTACATTAATCAAGTCACGTATAGTCCCGATACATTTCGATGCACGCACGCACGCAATTAAATATTAAATTAATTACGGGAAGTGTCGGGTGGTGCGGCCAGTGAAGCCTGCTCGCGACAGTCGCTCCACACGCGGCAGAATGCGCTAGGGCCTCTGGTGCTGTGACTAGCGCACAGGTTCGAGCCAACACAGTGTTGTGCACAGTGTCGAGTAAATTTTCGCCAGGTGTGAAAATTACGGTGCGATGAAGGTATAAACTCTTTTGAACACTTTTTGAACACTCTTTCGCGATTAAACATTAAAAAAATTAATATCACGCTATCATAATCTATTCAAGTAATTGTAATAATAAAAATTTAAAGAAAGTAATAAATTACAAATTTTTTTTGCAGATACAATTTGTTCTCTACATTGCTCTTGTCTTAATTATAAGCAACATGCACCTGTTGCACACAAACTCAATTGTCCACGGAAAAAGTAAACGGAACTAATAAACGCTGCGCCGGAGTCAATTATTACTGTAGGGAAGTAAAGCTTGACCACGAAAACAAAAAGCAAGGCGGTAATCACAGACAAAAGACTCCGTCACTTAGTAAGAATAATATTAGAGACTCGAGGAATCACAAGCCTAGAATAAAGCGTCGTGTAAATCCGAAAAAAGAAAATGTAGTTTATAAACAGCCGGCTAAAACTCAAAGTAAACAAATGACAACCAGATATAAAGCCAATGTCAAGGAAACGTATGTGAATAATAAAGAAGAAAAATTTCCAAGGCAATCATCTAGTAAGCTGGCTTCTAAAATTAACTCCAAGTTCAACAAGACTATTGGACATAATATGGCCGGCTCGAGTCACATCGGAGACGAAAAACATCGAACGATTGTAAAACCCACAGTTGTGGTGAACTATCACGGCAGAGTAAGCGAAATGCATGACCTTGCGCTTGGACGTAAGATAAACAAGATAAAACTGGGATCACACGAAGACACCGATATTATTCATGTAGATCAAGAAATTGATTTGGGAACGCCGCATGGAATCATTGCAGTAAACGAACTAGGAAAAGAGAATAAAAGAGAAAAACAACACGGTGATAAAATTAATTGGAGAAGAAAAAAACATCGAAATCAAGTTAAAGCGAAGTCTTGATTTGTCGATCAAAATGTTATCGTTTTTGGACAAATTAATTTGTAGTTCATTTAATGTCTTGATCGTTTATAATAACAAGGAAATCGTATTTGCATTAATCAAAAACATAGTGACGAAATAAAACCTGAGCAACAACTATAAAAATAAAAAAATCGTCAAACGTGATGCTAAGCGCAAAACTAAACAAGCCTCCGCAATTCGGCTAATTATTTTTTTCCTTTATTTCTTCTAGGAATACAAAAGTTTTTTTGCAGAAAAACAATACAGGACACTTTTTGAATGAGACAAAGAGTGTATTAAAATATCTTTTAATCAAAATATAAAAAAGGCGTGTTAGGATGCCATGGAACAAACATCGTATCGTAATAACATTATATAAAATAAAACATTTATTTGTGTAAATAATAATTATTTATTATTAAATCAATAAACAGAGTGATCACGTTGATATACGTTTTATTTTTTTATTGGTCGACGACAGGACACTACGTGTTGACAGTGCGAAGTCTATCCGAGCAGCTGGAGGAGTCATAAAAATGAGTGCATTAAATTGCCTTATTACATATCATTCCACAGACTGAATAAAAAAATCCGAGACAAAAAATATAAGCAATCAATCTTTAATTGTAAGCGATTATATCTTACCTGTTCCTGCTTTCAAAAATTACCAAAGTATTCTAAAATAACCGCATTAAATATAAATAAATGTATCATTAAACAATTAAAGGTGTAATGACGCACCCGGTCAATGATACATTAAAATATTGTAATCCAATATAAAACAAAAAATCAACAAGCAAAAAGGTATCTATATTAGTTTTGTATGTTCGCACTGCCGAGATACAACCAACCTCTAAGAGAGAATAAGACTTTTTATCCTTCCAAATCGACCTGTATGTGTTGAAGGAGGATTAGTTTCACTGGATTTGTAAAAATCTTATCATGAACATCATCATTTAACCCGTCCATTGCTGACCGGTATTCTCTCTCATGTATTTTCAAAAAGACGTGTTATAAGGCGCCTGCACCCGGGATTTACCGACGAGTTTAATAAGTTCACCTGTACACCTTGTGAGTGGTCTTCCTACGCTGTACCTGCCAGTCCGTGGTCTCCACTACAGTACCTTTAGGTCCCAGTGGCCATCAGTTCTGCACGCCTTGCCAGCCACTTGTGGCAGTACCACTTCAACTCTTCAATTACCTATACTAAATCGATTATTTGCGTTTGTCTATGGATATCCTCATTTCTTATTCGATTTCATATTGAAATCCCGAACAATAGGCTTTTCTTAAAAATATTCTGTGAAAAACATTTTCTTTCCTCACGGTTTCCGGCTCATTCTCTCGCCGCGATGGTACGCGGACACACACAGCCACAACTGCGAGTCAAAGTCCTTATTACGCATCAAAGGACCATCGCGATAAACAAGAGCAATGATTTTTAACTCGTCCGACGTGGTTTCCTATACAAACGCATGTCGTGAGAAAAAATGATACTGCCATGTGCACATCCGTACATCTAATGCACAAGACAATAAGGTTCACAATCGCATGTCAAATTGTAATGATGTTTGCGAATAACAATGAGCCGCGGATGGCTGCGGTTCCAGTCTTAGAGGACGAGTTACTATTTAATTCATTACAGGAGTGAGCAACAGTTTTAAAAAAATAATAAAATGTTTTCATGTAAATACGTTTATTATTACGAAGCCATAGTGATCTTTGTGATTTGTTATGTACACTACAGCGACACAATTATTAACATAAAATATGATACAACAAATTTTAACTCCATAATTGCAGATTTGATTTTAAATTAGGAATATTATCAGACCCTTAGTTGAATCACATAAATGTTAAAAGGCAGATCACATACTCGATAGTCTGATACCGCCAAAGACATTACAGCAATATTATTACTTGTGCTCTACAACAGAAAAAATACATGGAAAGTTATCAGCTCTGCCACCGAGACTTAAAGAACGGACTCTTCCTTCAGTAACTAGGAGAAAAAGATGGACAAGAAACATCAAAAATCTCTATCCTTTACATAACAATGCACATCTGTATGAAATAAAATGAACCGCTAAATATATTGAACACAGAATTCGAAAACTGCCCACCAGTCACGTGGTAAGTTCACAAACTTGTCAAGCAATCGAAATTAATCAAAACAAACAAAAAGGAATTGTTAGGGTGTAATAAACAAGAAATTATCGTATTTTATGATATACAACATAGCAACGAAAATATCATCACATCGTAAAGTTTGACAGTTTACAAAATATGAAACTTATTTCTGCACATTATTTAGGCATTAAATCATGAAATAAATCGATCGCTGTGAAACACTTTTTATTCGTTTTCTATTAAACAGCAATTGATTAATAACTTTCGACAATACATAGTCTGTCGAACAGTTAGAACAGCAATATTTCTTAGTACTGAATACGAAGCTGTAGAAGCCATAAGGATTAAAAGGGATATCAAAACAAACCAATTCTAATTTTTTTATGTTGAAATTAGAAATTGTTTAACTATCAATAATTACATGTCGTTACTTAGATAATGACATCAAAAATAATAGGCACCCTTGAGCACCCCTGATCAAGTTCAAGAGAGTTCAATCAACCCCGGACCGCTTCCCGGAGAGCCGACGGGCGCGGGCAGTCGCGCGCCGCGCCGGCTTGCAGCTGCTCGCCGTCCAGCCGAGGTAAGCCTCGAAGTAATTGTGCTAGAAGGTAGATAAATCTGAAGCTATATATTGACGTGAATTTAGAGGTTGTTCACTGAATCTTCCAATTCTGAATCTTCCTTGGAACTGTTAAAAGTGTCCGTCTCTAAAATCATTCAAAACCGCCAAGGATTACGATTAGGGTATGTATCGAGCCTTAATATCTTAAACAATGAATGTGCACCGAAATGCGCAACTCCACATTAATATTCTGTTCTGCAGTACATTTCCATCTTAATTCTGTTAAGAAAATTAATGATAATTTAGAATTGTTCAGTGTATATTCACAATTCTCATCCTTACACTTAAGACATTTTTAATAAGCTACAAATCGTGTACATGTAGCCTTATATTTTTAGTCCTACTCCTCCAGTGATATTTCGAAAATTGTCTTACTATTTCAGAGTGGATGACATTCAGTGTCTATATTATTTTTAATATGAAAGTCGAAAAGTCCCTGGGTTCATATCAAGGTTTTCCCCATTACATCGATGTTGAAATTATACCAAAGATACATTGTATTGCAAGCAAACTAAAACAATTTTAATTTACAGGGGATGTAATTATTTTCTCCAGATGCAGTGCTTCATCTGTGTCACATACATGCTCATAGCGAGCGCAGCGCAGCCTTCGAAGGAGCGCCCCGTCGTCGCGGCGCCTGAACAACGGTCACTCTTCCGTGACGTCATCGAGTCCCTGCGAGTAAGGTCGCAGCTACCGGAAAACATCAACCACAACGACGACAATGACTTGTCTCCAATATACGACCGATATGACTACGAGGTCGGGCCGCCCGAGCTACCGGGCGACGCGGACTTCGTGCCCCGCCGGAACGACCGCATTGAAATGCCCTCGCTTAAATATAGATTCCCCAAAAGCCTCCATGCAAACGGCAGCGAAATCAAGGTAGAGAACAAAAGAGAAGATATAGTCGTCTACGTCAACACACCGACGGAGAGGCTCGAAGCGAAGTCCACTCCGCACAAGCCTAAAAAAGATCCAAAGCCGAGCAGCAAAGTTAACTTCGTCAAACAGAACGACGACGTATCGGACATGGAGACTGATGAAACAGACGATTACAACAAACCAATAATCAACAGAATGGAAGACATGAGCCAAATTGGAAACAGGGAGTACCAAACGGTCATCAAGCCGACAGTGATCGTTAACTTCAGGGGCACAGTGAGCCACAGGGACGGCGAGATAAGACTGGAGAAGCGAAACAACCCCAAAAGAAAACAGGATTACGATTCGGCGAGGAACATATTCAACATTAGCCAACATATAAAACTGGAGCGACCTAATGGCACTCTGGATGTGGAGGAACAGAGGAACATGCGCGGGGAAGTGAATCAAGGCGTCAAAGTAATTTCTGAACAAATAAAAGACAAACCTGGAGACAACATGACTGCGTGTGATGCGCCTTCGCAACCAGAGCGGGGCGGTGAGCGCGGCGCCAGAGACGTCGACAACATCCTACAGATCATTGTAACAGTTTAAAATCAAATTATTTAACAAGATAACAAGTTGATAACATTACTTCGTGTGAACACAGGTTTTTTATAGTACCAAAATCATGTACAGGTTGATTGGTTATTGATTTAAAAGCTATAAAAGGGTTGTGGTGGTCCACACCGTCTAAAAATCAACGGTTTTTATAATAATTAACAACGTCATGACATATATTACTAAACAGTGCGGAAAAGCTTTTTCAAAATTCGTTTTTATACAAATTTAAATTAATTATTGTTTATGAGTAAGTAAGTTCCAGAAGTAATTAATCTGTCGCAATACGCAATAGAATTTTATATCATAATATAACATTACAATATATAATAAATATAATATATTTCAGAGTAATCATTTTGTACAGTGGGTGGATATTGATTTAAAACCTTCAAAGCTTTTTGCTTAAAAATTAGCTATACGTTCACCCCTTTATAGTATGAAAATCCATAAACAATCATCCTATATATTATTATATATTTTATCGAGAGTCACTATTCGAGAAGTTCGCATAAAGATATATAGATAGACACATATAGATGAACAACTGATGAACACAATGTTTACTCTGCAGTATATACATACAAATATTTCTTTTTCAACTCATTTAGTCATTAATATCATTTTAGATTTACACAGATAACGCTAGCGCTGTTGGTGAAGACGCGCATCACTACATTTTGAAGTACAATCAATTTCGACTACTTCTCGTAAGTTATTAAATACTGAAAAAATATTTATTTTTCTAACCTCAAAAATTATTTTGTAAATTTTATGTGCCCGATAAGAAATTCGAATCTTTGTCGTCAGTAACAATACGTAATCAAAATAACAAAAAGTAATTATGTTAAAAAATCAATTTGTTATTTGTCACATTAAAATGTCACTGGAAAATTTTAATGATTTCACTTATAAATGTCATCGGAACATGAAATTCGATAACTGTTACAGAATAATCTACACTGTCATCATATTAAAAAGAATTATAATATGCGTAGTCAGTATGTGTTTAAACCGATTTATGAATATTTTTGCGATTTCTTAGTTTAATATTTTTGTCTCCTTGTATATCCTTTCAAAATGTTTCCTAAACATGTAGATAAATCATATTATTTGTAATATTCTAAAATAAAAGCGCGGGACCGGTCATCGTGGCAGTCTATGGGGGAGGCCTGTGTCGTGCTGCAGGCAACTATCTGCACGCATGAATGAATGAGTTCTAAAATAACAATCACAAACTTTGAATTGTCGCTCTACCACTCGACCGATTTCCATTCTCTTCTATTTAAAACAAGCATATATATATTCGCTACTATATCTTGGGAAATTTCATCTCATCTGCAGTTTTCTTTTTGTTCCGCCAGAAAATCAAATTACGATTCTCTTATGAGAATCAAGTAGTTTATCTCCTAATCCAGTGGGTAATTTGTGGGGATTATATACCATTTGGTGACATAGGCAGAGGAATCAGGTCGGTGAAGGTGAACGCCAATACATTGGAAGGAGACCTTAAATTTACCACGAATTGTCAGCCCCTCCTACAACGCGACGGCGCCGGCACCCGTGCGGTCAATCCATGGGGTATTGACAAATTGCGTCTCTGTTAGTTATTTCTATTAATACCTTATATTAATAAATCAATTAACTTGAGTTTAATTAATCTTTTCATGTTATTATATTGTAAAAGAAGTGAGGGGCGAAGAGAGAAGGTGAATCATTTAAATGAAAAGATTTAGTTCTTGTTGTTCCAGTTTCCGAAAGATGCGTTTTCTCCTATGCGGTCAAAGAGAAAATCAGTTGATATAAACTATTAACGTGACTGGCAATCCCTGTACCTTACTGGCATTAAAAGATTCTGTGAGAGTATTTTGTGGTAAAGTGTAGTAGGAAACCTTAACAATAGAGAGAGGTTTCCTATCCTTATTTTAATTAACTTTATTGTGAAGTGAATCGCTTGCATGTTCCATACGGAACATCATTACCTAATGCTTGTGTTTATCAAAATTAAATTGCTGCAAAATAATATCATGAAAAGTTCCCACAGTCGCACTTCAGCCGGTGCTCGAAGTCGGTTAGCAACCAGCGAATAAAATATGGTTCAAGTGACAGCTACAAAAGGCAGCGCACTGGGGCCTTGCTACTTATTATTGTCATCACCATGTTGGACCCTGTAAAGGAATACAAAACAACTTTTATTATCGGTTGTTTTTTCGCAAATAGAATTAGCGCCATCTCGTACGAAGTAGAGGAACTATACAAACACACTGATCATAGATCAGTTCAAGTCGGCTGCCTGCTATCGTCTATAACACAAACGTCGCTAAAAAGAAATGTTTAAAACGCACGACATCTCTTACGTCGATATGTATCTGCATACAGCATCTGTAGCAATAAATAAAATAAATAACATTAACTCTGCTTTGTAGTAAGTTTACTTACTATCAACGATATGTAAAGACATTTTAGATGCGAGTTACTGAAGCTCGATTTGCAAGCGCGATAACTGATCAATAAAGTAGAGAAGTTATTGGCGGAAGTGTGGCACGCCGGCGCAGTCCTGGAATTTCTCGTTCTTGCTGAAACGCGCGTGGGTTCTTTGTTTACTACTGGTTACGAGAAATAAAATGTACAGAGGTGAGAAAATTCATTTTAGAAAAGTACAACATAGCAAGAGATGCAGTTTATATTTTTAGTTTTTTATTTATATATACAAGGTGATAGTTTATGGAAATAAAAGCCTTAAAGGTTGGCTATGTAGCTCGTTTACTGTCAATTAATATAAGGTATACTGTATTCAGAAATCATTGGCATGCTAAAAATAATAAATAATGTAATGATAATATAGAAAAAAAGCGTTTTCAGAATTCACATTACTACATATTAAATTATAATAACATCATTGCAAACTGTACTGCCAGCAGTTTTGTCGCATTCCAATAGTTCAAGAGTGATTGAAAATAGATAAAAAGTCCCAACCAAGACAAATAACAAACCATCATGTTCATCGTCACTAGTGCTAAAATGTCGGGATGATAAAATACAGTAAAATGCACGGAATGCCGCAACAAGCTTTATAAACATGTACTCCAGAACCACACCCGCGCACATATTCAACATGCACCGTGTCTCAAGTTCAAATTTGTCACTCTCTGTCAAATTTGTTATACAAAACCATGAGAAAGTAACAATGGTTTAGATAGGTCTGTACAAGTTTCACTAAATATATAAAAAGGGCGACAAAAGGTAAGAAACTCTTGAATTAATTATAAAAAATGTATGTAGCCTAAATTGGGCAGCAATAAATCAACTTTTGGTATTAAGTTCTATAAGAAAACGACATGTTTTTTTAAACCCAGTTTGCATCATTTTTTGTCTACGATCAAAGACACGGAGTCGCTCATCATTGTTCTAAAGCAATGCTACACCAATTGCATAAATATTATGATCAAGAACCACATCCACCAGCTCTTATAGTTCATTATTGTCTCAGCCATATTCCTATAGCTGAAACAATGATGAACTTTAAGAGTTGCTGTGCCTGCCGCTGAAAAAACGCTTCCCCCATAGACTTTTATTAGTTCCGGTTGGGGGCAGCCTGCATTCAGCGACTTTCAACTGCCTTAACGAGGTCGTCTGTCCATCTTGTGAGATGTTCTACGCTGCACTTGTGGGTCCATCTTCTCCCTTCCAGAACGCTCCCTCCTAGAGGCTCCACCCGCCATCTAATTCATCTCTCTTAAGTAAGCTACAATATATCAACCCCTGAGGGCGGTAATTTTGGAGCGCCAAAAAAAAATAACCGCTCTTGGCGCGGAAAGATCTCGATGTTCTATAAATGTACTTTTATCAGTACAAAAATATACAACCTCGTTTTTATGCCGAATTGTCAGTCGGCCGACATAAATAGGTTTCTTATTAACTGGAATCAGTTATTGGCGTATCATATCCAACCTGTTTATAAATAAAAAATATTAAGAATTCGCACCGCGTCTGCTCGCTGATTGCACGAGGCGGGTACTCGATCCGAAATTAAGTCGCCCGTCGATTACTTAACGTATAATTACAGGCTCCAAGGTCAAAGCCAAATAACTCATTGAACGGTTCCGCGTCGGGTACGTGTGCAAATCTTTGACATTTTATAAATCCTGCTGCGAAGGTACGCAGAATTGTTAAATAGAAAACCTTCGTGAATCCTCGTTCTACTGTACAGTATCCTTGGTATATTGATTCCGAATGTTGTACAATGTTATCTGTACTTATTACCAGACTTAATATGCTATTAGGGACTTTAGTACGGAGAAGAGCACAGAGAAAGATCTGTCGAGCACACTGGTCCACGCTGACCCCTCAACGATCGCCCGAAAAGCACCCCGACGTAGATCTTTTTTGTCAAGTAAGTTGTACTTAGCTGAGCTACCTGACGCTCGCACTAGTTAGCTATTTTTAATTTAGCCAATTGGTAATACCATACCTGACTAATATTCCTACCTAACATACCTTTAAATGATCCTTCCAATGCTACGTCAAAAGCCTGTCCCAGAAATTAGCTGATATTAAATTACATAGAGATAACGCTGTTATACCTCACGTTCCTACCTCCTATGCTAATCGGAAGTACGTCGTAACTAGGCGTCTAAGCGATACGTTTATAACTAAAAATTACAAGAAAAGAACGTACATATGACCGTTACTTATCTATTATCTAGATCGAGTTCCCAAATAACACTGCAAATGTCAAGGAGGTGTGAGCGGGCGTCGGGTGACATTTCTGCAGCGACCTGGTGCTGCTCTCATATTTGCTTTCATAAATAAGGCAGCGGCAAACGCGGATGTGGTGCGGTACGACACTCAAAGTGGTCGCCGTCAATAGATTACAAATACAGAACAAAAAATCCATGGACTCTCTTTTAAAGGAATCGTCTAATTTTTTTTGGTCTCATATTTGAAAGTTAATTTCATTTATTTACTTCAACCATAGAACGTCCATTGAAAGGCCTCCTCCATAGATTGTCAATAAGACCGATTGAATACGGCCTGAATCCTGAATATTCTGATAATCTAAACAAGGTCGCATGTTCACCTCGTGAGGGGCGTCCTACGCTTATGTCCTGTCCTGTGCTCTTTACGGCAGAAGCTGAAGACATGGGCAGTCAACTGTTCTGCGTACTATGTTAGCTGTCCACGAATACTTCAACTTGCCAATGATCATCATCATTTATAGCCCAGAGGATCAAATCAAACTAAAGCTCTTTTCTTGTAGATCGCAGCGTTCTGCGATGTATTTTTTCATTCTGTTTGCCTTGTAATGGCTTTCGACTACAAACCTCTGCTAATATTTAATACAGATTTTTTTATCCTTTATAGGCGAAGCATTTGACCTGTGTCTCGCCTCATTTTAAGTGAAGGTCTGCGATGGTACATGCTTGCCTAAGTGATACCTACTCACTCTTGTATTTAAGACTTGTAAGTTATAATTGTTTAAAAACAATGACGCCGATAGGTTATTCTACCCGTTGGTTATTCGCATTACAAAAATATTAGATAGGAAAAAAAGAGTGCGGATTGATGAATGCAAATCACTATTTGCATATGGTTCTAGGATGTGGCGATTTCCTCGCTATGTTTTGCCTAGCTGTAAATATCATGTGTTATAATTTTGACAGAATACATAGTGTAAAAACTAACCTTTCATATCCTAGGATTCGAACAGGCAGATAGAGTATTACTCGGTCGGCGAATTTAAGTAAGAATTCACTAAGGACCTTTACTAGGTTGTATTATTACATTCTTTCTGGTGAGAAGCAAAATAACCAGGAAACAAACCAGGTTCGACAAGTTGCGTACGTTGGAACAATATGTATACGTTTATATACAATGCTAACTTCCCGGACAGATATGACAAAAGTTAAACTACGCATTTCTAGCAATTCGACAATTTTTCAATACTAAGCTTGTTTAGATTTGATTAACGTCAAATGATTGACAGCTAGATACAAGTATATTAATATATTTCTCCCGTAATTTTTCCACTCACCACTAGCTGCATGACTAAATGAGGATAAAAAATCAATCGACAAATTTTGAACTAAAAACGAGATTTCGCGGTTAATTTCTATTACATTAATTTAAGATTCATATACCTGTACGTATGGCCAGTGTAAAATTTTAAGAGCGTTCTCACACGACCGCTAAAGACCTTAGTCAGCAACCCGTTTCCGAATCCTAGAGAAAGTTTAAAAAATATAACATCCGCACGAGAAAAAAATTGCTTTCACAATAATTCTTTAGTGTGACTATTTTGTTTATATTTTCATGAAATGAAGCGTCGATAGTA
Organism: Battus philenor; assembly: GCF_028537555.1. NCBI lineage: Eukaryota > Metazoa > Arthropoda > Insecta > Lepidoptera > Papilionidae > Battus > Battus philenor. Next base: position 188,600 of record NW_027181737.1, on the reverse strand, counting down.
TTGTCTTAAATGGAAAAAAATATATTAATTAAACTTTAGTCGCATATACTTAAGTCATCAGTTCATGCAAATGGAGATACGAAATTTGCATAATTGTGAGCTGTCGATAATTAAAGTGCCTTTTGGAGAGCAACGGGCGACACAGTTACCTGCTGCCCACGCCTAAAGGCCTCGCATGCAAGCCTTAAACGACATTTGCTATAACTGTTCCATTATACCATAATGTGACAAGATGAGTAGGATGTTGACCTGGTCTTATAGCGTAGGCACTGTCCGTGTCGACCTCTGACGATTGTCCACAACAAAAAGCTACGCAAACTCAAACAAAAACTTTGTTGCGCGAGCGCAGGAATGTGAGCGAGTTTTGCGAACTCAATGACATTTTTAAATTACTGCAAAAGGTTTTTCAACAATACCGGAACAGGACGGAATCACACTGCCACGGGAATAATTCTACTATGCAAACTAAATTTCCCAGAATACTACTTCTAATTTTTCACTTCGAATATGCGCTGTAAATATTAAAATTTTTGCAGCGCTACATTAAAGATAAGCTTTAAACATAAAGCAAATAAAATCGAATAGTCTTATGATATCTTTATGTATATAAATCTGCGCGTGTGGTCGTTATAGCTCTTACCTTAAAAAAAGTTTAAAAGGTGTCCGTATAAATTCTTTGGTATACTTTGAAAAACAAAGCTTTTTGACAAACCTTACGTATTTTGGTATCTTTTACAATTTTTCTAACAAACGAGTCATTTTAGAGACAGAAAAAGGAAATTGATTTGACAAGCGCAACTAGTGACAATATAACAAGGACTATCTGTTCACAGTGGCTGCTCCAATTTTGTGGCTGTACTATTTGACAAATTTCTCTAATATGCACATTCTGCTTAGGGAAGATGACGAGTTCGTTTGTCGCATTGATAGCTAATGCTAAACCTGCACGCGGCTTGCTCGGCGCGGAGGCTGCGGTGTTAATCACCGTCAAATGTCACGTGAGCGTTCAACATCCACACGGCTAGCGGTCGCCCGTGTATCTTGTGATTCGTTAATTTATTTCTAATTTTATTTTAGCCAATAAAATTGACCATCTTTGATGAACCGGAATTAGGCGAGTTTGGGATCAACGCACGGACCGCGGAGGCTTTAACGGTTGACGTATTGGTGACCCTGCCCCCTCCCAAACCTCCTCTCCCCGCCGACGCCCGAAATAAATGACGTCACAATATATTAGCAAACATTAAATATGTTTTATAAATTAGACACGAGGTTCGGTTTAGTTCAGTACTAGAAGAGGTTAACAGGAAATATAGCAAGTAAAACCTTATCTTGTTTTTATTGCTGCTGGCTGGTTATTGACGGCTAGAGGTGAGTTCAACTGGAGCAGGTAGCGCGCAGTTAGGTCTCAGACTTGTCGCACTTCGTGGGACGCGGGGCCTTTGTGGTCGGCCAGCGTGGGAGGAAAACAATTTATGAACGTTAGGCAAAGCTTAGAGGCACATACAAATGCTGACAAATGCAGAGTTGCACTACACGTGAAGTTAGGCTTGTACTTTAAGTCCAAAGTCCAAGTCAAAATAACTTTATTAAATGAGATCATATAATAATTAACAATCGTCAGTTTAAAATTAAGTTTACCTTAGTTCTTAAGGCGCCATTTACTATGAAGAACTAACAAGAAACTCAGTAGGTTTGCCGTTTTTGTTGTTTATTTTTTAAATGGAAATAGACTAAATAATCTTTCAAAACTACAACCATTTTAAATTACTAAATTATTGAAAAACAATTGACCATCCGTTTAAAATACACGGTGATGACCATGGAAGGTCTGGCAATGAAAAAATGTGCCGATAGCGGTAGACTAGTACCAGAACATCAGAACTGTGACTGTTCCGACAGTGTAATGGGTATGCCAGGAAGCAATTGTAAGGAATGTGAACCGTACGGAAGACGCTCCTCGTTGCTATGTGCAAGACATCGTTCAAGATGAACACTTCAGCTCTTTTCATGAGTGCAGCGTCGAATATCAATGTAGTCAAAATGTCATCCAAGGTCCCGTAGAAAAAAAAAAACACTAACAGGAAAATTGTGGTTATAGGAAACTATCAGTGAAGGTGAGGAGAGACGACCAACTAATAATTTGAGTCGTAAATACAAAATTGTACAATACCGTCTCAGGAATTTATAACTACATTTCATAATGTCCCAAAAACTAGGTCACAAATTTCTAGCAAAGAGAGGACGCGAGGCGTCCACGACATTGACGATCAGTGTTATGGAGTGTATAAGTTATACTTTTTTTAATACGAGCAAATGACATTTGCCCACAGGCATTTAAGGTTTAATTGACTTTAAAGCGGCGAACTGTACTAAGAATGCTTAACTTCTTTGTACTAAGCCCGAGGGTTTTTTTAGGATCATTTATGATATTCTTACGAAATTTTCTTCATTTTTTATTTAATGTAAATTTAGAGGTGCACCAATGATAATATATTTACTATAACATGAAATTTAAATAGACTAATAATATGTACAGACAATTCATTAGTTCAGTAGTAGCAAGGTTCATTAGTTAGTACCGAGATAAACATTTTATTTCTATTGTTACCCTTATGAATTTCACCAGTGTACAATTACAATTGCCTGCGTTGTACAAGAAGGTTCCTGTGCAGTGCAGGATGTAAATCCGCAAGATGGAAGAGAAACGCTGGATTTGTACCATTGCCGCATAACTTTCAAATCGCTTATGCGGAAACTCAATGAAGTGACTGCGGAATTAGGTCCTGAGACGAAGAGTCGAATAACATGATCAGTTGCAGTCCGCGTAACCGAATGCAATTTTTTAAAATCCGTTCTTAGCTGATGTCTACTTGCTAAAAGAAAAATTATTACAAAATTTTAAGTCTCCATGCCTTATAGTTCTAGCGACGTGGTGATGAATCCATACAAAGGTGGAAATCTCTTGTGTATAAATAGATTCATATTTAGAATGCATATGCAGATGCACTCTATTGTTAACAACATTTCGTTTAGCGCGCAGTGAGTCACGGCCGCGGGCGTCGGTTCGTCCTTGAAATAAAAACAAATGACAAAGAATGCATTTAAACTTGTTAGCCTGGCTCTTTGACAGGTACACACGCACGCACCCAGCGCCCGCTACTCGACAGCTAACCTTTCTCGTGTTCACGCCATCGTAAAATATTCGGAGGTTTTTATTGTTTACAAAAACAGTCAGAAATTTACACTCCTTTGGATTCATCGCCATTAAAGAAACTTCTCCAACGTTTAAAGATTCACCGGACTCGAATTGGTAGAAAGCTGGAGACACTGGGTAAAGACCGTACATTAGTTATCCTATCAGATTGCAGGATCGCTTAGATACACTTAGATGGAAGTTCAATGGATTGACTGGCGGCCTCCCAAACACTACGGAGGAGTATTTAATGGAATCAGACGTTACCTTGCGGAAGTCCATCCTAAGTAAGAAAAGAACCAATATTTAGCCACTTCCGCACATGCAGTGGTAGTCGTGCAACAAAGTGCACCGCCCGCCAGCTCGCTGATAAATGCGTATGCGGAAAACAATGCCAATTACACAACTGACACCGCCAAATCACTCAACACGTGTTTCACCCCTCCACGGGGCATCTCCAGGAGTTATGTTACACCGATTAGTGACGAGACTCTGTGTTTGGCACGACTGCCACTGCATGTGCGGAAGTGGCTAAATATTGGTCGTTTTCTTACTACGGAAGAGTTATGACTGACACTCGAAACTATGTTCCCACCGAAAGACGTCATAAAATGACAAATTAAATGGTTTTTCTTATTAAGACGTAAATTTAAATTTTAATGTACTTCATATGTCATTTATTTTTATGTTGAAGTTGTTGTACAGCTGTATCCACTTGTAATGTTGATACTCCCTTATCCACACGATGGCCCTTAGTTTTATGTCAAATTATATGTTTCATAATTATGTTTTTGTACCAGTTACTAGTGGATCTAAATAAATAAATGTTCCCAACAAAGATATAAAGCTCATTAGAAGTGTGATAGAACAAAACATGACAATTCCACTTTTTGTAAAAAAAAAGTTTGCCGCGGCATTCGACAGATGGAACAGACATCATAAAACTGTGTCGCTCGTTTGACTGGTACGGTTAAAATAATGTTTATTCCTATAATAAATAGTCGCTGACGTTGAAAGTTTGACGCAAAAGGTGATATTTTTATGTTTCAATGTATTAATAAACAGAATCTAAACCACACATGATATATTTTATATATATCTGGTTGCACACCATACCGTTGCATTTTTACATAAGCAGAGATAGATAATCATTCATAATTTATTCTTATGACCCCAAGATGGGGCAGAGGGCGTCCACAGTACGTCGCCATCCCGAGCGGTCTTGAGCCTCGCGCTTTACTTCACTCCACGTCATTGCAACTGCCTTCACATCTGCAGTGATCGTCCACCGCCAGGTTTGCTTTGGGCGGCCATGTCTTCACTTTCCTTGAAGATTCCATTCTAGGGCCTGCCTCGGTATGTGATCAGGGTCTCCTCGGAGCGTGTAGCCTATCCAGTTCTACTTGCGGCGTTTGATCAGCTGGTCTGGTCTGGCTGTATATCACCGCTTCCAGAGATCTACGTTGGAGACTTCCTCGGGCCAGTATATACCGAGAATACGTCGAAGACAGTTAACGAAGACTAGAGCCGACGAGATTGATACATAATTTAAAATAACAAATACTCTATATATATATATATATATATATATATATATATATATATATATATATATATATATATATATATATATATATATATATATATATATATATATATGTGGAATCAACACGTTTTGTTGTCACTTCTCATTTATTGAAATCAATTTCAAGTGCGGATCATTCATATTGAACACTTACGTCAAGTGAGAAATACCAGAAGAGCCCAATTGACATGATTGCACCCTACAGCTTATAAATAAGCTACGAGCGCTCCACAACCAGGCGCTCACTTTCAAAAGTATCCTTAATACAGTCAGTAAACATTTACATAAAGTGTCGTGCGGCAGGCGCGGGGCGGTGGATCGAGGCGCACTAATTGAACGCAATTAAAAAACAAGCGCCTCGCGAACTTGCCCGGCCATCACAAACATGTCGCAAAACTTACAAAAAGTCATCGGTCAAGTTCAAGAGCGCGTCGGCCAGGGCCGCGACGCACCAGCGAATGGACGATATCGATAACGTCGTACGAAACGAAATAACAACGCTAGCAATCATACTACAGGCTCCTACTTAAAATAATTAAATTCAGTGAAAATAATTAAGTTTTCCTTGATCACTCTAAACAGCGTGAGCCGAAACTCTCTGACGTCGAGGTAAGTGAGTGCCTAGGTAGTACCACCCGCTTATAACCCTATAAACTCCAAATAATGCAAGCAGTATTTCCCAACAGCTACAAAACATGATTGCTCGAATATTAATCGGTTATACTTAACTTATTAAAAACTATTCTTACCAACACAACATAGTACGCTCAGCACGGATATGCCCGTTTACACTGCGACATGAACCATTTACAAGTCTCGATATTACTTGTAATGATTATCTAACACATATGCTGCTGTCAGAGGCAGTTGTCTAGTGGACATGTGTACGTTCCTGTTTGATTACCTAAGTTATTACCTCACCCAGACCTTTAGTAAAGATGTACCAAAGTCCATTTAAGTAGTTCTTATAACATGATACGAACTATAGCTCGAACTAAATGAACGATAGGTCGTTTGCGTTAAGAATATTGTAGTACATCATTATGTATTTTTATGGATAAAATCAATTAATTATGGATGATTTTCTAATTAGGAATTATTTAATTAATTACGAGGCGTGTCTAGGCCCAATAAATGAATTTTATTTATTTATCAATCTCACATATCACGTGACGTATCCTTTTAGAATAAATCTTGAATTTAAATATCAGGCATCGGTACGTGAAGGTTTATTTATTTTGTGTCTATTTGTTTTTTCGTTGAGAAGTACACGATTTTGTTATAACCTTAGATTTCTATAGACCACATAGATTTTGACAAAAAATGGACGGGAATAAAGTAAAAGTGTAAACACTACATGACAATAGTAAGAATTGACTTGTGTTATTAGCACAGGAGGTACTTTAAACGATACCATATGTAAAATTTACATTTCTTAATTAGTAATAAAAATTAAAAAGTGAAGAGATAAAAGTGCACATAGGAGTACGTGAGTAGTGCGTTTTTGTGTGTGTTTTATACGCGTGTAAATGTATTCAAGAGATGTAATTAAAATAATAGTTCTAAGTGATGTATCCTATAATTTGTTCGTGTTAAGATTCGCGAGTTTGTTTCCTGTGATACAATTTTATCCACACTTTGTGCATTAACTATGGGCAGCAACGTCATCTGTTTACAGCAATACCACATTGCAATCGACAACTCGCCTGCTAAACATGGCGATTATTATATATCTACCGCATAGATATCTTAGAGGAGTATATTTCTTTAATGAGCGTTTATAAATTAAAAAGAGGATACTGTATTATATCATCTTTGCTCAGTTTGTACTGAGGAAAGGTTTCATTGGTTACGGAGCATGGCTGAATCCAAATTATAGTGATTTACTACATTCTTAACGCCAAAGAACTACAGAGTAATGTAGGGCTAATAAGACTACAACGTTAATAATATGTAGAGCCTGTTCAGGTGCGATGCGTAGAAACATAACTTGCATTTAATTAAAAATAAACTTTAAAGCACTTTCACCGAAGTACTCGATTGCACTTTCACTTGCAATTCACTCGCGATCCATTTTTGAATGTACCTTCATTAGTCGATGCAGTAAAAGCGATCGCAAATAAATTTAAATTATTGAAAAGTTACTTGTACTTTCACGTGATACATTCTCGACTCTTTCCCACGCCAACTCGAATTTACTCCACCGAGAATTGAAAAAATATTGATACATATTAGACATTTCGTAATTAGTATCGATATAAAATTCCCGTTTCAAATTTAAAATGTAATTTATCTAGAGAGGTATACTTTATAAACGAGGCGATCAAAAAATAAATCTCGATCATAAATAGTCGCGCAAAGGTTACTAGACCAGGCCCCGCGCCGCCACTGTACACTACCGAGCAATGAAAACAGACAACAATTTTGTGGAGATGTAATTACGGTCATAATCAACATTTTATCTGACAGAATGTCGACCGGACTCATGTACCCCTCGTTCTTACATTTATAATCTAATAGCTCTGATTGGATACATTTACTCACTTGAATTTGCTAACCTATTGTTTGGTTTTAGTTAGCAACTCTGTTTCAACCACAGTGCGACAAAAATAATTCATATCGTGGTATCGAATTGAACAAGTATTAGCTACGTTTAATATGATAATTTATTAAGATTAAATATTCCTTCGTTTGAGGTCCAGATTATACGCTAAAAGTACTCTTCTATCTATACACTTATTAAGACTCGTTCCAATTAAGAGTCCACAGACATTGATAAGCAAAGAACGTATATCAAATATTTTGAAAAGCGCTAAAAGTCGCGTTTGGGTTTCGTGTTAACAAACGTTGGCGCGCGGCGTTGCCTCTCACTCGGGCGGCGGAAGGAGACTCGGCAAAAAGCTCGCGGCGCCCGCACGCGCCACACAGCCTTCGCGACCGCAGAGCGCTGCGCACGTCCGCGCACCACGCACCACCACTCGGCACCACCGCACGGCACCATCACACGGCACCATCACACGGCATCATCCACCGCGTCCAGCAAAATGGCGCCGACTCTGCTGCTCTTGGTGAGTCCCCACATAAGCCAAACTTCGGCATAGAGCTTCCTTATCATTATAATTGATTGTCGGTGTCAAAGGATTAAATGTACAGCTCATTTGTCAGCAAAAATCTTGCAGCTTTTACACCTATTTTCAATAACTCTGTACAAAATGATCACTCTGTAACATGTATTTTTTCTATTTATATGCGACCAGCCAATAACTTTTGACAATACAAAGTTTACCGGGAACGATAGTAAACAATAATTCATTTTAATAAGCAGAAATCCGAATTTTAATGACGCTTTTTCTTATTATTGTGCTATTTATTACTTCTGAAACGATTAATTTTTAAAAAGGAGTTACCGAGCGCCAATTGATAGAAAATACGCTAGACCATTACTTGTATATAATTAGCTAAAGAAATAATTATTCAAGAGGAGAGTAGAATCGGTCGGCGTGGCTTTCATTCATCGGCTGAAAAGAGAGATTCAACGTCATAATCTAACATCTGCTATAATTATAATTCATTAAACTGTTCGCCTATATCATTTTAAAATTTTCCAATGCGAATTGCGATCTATTTTAGGATAGTTCGTTGTAAAACTAACAAGAGCAATCTTTTCACTTCAGTTGGGCTAATTTTAAAAATGTCAGTACAAAATGTGTTCAAAGTAGACATTGTTTTAACAATGACGTCACGAAACTTGCGTTTTTAGTTCTAAATTCAAATAAATATTTTATCTGTATTAAAATTAAAATTTAATCGAAACCACAATCAATAGTTAAATAAGGCCGCTCAAGGTGAAACAGCTTGAGAACTCAGCTGCCTCATGCTCCGATAATCACACAGAAAGGCCTTACAGGAGCCAAAGCTTTCGAGTGAAACAGTGACCTATAAAAAATTAATTTTCTCTCGTGGACCCTTCGTTCCAAATTACAAACCAATCGATATATAACAAGTACATTTTCGAAATAAAGTGGATGTCTAAAATAACAGCATTTGATTTTAAATTTTCGTAAATCCACCTACGAGTATTCGACCGCGCCTTGTTAATATGAAACAATGCGCCGGTATATTCACATTTTTATTTTTGTCTAGACATTTTTTTATAAATAATAACCATTTAGCCGGTTTGTTACACTCAATTAATTGACGATATACAATAATTTAATAATTTCGTGTTCTTCGCGATTTTCTTTCATTAATTGAATGTATTGTTATTCACACGTAATTATGTAATTTAATGCCTGCGGCGGAGACCTTTTTTGTTGCCACAGTTTTTACGTAATTACAGTGCATTCAACGTTTCTAAAGATACAATCGTATACATTCTTTGTGGGATATACTTAGTCCGGGCAAAACAAACTTCGTTCAAGTCGCGCGTAGTTCATCTGCAGCAGATCGAACCACGACCTGCATACACACTCGCGGCTCGGCAGCGACTAATTCTAATGTCAGAGACGCGCGCGGGCGGAGGGAAGACGTAGTGATGTGCTGCGATTGTTTACACGAAGTCATTTTGTCGATAAATATATTTTTTTTTATTTAACAATAACATGAGTAATTATATATTTCACAAACAATTCAAAATTAATAAAATCGTTAAAGAATAATTTAAAAATATAAAACATTTTTTGTAAATTTCAAAGTAAAACTGTTGCTATTAATTTTGATCACAGCTCAAATGTAAAGGGTAGAAACAAAGATCATAAATGTCGATAAATATCAATCGTGAATTTTGTTTATGTGAGATATACATGCGATAGTGGTCTAGATGTGTGAAGGTCAGGTGTGCGGCGGGCGGCGGGCGCGCGCTCGAGCCCGCTGAGTTGTTTAGGCCTTCACGCGTCCGTCCGAGCCGAGCGCGATGCATTCTAACGCCAGCTGATTTTATCTTGATGACATTTTATTGTATTAGGCAAGGTGACTATCGACTTAATGCGCATACACTTTCAAAATTATTAGGTTTTTGGCCAGGTCTAGTACATGATGGCTTTGCCAGTACAAAAACTCGCGACGACAGAAATAAAGTTAAGAAGATATGTGAAACACATTCTATGTTAGAGCTCATAACGAGGACAATGTTTATTCAAAGCATGTATATTTTTATGATCAAGCCCAGGTTCAGCTGAATGCGATTCAAGCAAGAACCTTGGTTGAGGTCCCCTCGATAGAGCCCTTACGAGCAATCACTCCATAGAGCTATTGCTTGAGTAACGTGAAAGCTTGGCAACTTCCCCGATGCAAAAATTAACCTGAGGCTTCCAATGTTATGATTTATAGTCACTTTATTGACAGTAACTTAGTAACTCGCCAAAATTCTGAATCACACTTCGAGTTTCCGTACCGCGACCTTTAGGTTTTGTAATAAAACGTACAGGGATAATATCCTTATGTCTCATAGCAACAACAATAAATTAACGAAGATATCAATGATTTCGTTGTAACTGCGCTACCAAACTTTTATTATCCATCTCGCTCTAATTTCTATACAGTTATAAAATTACAAATATAATTTAACCGTACCGTTTTGTCGAGAGTGATATAGTTTTGCTATCGCAATTCTTCGCTCGTTGACAACTCTGATGTGATATTATAAAAATTACTCATGAAATTATAAATTCGTATTCAACTAAGAGTCCACCCCTGACAGTTATAAAAATATTATTATAAAATAATACGCAGCACTATGTGTACAACACTATCAGTTGATTGAGCTGTACAAAAATTTCAACATAAAGACAATATTAGCTTATTTCCAATCATTTGAACATATGAAGTTAAAATAATAACTTAATATTTGGAATTAATATTAAGAGAGGCAAACTTAAAATGGAATCCATTAAAAAAGTATTTATTATTTACCGGTTAGAAGCTATAAGAGTACGCGGACCATCTCCTCCGCTGGTCTAATCGAGGAGCCATGTGGCTCTGAAGTGAAGACCAGGGGCCGACAAGCGCGGCGTGGCGCGTCTGCCCACGGGATAAACAGAAGATCACGTTGAGATACTCTTAGCGGTCACGTGGTCTTATTGGAAATTTATGAGAGAGACCTACGTCCGGTACTGGATGTCGTATCACTGAAATAACGATGATGAAAGCAAAGCATATGATGACATGGAAATATATCATCATTTATTTCTTCAGGTCGTTTCGTGACGGACAAGACCTTTAGTAGTTAATAAACGTTTATTTGTGGTTAATAAATTATGATTTTTAATGACGTCAACTGACATGTAAACTGATGTAAACATTTCCTGCAGCATTCGCTGTAGTACACAGGTATATGATAAAAGTAATTTATCAGACAGATACAGCCTAATTATCGTGCGAGCCCACTCGGTGCGGCGCCGCGACGCTCGCAGTGGGCTCGACAAAGTCATCAACATTAAAACCGCAGGGGTCGTCGCTCCCGGCCCCCGCGCCCGCGTGCGCTCGTCATTTGGTCGTCATTTGGTCGCCGGCTTGTGTTTTTCTCGCAGACATGTCCTGCTTAATGCGCATTAGCCTAATGACGTACCAAACTCATTACACGTCCGTTTTTTCGATTCGATAGCAACTTAATCGACGAGAAAACTTAATTATCATAAAACAAACTTTTTGTACCCTGGCAACAGTTATTTTGTGTCTGCTTACTAAGATATTACTTAGTTAAGCGTCCAACATAGCTTTATATGCACAGATTGAATCCGTAGTCCAACTAGTTTTAACTCTTCCTAAAGAAGTTTCTGTTCGTATATAGATAGTGACAGCTACGAAATAATTGTAACCAAGCGGATTGGGGTCGCCTTTTTGGGGATATCAAAGTCAAATCTGGAAACATAATTTGCTGTTTTACATAAGAGAAAGATGAAATAATATGAAATAATTTATTTCAAAACATATTATTCACATTGAAACTTTAAACAAGAACGTAGATGACGCAAATGTTTCTAGACCAGATGCAAGGTCGATGAGGATCTTATATTCACTTTATTTATTTCGTTTAAAATTTTATGTCCCTTAGTATTTTGTACCGTCCTAAACAAAAAGGCACGGACTACAATAGATGTCTGCGAAGGAGTTCGGAAGAGTTTTGTTTGTCATTAAACATTATGAGGTTATGAGCTCTGAGCTTTATGAAACCGTTGATAAAATATTTTATGTAAATTTTACGACAGAAGCACAGCTCCTCGCATATGCTAATAAAGAGTATTTATTCTATAGCATGTCATAGTTTCTTAGCAACCAAGCTTTTTTATTTTCCACGAACACTCATCTACACTTATTCTATTTTTTGTCACTGTTTTTACATTTTAAATTTAATATTCTATTTTTAAATATTAATAAATGTGTATATGTATTTAAAAATTTATAATGATATTCTTTTCCGTTTCTAACTGCGACACGGTGATTCGACTAATGCAGTAAGCAATAATCAAGCAGCCAAATAAAATATTAAACCGTGTCTGTGAAACCAAATAAAGAATATTAATATTGTCATGTTACATGAGCCTCGTGCCTTTCATATAGAAATGATATTTTTTATTTACTTTTTTTCCCGTTCGTCGCGGAAAGGCGGCAAGGCGGAAATCTGTGAATGCGGGCAGCGCAGGACAGGTGATCATAGTGATCTTTGCAGTGGGCATTCATCAGCTGATATGATGATGATGAAAGAATAGATCCTGTACAAAAATTATACCAGTTTCTCTTACGTTAATTTCGATTAATGTTCATAGTGTGCACGTATTGTACTCAATATTCATTCGAGTACCGCTATAACAACTCCAATGTATATCTAGTTTGTTTCAATAAATCGAAAGAAAGGCAATTTCCCTACCCTACATAGCACAAAGCGGCACAACCGCTGAATTACTCACAGTGTCACGTAAACTTTCCCACTCGCAGATTGATGCATCCCCGACTTTCCAGAGGCAGCGGAAACGAGGGCGATCGCGCCTTAAAATGCTACGTGAAGCTTTGTACTCGACCTGAGTTACCTTGTTCGACGCAATGCTAAAAGTTTCTAACAAATTTATGAGCGCTTTTCGTACTATTTATCTTGACTTCAGAAATTCTTCGATAAATACAAATCAACTCTGCAAGCGTCCATAACTCAGATTTGAACAGTTTAAAATCTCTCATCATATGTAGCACAATTACTACATAATAATAAAAATTTAAGTTCTGTTATCTATTTTTAAAAAAAAATTTGAACCAAGGATATAATAATATGATTTAATATATGTAACAACAAGATATTTTAATGTATTTTCATACTTTTCAAGTACAATATATCCCTCTAGTCGCCCAATTACGTCTGTATGACGTGAAACAATATACTTTCACTTGCACAAAACTTTCCGTTCGATATTATTGTATTTATCGCTTACGTATAAGTAATAATTAATAATGACACATTTAATTCATTATAAATGTCGATTTTTAAGAAACAACATTATGGGTTCGAAAAAACTTGATTAAAATTTTTCATCATTCTGTTCATTCATTCATTCTTTTAGTTATTATATTATACAGACTATGATTACAAGTAAGTCAGACGAAAACATATTTATTTGAAAAACCAAGCGAGTGGAACTAAAAAAATAATTATTCTCAATTAATGTGACATTTTAATTAACTAAATTATTAACAAAGACGAAATAGTGAGTAGTAAGTGACTCTTTAAAATATTCTTATAATTGAAACCTTCAACCAATAGAACACATTCTGTAAAACCGTAAGATTATACAAGAAACTTCTTAGGCAATACATCATCAATAAATATATATTTCTGTGAGTTCATAAAAACATCAAAATCGTCATCAAAATGTACTAACTGTTCCGTTGACTAGGTCATAACACTTGTACAACTAGTACGTGTTATCTTTCGGTAAATTTGTTGAGTGAGGATAGGAATGAGTCAGGTCTACAAGACCTCTGCATCATATAACAGCAGCCTCTAAAAGCCTTACAATTGTACACTAGCTTTAAATTTACAAGATCCGGTATGGTTTTCGCCTCATTTTTCAGCTGCAGACTGGCGCAATTGACAACTGCAATATATTTTTTTAATTGTCAGTTTCAGGAAGTAAATCCGTAAATTAAAATTGTATTTTGATAAAATTGAGCTGTGATAGTCCGGCGAAAGAGGACTGAGACTTACGATCCTAATTCGGGGGTTCAATTTCCGGAACACAATTTTATTCTTCTGCCTACAAAAAAGTTTCCAGAGGATGGCTAGCATCGTCTTCCGCCAAGACTTCACTGCTGTACTTCGTCGCCAACACGTCTGTCAAACATGGTAATTATGGTATATTTTCCCATAGATATCTTTGGATGAGAGCTATGTCTTGCAATGGGCGTCAATATGGACTGCAGTAGCACTTGCAGTAGTTTTATTGGATGATATGATCATTATTGATAAATACAATCCACAAGTTCTAGCGAGCGACATAGTATTGAATAACATCGTTGTTTCCTTGAAGGAAGGCTGGTCCTCAATTCAGAGCCTGTGGACCCCGAGCGACCGTTGCTAGGTCAAAAGCTGTCAGATCTCAGCTGCGTACAGTGCCCGCATCTGCGGCCCCTTCGACTGTCGCCGCTTTCACCGCGCATTGTCCGATATCTAATAAGTACATTTCGATTTAAAACTTTCCAATTTGATTCGGAGACCAAAACAAATGAATGTTTTATTTAAATTCATAGAGCGGCGAGTGGAGCGATAAGTGACCGCTCGCGTGTTTTTGGCAAAATTATTTTATTTTATTTTGCGCGATTTAACTAAAATTCAAATATGTGACGCTCGACTCTACAGCTTTTTAAAACATCGCTGTTCTGTTCGTCACAGAGAAATTAAAACAGCTGTCTTTAATTTCTTTGGAAGCATAATTATAAATTCACAACTATTTCTTTCTTGTTCTATTTATAATTTCACCAACTGGTATCCAATTATTCGGAAAGTTAATTTATATATACTTTGCAAACTCGCAAAAAGAAAAAAAGCTTAGATACTTGCCTAAGCTTGTCATTCTTTTTTATCAACTGTGTATAGTCTTGCAAAACATTCTCGTACACTAACTCTGAAGTATCAATAAGTAAATTAAAATGTTTATTAAACAAAAACTCATTTAAAAATTTATAACAGTGTAAATATTTTTAATAATAAAGTTTGTAAATTCATTGTTCTAAAAACTGTATTAAGGATATTTCTCCTAGATCAGGACTCGCTTGGAACCATTGGCATTATTAAGAAGTTCAATTTGATTCTAATTTCAAATCGAGCTCTTCTGGTACACAGATGATCAATGTAAATGTTTGAAGATGACTATATATTGTTACTTTTATTCTATCTTCTAGTTTGCCTTACCAATTCCCCGATGCGCCGCTAGATGTATATATTCCAGTAGTGAAACTAAGTACTATGCTCACGGTGGCATTAAGATTGAAATCGTGTCCAAGTCCACAGCTACAGTGGTCGCAGTTCACTCTGGAATTGCTCCGGTAAACAATAACCTACTTAAATGTTAAGTATTTTTCCATTATTATTTTTTACCCTTTTCATAACCTTCCAGTTAATTTACAGCAGTGAATTTAAAGTTTTATTTATTTTTTAACAACTAGATCAGTGAGATACTTATGTATTCGATACATTATATTCATATCAACGCATTTCACCAATGTTAAATTAAAGAAATCTATGTTCGGAGAAAATTTGTTACAAATAGTGAATATTATGTAATGTAGTATAACTTTTCATTTTAAGTAACTATGTATAACTTTTACGGGAATTATTTTTTTAACGCTGCTTTTACGAAACGGACACGTTTTTGTTCCGGCCGTTACTTTTTTTATTTATAGAAAACCCACGCATCAAAATAATAAGAGTAATATGTTATATGCAATTGACTGCATCTCTTGCATTCGCAACCTTGTGTCATTGAGACGCAATGTTATACAAGGACAACCTGTATTTCAACTCGTAATTACCGTTTCAGATGACACAATGTATAAACAATGTAAAAATGTATAATACAATGTCTTGTCGGTGTCGTTTATACTCCATAGACAGCTATTGTAAGGTATAGTCCTCATTCAAAGGCGGGAGTGATAGACCATAATCGCAAAACTTGGCAGAAGTCGCTGCTGCCCAACCTCTGGAAATTCGTTTGTGAGCAATGGCAATGTTATTTAAATAATGCAAACAATTTAAATTACATAAGATTTAATTCCTGGAATTGACCCCGCGACCTACGATCGCGAGTCTCAGTGCTCTACCGCTGGACAATGTGTGTGTGTAATGTAAAAATAAATTCACAGTTATTGATTGCATTATACAGATTAAAATCATCTATGTCAAATAAATTATAAAACTAGTAGGAAATGGAATAGTAGATAAAATACCTTGTTATGCTCTAGAATTATAGGATATCCATAAACCCATAGTGCTAGACCAACGACTGGTTCTTAAAGAGACCTTGTACTCTCCCCTTTTAGCTAAGTATCGTGTCCTTCTGTAATTATGTTCGTGGAGTTCCAAGTTAAAGCGCATTGCACTTCTAAGTTCGCTTCACACGAACACGTTCCCACTAGAACACTGATGATGCGATACAATGCCATCTGCCCTACTTACCAACTTAATGTCGTTGTTTGTTGAACTATTGGCAAGTGGACGGACGGGTCGTCGCTCAAAATTGACTCCAGCGCGTCGCTAGAAAGTGGACTGAGTCAATAAAAACGCGACGCCTTTCTAATACCGACCGGATGCTGTGGCGCTAATGGAAGTCATTATTCCAACTGATTCCTCTAATTAGAGAACATCAATTAATCTTAAACACTGCCGACCACCGATACGGAGAGCAACGCGATGTGGGACGCATAAGTAATGTCATATATTTCTGTAATCTGTACAGAAAACTATAAATTATGGTAGTTTGACAACAGCAACCAATCACGTCGAGATTCGATTCGAATTGACGCTCATAGAGGAAAGGGAGACGACTATGAAACTGTTCACACACTGCATCGCATTGTGTACTCGCACATTATTTATACTTTTCTCAATAATACATAGTTTAAAAAAATCAACCCAAAAAAGTTAACTGCTACACATACACATGACTTACTTTACTACAGTAATATACATGATACATACAGTAATATACAAGATGATATAAGTGTAAAAGCTACAACGAAATGACTGTAAGCAACAAAAAGTTTTAAATCCTTTACACCTATTTATTATCACCACATGTAAAGTTATCACTATAAAATTTGTTACATTAATTCATTTTTGCTATTAGAACGTGACAAACCAATAACTTCTGGTTGTTCAAAGTCCACAGAGACATGATTCCAACATAATTTCGTACTGCATTGTAATTATTAATTATTTCTGAAGCCGTTCATTTTTGGATAAGTTATGACCTATGCGTTCCCCCTTTAAAGCTTTTACACCTTTAACCAAACAATTTGTATATAACTGGAATATCAATTGAGAGGATTTGGACATCCTCGACTCTAAATGTGTATTCAGCGACAGCGCAGGCTAAGGTCAGTTTTTTAAAACGTTTGCGCCTGGTAACACCACTGCGGCTATAAAATCAATTACGACTTTCATAACGGCACTAGATGAGGCTACGCAAGAGAGTGCAGTTTGCTAGAAATGAGGTATCGCCTGCGCGCCATCAGCTTTTTCCGAAAAACATTATCGTATCATAAAAACAAGAAATATATACTTATAAATAAAAGTCAACGAAGTCGCCTCGATGCATTTGCATCATCGTATTTGTTTTTTTTCATCTACTTTTAATGTAATAAGGCGGCATCGCTCGAGCCTCGCACAAGCTTTGACATATCCGCGCTGTGAATTAAACAAGTCGCTCATTTTGACGCACCTAGACGAGCGACCGTCCGCAGTGTGTACCTGCCGAATGAGTCTCGGCTGGTAACAAAAAACCAGGTTATAAATTGACTTCTTTCATTTATATATTTATTCATATTATTATTAACATATATTATGGAGACATACTGGAATCATACCGAACTTGTATTTGCAGTATTTAGTATGAATTGTGTGCAATGGTAGCCCAACGGTACAGGACTGAAACTTGCGATCGTAGGTCGATGGTTCGGTTACGGATACGTTCTTACATAATTCACACTTTATCCATTGATTATCTAGCGTTGCTACAGCTCACAAACAAGCTTCCAGAGGATGAGCAGCAGTGTCCTCCGTGTACCGTAATACCACACTGTGATCGCCAACACGCTTGCATGCCATGGTGATTTTAGCATATTTCCACGTATATAAATCTCTAGGAAAAGCCTAAACCTTGCAATGGTTATATGGACTGAAATGACCACACAAGAGTGTATTGTAAAATGTAACACTAAGGAAATTACACCAAGCATATGCTTATTTATATATCCTTTTTACAAAGTTTGTTAAGGCGGACTTAATGCTGCTGCTGTTTTCTGTTGATGTTCATGTTGTTAGCCTTGCGGGTTTTCACAACTTCGTCGGCTACAGGGCTCGCGGGTCTTCGACCCGCGAGCTAATATTTACACACTATCCTACTGCCGTCTCTCGGTGCGTGTGTGCGCTGCGAGGGACTTGCTTGTGTTGCTGTAGCTTTTCTCCTTCGATGTTGGTGTTGGAGTCGGCGTCGGCGTCGGCGTTATCGTTGTCGTTTCTTCGTTGTCTTCTTCTTGCTACTGTCTTCTGGCAGTAGCTATTCGATGCGCCCTCTTGGTCGGGCGTGTCCTGGCCATTTTGAAAGTGGTCTTCTTGGTGATGGCCCCCCTTGGTGTTTTCGGGGGGCGTTTTTTAATGCCTTTCGGGGTCGGAGCGTCCTCGTCCGGCACTGCGTGGCGTGGGCTACGCTTTGCTGTTGATGAGACTTAATGCTGTTGTAACATTTCTTACGGCAATACATAGTGTATGTATATATATATATATATATATATATATATATATATATATATATATGATGGATGAAATCCACCATTATTAAAACCGGATGTTAATAACCTAACTTTCCTCGGCTTAGTGAGGAAATGTCACATGTTAGTGTTACAAGTGGCGTGTCAAAATGTACCATGTGAAACTTATTACCATCATGCCCTGTACTAATAGCTTTGCTAACAATACAACAAATTACTATTCATCCAAATTTTAATAACATTATCTAGACAGTTCAACCGACAACATTTGGAAAGGACTAAAAGCAAACAACATAATTAATATACAGGTCTTTATACATAGTTGAGGCGGGAACATATCGTTGCTGGGGAGGCCTATGCCTTGCAGTGGCTTCTTTCAGCTGACGCGACGACGTTGATTTTTAAAATTTATATTTTTTTAAACTTATGTGATCAAAAAATCAAAGACTTCACGTTATCAAGACAAGCTGTAGTTATCATTTTGTACCTGCGTATAAATTCAATGATTTCATTGGTAGACGGAAATGCAAACGAACGATCATGAGATATATTATATAAATAACTAATTACTGTAAATTAATCACAACTGCTCGTGCTGGTATACAGCATAATATGTTTCATAAAACGTTAAAAATTTTATATTTTATTTTTGATAATGAGGTCATGCCCATACATCACGAAAAAGCATGAATATTAATACTGTATATAAATTATAGAGGAATTGTAATTGTGAATGTCATTTATGTAAATAAAAAACGTTTCCTTGGCTTATGTGCATTGTTGGTTGGTACAGGTGTATTATTTATTGATATAAACAAAAAATACAGTACAGGTTGCCGTTTAAGTAATTGTTCTATTGTGTTCTTTTGTAAATGACATATAATATAAAATTTACAATATATATTACATTAAAAAGTGTTTGAGGCAACAATTGAGATCATTTTAAGAGAAAAATATATCTCCAGTGCAACCTATTGCACAATCAAAAGCACGTCGACCTTAAAGCTGGGACGTTATACTTTATTATATTTGTTCTATTCTTCTGTACGTTTTCAAAACAATGGCGGTGCGAGTTTCAAGCTTGATTCGCTCCTGACCGTTCTCGCCGAAACCACAAAATAAAAGCGCTTTAAAGTTTTTCCCCGTAGTTTTCATCTCCATGAGAAAGTCTGGGCTTTTTGTGTCAACGCCCCCTTACATCTCCGGGACACTATGTGGAGGGCACAAAAAGCCTTAAAAATAATTCACGCCTATTGTGTCGTATAGAATGTTCACAATTGGTTTTGGATTCTAATCCATCTAACAAAAGGCTGACTTCGGAATACAGTGACGCAAAGTAGAGCATTCGAGTGGTCAAATTGCACTTAACGTTATCGCTAATAAAATGCCAAATTCCTTAGTCCTCCTTTAAAGAATAATGTTTAATAATCTCCGACAAAAGTCTATTGTATCCAATGTTACTGCTTTAGAAAAACGATATTTCAAACAAATTCAACTCAGTCTCCAATCCCTAACGAACAAGCTAATAGCAAGCGGCAAATCTGCCCAGAGCTCCAACTTCCCGGGTCTCCGATCATCAGAACTGTCACAACAGCTGCAAAACAAGAAATGTAAATCGCTAATCTAATAGCATTAAAATCAATTTAACCGACTTTAATCTGGAGATGCCTATATGTGTTATTTTTAACATTCCAGGTGATGTTGGCGAATGTAGCTGTAGAAGTTTGCACACTGCCGGCCAGCGTGTAAGTACATTTACTTGAATATTTAACAACAAACAAACACGCAACCCGCAAACGCGTCCGGAGCGCGACCAGAGATCGACCTAATTGTAAAACATTTCTATTGGACCCAGGCAGATTTGTTTAGCCCCCGGTTTTGCTAGCACACTCTGAAATAATACAATAGTTCGTGTAACCCACACTCGCCTCATTCGCCAGCACCGCGCTAACCTTGCACTCGTCCGGCCGCCTTGCTGCACCTGCTTCAGGTACGCACATTAACTTGTCCGCCGCACGCCAGCTGCATTGCACCCCCGCACGCTAAATAACACGCTTGGACCCGGTACACCAGCGCGATGAGGAACCAACCGCAACAGCAATAAAGATATCCGTGTCTACGTTTCAGACCTTCGGCGGAGGCAGTATCAAAAGAATCAGAAGCTAACCCAGAGACTAGCAAATCATTTGCCTCTAATGCGAACACAAACAAATCTGATGCAAAAGCAATATTAGACAATATCAAAATAATCAACGATGGGTTGGATAAAAATAATGATCCACAAACAGTTTCAAATAAATCATCTAAAACTGACGCGGGATACGTATTAGACGAAGCAACTTTGGATCGAATAAAGGAAATTATTGCTGCCGTGCAAGCAGATTCTTCTCCTCGAGGAAACAAATATCAAGACACGAATTCTTTGTTAGACGACGACTTAAGTCAGCGCTACTCAAAAGCGTTAAGACTCAACAATTTCAACAACGCCATTTTACCAGCAACTTCTTTGCCGTACATCACAACAATGCCTGTGATGGTTATCCCGCAGGCACAAGATTCATACGGTAAGACCGCTATGAGCATGACGCAGTCGGACAACTATCAAGGGAGGCAGGACTCGCAGTTTCCGTTCCCGTTTCCATTTCAACTGCAGTGGCCGCTCGCTTCATTTTTTCCAATCTTGGTGAAGGACCCACTACTCGGCCTCCTGCACGGCGGTGGCTGGAATAATTTCCTAGAAATCGGACAAAGCGCTGACGTGTGCAGCCGCCGTCAGAAGTCGCGTGGCACTGATGAAGTAACTCAAGAGGTTTTTAGCAACAGAATAGAAAGCGACGACTCTAACGCCGAAGTTAATTCAAAACGCCACTCCAGAGTTACGCGCTCTGCTACCAAACAAAGCACACCAGCAGCGACCCCGGAAGACAAGGACGTCACAAAGAAATCTAAAAAAATTTTTACAAAACCCGCCAACACACGAAGGTCGACCAAAAAACCGCAAAGTCTGAAAGAGAAAGAAGTTATCGATACAAAAAGCGAAAACGAGGGAGACCTACGATTTCCGTTCAGCGATTTCTCGTGGTTCGGCAACAAGAAGCCGGTGGCGCCCAGCCCGGGCTTCTTTATTAACAAGATGAAGGTGCGGAGGGGCGGAGTGGCCATCGCCGGGCCAGGCGGTGTGGCCACGGCCGGGCGCGGCGGCACCGCCGTCGTGGGCCCCGGCGGGCTCGCCTACACGCAGCCCGGCGGCGTGGCGGTGGCGGGCCCCGCCGCGCGCGTCATCGCTTTATCGCCGTACGCAGACCTAACCTCATTGGTGTCGCGCCTGCATCAGCAATCAGTGGACGGCTCGATCCCGCGATCATTTAACGTAGCGCCGGAGGGCCGGCTGGTCGCCACGGGCCCCGTCGTCTACTTTCATCCATACGAGCAAACATGAATCATCGTCATTCTCACGTGCGAGGGGAAACTAATTAACTATTAATTCTTTTGCCTGCTTATTTAGATACTACGACGTTAACGGAACAACGCACACGAATGACAGCAACGTAGACGTGGCCGAGCAAACACTGTATCACTACGATGGAATGAATTTTGGGAGCGGGGCTCTGAACGACCCTCCGCTAATTGTACACGTGGGCCCCGTGGCGGCGGCGGTCGCGGGTCCATACGGGGTCGCGGTCGCTAACCCCGTGTCGCGGGTGGTGGCCGGGGCGGGCCGGCGCGTGTCGGTGGTGCACAGCCCGCAGGCGTCGGCAGTAGCCGGCCCCGGCGGCGTCGCGCACGCGCAGTCCGACCTCTACCTCTACGAATTTAAAACGGAATTTGAAGACTAATTTATTCTAGTTTGTGTCTCGCGACGATGCGAAGCAACAGTTTCGAAAAACATCTTCGACCGCTCATTCACTTGAAGCTGTTTTTCGAATTTTGTTAACTAACCAATGATATTTAACATATAAAAGAAATTAAAACAAATTCAAAAATCATTTCAATCTTTTATTTTCAACCTCTTACCACATCGATTCATTACCGATTTTGAAAGTATAAATAAGTAGAAAGTTTTCAAAACGTAACAGAAAAATTAAAGTGAAACAGCGGTGGTGAATATTAACAGAGTTGCAACATGTTGTAGGGCGTCCACGCAGTACCTGCCGTTCTACGGAGGCGCAAAAGGCCAGTATTTAGAAGTGAAAAAGGATACGAAAGGGTTCGTCGTGAGCGAGAAGATAGTAGCGGAGGAGAGCATCAGCAGCGAGAACATCCTGAAGAACAACGACGATAGCCTGCTGTACAAGGTGTTCGCTACGAATCTGATGAGCTTGCGCACGGCGGCCGGTGCAGCGCTCAAGCTGCTCACGCTGGGTCGCAAGACGGGTACCCTGAGCGACGCGAACCGCGCGCGGCTGCGGGGACAGCTGGCCGCGCTGGCCGACGCCGCCTCCAGCTCCGTCAAGCTGCTGGACGAGATCGGCGACAACGTAGACGCGCTGTTCAGTGCCAACGCGACCTTGCGGCGCCGCTACGACGACAGCTACGAAGACGACGTGAGTAACGTTTCCCTTCTCTACCTCTTGTCTAGCACGTAATGCAATCTTTCAAATCCAAGTATCGCACGACGTAAAGCAGGCAGTTGCTTGCACTTCCTACTTCTCTTCTTCGGCTTGTATTAAAAGCTGTACAGAATGCGTAAAATAGACATTTCTCTCTTATGTTTTTACGTTAACCAATTTTGCCAAATTTTGGAACTAAGAGTCATAAGTTTTTTTATGATTGGTATGAATATCTCTTCAAATATTGTATGGATTGGGAATCTGTGATAATTTTACACTTTGATTAAACTCCAACGCTAAATTTTATTAAGCTGGCGATTTCATTACGCTCGATGACATTACTTTCCACGTGAACCTATAACTTATAACATATCATCTCTTTTGATATTTCAGTTAAAACAATAATAGCCCATTCATGATTTTTTTGCTGCAAAATCTCTCCAATCTCTTGAACTTGAACCTCGCTGACATTAGCTTGTACAATCACTGAAGTATATAAATTCTTCAATATGTAATGATCTCCCGATATATGTTTACGACGTATAACATATTGGATTTTGAATCGTCATCTTCACGCACACTAAGAGTATTTCAAGTAAAATAGATAACGTTGGAACAGTACCACAATATGTTAACCTCATAGTTATCAAACATTTATTGTCATTTTCTGTGATAATTTGTAAAAGTATAATCAGATGTACACAGCACATCGGTCATGAGTTTTAATAGAGCAGGCGACCAATGCCTAACTATCTAACCGCATTGTGATCATTAAGGGATCCAGGCGTGAGCGGTTTGGGATGATGAGCGAGACGCTTGGCGTGCTGTTGTTCAAAGCGTCTATCTTCGGCACCTGTCGTTCGTTGTATTTCGTTGTTCATCGTAAACTGTGGAACGCTTGCAATGTCTCCGAGGATGATTCTTTATATCTTTTGCAAGCACGCAACATTGTTTTTGCTGACTGTTCCCCAAATCTAAATGCCATATATAATCCATATATAGTATCGTATAAGCTTCGAGACTTATTTATAAATAAATACATTTAAAAAACTTTTAAGTTAAACGGTTTTTTGATACCCATATTGTGGTGGTTGTGGAAAAATATGTACCTAGTCCGCCATACTGGAACGGCGTCCATCTTGAATTTTAAATTTTGACATAATCATCGTGTTTTACTAGTGAAGCCCTTTCATTTGATATCCATATTGAGTGGGTTAAGGAGAAATATGTAATCCGCCATTTTGTATCGGCGGCCATCTTAGATTTATAATGTTATTGATTTTATTATATTGTATTGTCATCTAAATTAAATGTGCGTACCAAATTGCAGATCAATCTGACAACGGGAAGGTGCTTAAATTTCAATTTCTAATTTTGACCCAAATAAACAAATTCCGTACGGGTCGAACTAAATAAAACCGTTTAATTAAGAGCTTGTTCTTACAAATAGATACAATATATCTTTATTCGTTTGATAATAATTATAATAGTCTATTACACTTTGTGACAATAAAATTAATAGGTACAACATATTACACGCTCTAAAATAAATTTCACCTTCTTCCAGACGGGAGATGATGGCGTAGGAATAGACGCCCCCGATACCGGCGACGTCGAGCTGCCCGACTCCCGCATCGCCGAGGCTAAACCCATCGGTCAGTACTCACATACGATGCTATTGCTATTGATATTGCAACTGAAAGAAACAATAAATTTACTAAAGTTCAAGTTTAGTATGATTCCGTTTTATACCCAGTTAACCAAGATTTTTTTTTAAATGTGAGATTTGCATGTACCTTAAGAATGTAAAGAGTATGTGTTTCAACTAGGTTCGTACCCTCCGTTTCTGGTTCCAGTGATGGGAGTCAAAGAAAGAGTCGGTGTGACCCGTTGACCGTCGAAAAGAACTCGAACTGTATAAATATGTTTTAAATAGATAATATAGTAAAAATCAAAAAAATTAAAAAGGTAAAAAGATATGTAAAATTGCGGAAAATGTGGCAAAAGAAGAAAGATGAAGATTAAATGCAATGTGAAAATATGCCGCGACAGTGAAAAATAATATGAAGAACGAAAAAGAGGAACATGAAAAAAAATGTGAAAGATGAGAGGAAGAGCATGCTAATAAATATAAACTGAAAAATTTATTTATAGAAAGTATAAGTCTCAATCCAACAAAAGATAGGACGAGGAAAGGCCCCAAAAACGGCGGCCATAAAAAAAACTTTTGCCCTGCCATTACTTTGAACAGTAGCACTAATCTGATAGACGTTTATTAACGTCCGCGTATCTTCTGCGTTTTTCTATTTTCTGAGTAGATTGTAAACCGGGCTCACAGGCCTCACACTTGGCTAACAGGCATGGGCTAAGAAATTAACTGAGTTCGCACTCTATAGCTCAGTGCGACATTCAGTAGTGGTCGTAAAATTCTGTCACTGTTTGTTCCGCCTCTGCAATTATTGTCCGCCGCCAGCTGCTTAGCATGACCACATTCACGCTTTCTTTTGGGATTCTAGTCCTGTTGGCTTACCTCGATTTGTCGAGGGGGTTCTTTTGGAGCGTGAGGCCTATCCAACTCCATTTCCGGGGTTTTGATGTGCTTGACGATCAGGGTCTCGTTGTAGCGCTCTTTTAGATTAGTGTCGATCATTTTCTCAATATTTTTTTTCTTTTTCCATCATGTACAATAAAGAGTATTAAATTAAATTAATTTAAGGGCATTCAACAGAGGCAGCGGTTAACGAAGTGTGGTCGGCGCGTGATGTCCGTGACTTTCCACGTCTCCACCCCGTAATTTACCACAGAAACTCGGTTCCCCAGCGAGTAAATCATTACAGTAGCACCAGCGGATTTCATTCATCAAAAGAAATGTGTATAAATGTTTACCGATTGCAGGGTTAGCCGTCATCGGGGAGAGCGGGCTGGCGGCGTCGCGTCCGTTTGGCACGGCGGTGGCCACCAGCGGCGTGGCGCTGGCGAGACCCATCGGCACCGCCATCGCGGGCATCGACCCCACGCTCCTGGGGATTGATTTCCAGATCAGCCAGGCCAGGCGGAGCACCAAAGCTCGCGGAAACAGACTCCACTAGGAGTTCCCATCTCTCTCAAATATCTAGACTGCTGCCTGTACAAGTGTGATCTGAATGCCAATGCAATGTACGTTACTCAAGACTTTTAATATATGTAAAAGCGTCGGTTCTAAATTAATATAAAAAAAACTATTATTTATAGACAGAAATTAAATAAACACAAGTGAGAATAAGTCTTGTAAAGACGTTAAATTTATTTATTAGTAAATTATATTTTATTCATAAGTGTTTTATTTTGCATCGTCATCTGTTGCGCTAGATTTTAATGAGAAGTATTCCTTGTGGCCGCACAGAGCTAGTGATCTATGGTCACGTGGCATTAAAATAACATAAAAATGTCAAAAATAATCCATCAGTAGGTAAGTACATTCTAAAATCAGGTAGGCATTTACATCCACTTTTGAATAGCGGGTTATTTTAATGTTATATGTTAGTACACACTACCACTGGCTCGCACTGCTGACTCGCTGAGAAGAGCCGACTAAAATATTTAAAAAATTAGATAAAAATTGAAAGTGAATTTTGAAAATAATTAAAAACTATGATATCAACCATGTAAATGAGTGAACGAAAACTTTTCGTTATTTACTATGTAACGGTTAGCTGGATCAAAGACGGTAGTTATTATAGACAAAGAGAGGGATTGGCTATGGGATCTCCGTTATCTCCTTTGATGGCAGAGATCTTCATGGACAACTATGAAAAACGGTGTAACATAGCTCCTGAAGATGCCCCGTGGAGGGGTGAAACACGTGTTGAGTGTTTTGGTGGTGGCGGTTGTGTGATTCGCATTGTTTGCCGCATGCGCATTCATCAGCGGGCTGGCGGGCGGTGCATTTCATTGCACGACTACCACTGCATGTGCGGAAGTGGCTAAATATTGGTCCTTTTCTTACTTAGGATGGACTTCCGCGAAGTAACGCCTGATTCCATTAAATACTTAGGATCAAAGATCATAACAAAGTATGAAACAACACGGTAAGGAGGAATATCTTGGTGCGGTCAGTTCATTGATGTTAAACTTGCACCGGCGAAAACGTGCACCCGCGGATGCCTACAGTGGCATCTGTGATATATAGGTGCAATATTTCTACTTGAACAACACCGTCCTGTACTCAGAGAGTAGGTAATTCTAATCTAACAAGCTATTCCAGTGCGGAGCTGTGGAAGACATGTAACTTACGGTGTTTGAACGCCCCGGTTTGCACGCGAAACATTTGGTTTTATGAACAAAGCCAATATTACTTTGTTTACAAAAAGTTCACAGTTGTTTACCTCGTCACCTACACGAAGTAAACGTTCTGATATCTACGGTGAGCCGACACATAGATATTACTACTAAATTGTTTAAAAGTCCAAATATCACAATGAAACATACGGTTGTCCGTACAACTCGCATGGGTGCATAGTTTTGTAGTCCATTAATACAAAACACAGCAATTGCGCGCAGCTATTTAGCAGTTATATTCCGCGAATATATCCCTTTCACTATATCTTTTGTGATTTATTTTAAATGAACACATCTTTCCCCCATAAGCAGGTCCAGCCACACAAAGACAGGCAGTGGAACTTCCGCTTGAGATAATTAACTACACGCCAGTTTCCTGCTAAACAATGCATTGAATACTTTCACATTCTTTAAAGACTATATTTAACTATTATTAATATTTATATTCCAATTTTTACTAATATTCTATTTTATGATATAGATATAATGCCTTAATAATAAACAACAATTGATTATAAAATAATTGTTCTGTTGCGAATGCTGGAATGCTTTAATTTTATTTTCATAGATATTTTGTATGGAATCAGGTGGTTAAGGTGACGGGGAGTCGTTGGATACGAGCAGGACATGACATCGTGGTGATCATTATAAGAAGCCTGTGCTTTGCAGCGCGCGACAAGCGGACGATATGATGGTGATGCGATTTTTACATCCTTACACTTCCCCTTTTTCTTCTGATTCACATAAAATGTTTGACAATTAGTTCAAAAGGGCCCGGTTTTTTTGTTTTACTCCATTATTTATATGAGAAAGTAAAACTTGTTCGTTTACAAAGGTATGAAAAAAACTTCTAAATAGTCGATTTGTTCTCGGGTTTGGAGCTTAGTGTTATGGCATGATCGTGAAATAATTTTGTTTAAAAATAAAAAACCGGATCGATAATACACTTATACGGGATTAGCGGGCAAACGAGAGTCACCGCTCGGGCACGTATCTGATCATTCTTCGATGAAGTACACGCGTTTAGCGGGAGAAGTAATATATCATCTAAGCAAGTTGGAAACGAAAATAATTGGTTGAAGAAGGTCTAGTCACATATGTCTAAAGAATATTTACAACTTACACGACTCTAATGCGACAGCAGCGACCTCACCACTGATGGCGTCCGGATTCTACCACTAACTAAAATTAAACTACCACTGCATGTGCGGAAGTGGCTAAATATTGGTCCTTTTCTTACTTAGGATGGATTTCAGCAAGGTAACGCCTGATTCCATTAAATAGTACACAAGTGTGCCACTGTAAGTATGTGTGATCATAAGTTCTGTCGATAATAATATGAATAAATAAATATTAGACAAAAAAAACATGAGTTGTTCCTTAAAAATACAGCGCGCTCCAAAATATATAAAATGCGCAACTACAGCGCTACTGAGCCAGGAACAAGACGCCGAGGAGTTATTAGTAGAAGTAGAAGATCTACTGCAGGTAAGATTGGCTCTTAACAGCACATCGCTCTGCGACAACATGTCGCTGCAACATGCGGTTTCGCAATAGGTCGCATGCAATCATAAACCGCATGCACGATGCCTAACTATTCAAATGAGGATAGATGTTTACATTAAACCGTGCCAGATCATATCTGCGCCTGCGCGACGCTGACGGTGGCGCAGTTTGGCTCACTCACACATTAAAATTCCGCGCGTAAACAACAGTAGTTTTATCTGGTTAATAAGTGTAGCAATGGTCGTAGAAGTAAAGGCGTGGGTGCATTTTTTTGATATTCAAAATACTCTGCCGCTGGAGGGAGGATTGGGTTTTATGGGGCTCCTACCCAATTAAACCCCCTCGGTGGTCGCCCGCTATGCTTAGTGAGGGGCCACGGTATCTTCCGGTTAAGGTCCACTCACAATCCATCACGTTGTGATATTCTGGATAGCCCGTCTCAGGATATGTGTTATCCACGCTGTCCTTAAAACCATCGTGGTGCTATCGTGGCCCGCATAAGAGTCGTTGAAGCTAGTGCAAGTTACGAACCCCCACCATAAACACCCTCTAAGCTAGCCTTGCAGCTTCGTGCGAACTGTAGAATCGCGAGTTGTTGCTAACTAAAAAATTAATTAGAACCTAATATTCAAATTATTTAATTATCATGATCGCAGTATCGAGGTGGACGCGGTCTCGGCCCAGCTCTTCACGGGGCACGGGGGTTCTCTGAGTACCTCCACAGGTTCAAGCTCAAGGAGGACCCCTCGTGCTTCTGTAAACCGGGCGTGGACCAGGCCGTGATTCACCTTGTGGCCCGGTGTCCCGCATTCGGGGGACTCCGGCTCGAATTCGAGTGCCGGTCTGGCGTTAAAATCAGGGAGGAGTCAATAGCCTCCCTGATAGGCGGAAAAGATAAACAGTCATTGGTATTTCTCTGCAAAAAAATCGCAAAAAGTGCGATAGAAATAAACAAAAAGCAAACACAGTAAATAAATAGATAAAAAAAGACAAAACAGAACCAAAATGATACATAAAATTGTGATAGAAAATAATTATAGAATATAAGTAATAAAAATGTGAAAAGAAAAAGGGAAAGAAAGCAGAAATGTAGCATGAAAGATAGATAATAGACCGAAAGAGAAAGTAAAGTATGAAAGAAGAAAGAGAAAATTAAAAATTATGTAAAAAAAAATTAAATTGCCAATAAAGTCCCTGTCCCACCAAAGATAGGGGTACGAGAGGCCCCCAATAGCGGAGGCCAATAAAAAAATATCATGATCAAGAGGATACGGTATGATTCAGGCAAGCCGTAGAGTAACAGTAAAGCGAATTGCATGTTCGCGTCACGTCGCTTCACGTCGCGTCTCGTCGCGTCGCCGCTTCAGTGGAAAGATTTAATCTCGGCGTCACAGCGCAAGCGCGAGATTCTCGGGAGCGCTAGTTCGTCGCCAAATCCGCTAATCTCTACAATTTGTGCAGTCGACGACCTGCGCTGGTGGAAGTCTCGCACACATTATTATGGATTTACTTGAAACCGAATGTGTTTGTGTACTGTCCCTAGCAATTGCAGAGCGTGTGACGGAATTGGAACCGCTGAAACTCCCGATGACATTCCTGTTTCATTGCTAATTAGCTAGGCCCCAAGAACACCTACATCCGCAGCGTCGTAAGGAAAGATGTAGCAGTGGAAGGGCAGACAATTATCGGCCTCTTTATCCGGGCAGAGGACTCACTCAAGACTGATACCCTGAGGCAGTAGCCACCAGTACTTCACAATTCACCAGCTCGCTAAAATGCAGGCTAAGGCTGTTTCACACCTGCTCGGGTTCGAGCAGGAAAGGTTCTCTTTCATGTTTAGTCTTAGTCACCACTCGTTACGTTTCTCGACTATTTTTTCCTAACCAGTCAGTCCACAACTACTTTACTTATAGATACGGTAGGTAAAGTCGTTCAAATAAGTTTAAGTAAAATATAGCCCGACGTGAACATAGCAGTTCAAGTGTTTTATATTTCATTTCCACGTAATCATTTGTAAAACTTAATGCGATGCATTGTAAATCAAACTCGTCTAAGTCATGAACTATTTCATCCGCGCAACTCGTTTATTCGTTTCATTGATATTTAATTTAATAAAAGCCTAGTTGCTCGCTAAGCTCGCAGTACGTAGTCATTTTTAAGTAACCTAAAACACTCTCATGGGCCTCGGCGTCTGGCCACTAATGCATTATTGTTGCAATTCACATTTAATTTTTTTTCTCCTAGCTTAATATGACCTAGTCATAACGAATTGGAAGAAATGGAGGGTGCTGCAATTTTTTGAACATCTAGGAATTGTTCCCGTACAAAGTTGCTGAAGGTTGATAGTTGTATGCGTCATGGCGCAAAAGCACACCACCAAACGCGATTGGGAGCGGGCTGATCGTGCTCGAAGGCGGTGTCCACAAAGCGGCGGCAGAGGTGCTGGTTAGTTTGGATTTATTATACAGGAACAAAATTCCTGTCGTAGAGAAAGACTAAAAGAGATGCCGGATTCGCGGGCCTTGAGTGGTCTCATGTTGCTATAACACAGCGAAGATACTCAGAAAGATCAAGCCGCCCCGGCCGCTCGGGCCGTCCAATGTTGCTTTAATTCACGAAGAGAGATTATGGAATCTCTCCAAGGTGAAAGGCTAAGGATGTCCACACAAAGTAGTTTTAGCGATAGAAAACCCGCAAACCTCTGACTTGCTTCTAGATGTCAAAATTTCTAGCACAGACCCAGATGATTTTAGCGTAAACCAAAACGAAGTTTGTCGCAGTTTTGACCAGCTATTCTATTTAAATTTAATAGTTTATATATACGAGTGTATAGACGTGGTGAGTCCATTCGTGAGATGGTGGGGTGTGTCCGAATGTGTGGCTACTCCAAAACTGCTGCAAGAGTCGCAGCTGCAGGGTCAGATGTCTGCACAAAGGCGCAGCGCGGGATAGCTCAGCCGTGAGTCACAGCAGTCACACTGCTGGGAAAAAATCCCACTTGCATATTCATCACGTCTTCCTTTTACTATGAATCTATACTAACATCGCGTTGTCGGTCAGTTTGTCAATTTGTGTGCAGCGGCAATACACGCGGGCGTTTATATATTTACAAAATTGATTGTATAAGTAACTTCATGTGACGACCATAGTAAAAAAATTATTTATTTTCTGTGTACACATGGTATGCCAAATGGTCCATTCTTTATTTACTTATTTATTTATAAGTTTGTAGAAAAATATTTTAATAGCTTGACTCAATTTTCTTGTACCTTTCATATAGGTCTATGTTTGCAGGTGACTGTTTCCGGATTTGTAATAAACTTTAAGCATTAAAGTAATGATACAGTTTGATAATAATTTCCTTTACTCGTCAGTTTCAAAAACGATAACACAATTAGTATAAATGTTTTTGTAAACCGACTCCGAAAACAGCTCAACTATAATGTTGTTTGCTCTTCTCAGATCAGTGTGCGTTTGAAAGTATTCTAGCCTTGTCTTTTAAGTTGAAGAATGTCATTGTAGCAAAGCTCAATGATTGTAGCTTTTATCAAATTGAGTTTTTTGGTAAAGTCGTCATTTATACGAATGAAAATAATCGAAGGTGAAAAATAATATCATCAGCATTATCATTTCAGGCAAAGGACTTCCACAGCTAGACATGGGTCTCCTCCAAAGGTAACCAATTTGTCCGCTTGGGAGCGACCTGCATGCAGAATGTTAAGTCGATTTTACAAAGTCGTCTGTCTACCTTAAATGCAGACGGTATACGCTGCGATGGCATTTTATGATCCCCTCAATTTTATGATTGAAAAAACAATAGGAACAAATCATTAACACAAATACTATTGGAGTCTTAAGATGGCGAGCAAAGCCGTGTGCTGTAATGTGTCTGCCAGTATGTCTCCGCTAGCGTGGCTGGCACGCGGCGCCCGCGGCCACGTGCCCCCTGCCAACTCGTTCACCTTCGCCTTGCAATTTTCTTTATCCACGCATTGTCACATGTTTACAATATCCATACAAAGTACGCATTTTAACAATAATAATTTAGACAAGTTGGCAAATTCTTACAAGGTAGCAATAGAATGTCTTATAGAAAATAGAGAAAAGTTTTATGAAGACAATATGATGGCGATACGTACTTCTTTGTACTTTAGTGCGATTGGAAATAGGATTACTCAAAATTATGAATACAGTTGTGTGAGTATAGCAAAAAGATATTGAGTAGAGTTAAAGGATTGTTTCAAGTTTATTTTTCTTCTACACGTCACAATTG
Source organism: Battus philenor (assembly GCF_028537555.1). Classification (NCBI taxonomy): domain Eukaryota; kingdom Metazoa; phylum Arthropoda; class Insecta; order Lepidoptera; family Papilionidae; genus Battus; species Battus philenor. The sequence continues at coordinate 155,205 of NW_027181737.1, read as the reverse complement.
CAGTTAAAAATTAAAATTTATATTTCCGTCAAAGCACTAAGCTCATGAATTTGTCTTGATTGGACACGATGCACGTCAATACAATTACTTGTTGACGAAAACACATTCGGGGAAATAATAACAGCGCGGCGGTGAGCGGGTTAGGGGAGAGTCATTTGTTTCGGTGAACTGTGAATAAGCGCCGGCAACAAGGGAACCGAAGCTTTTTGTCAAAACGAAACGTCGAACGAATATTTGATTATAATATGTTTATTTACGTCATTGCAAATTAGCAGTAATTGTTATTGACCTATGTAGTTACAATTTATCAGTTTTAATATTAATCCTCATTATTTTACTAGTCCTTTTAAGATATTATTATTATGAAAGCAAATGTAATTTAAGAACGCCGCGGAAAATTGATGACATTAGTACGAAAATTAACAAATTATGCAGCAAAGTTATTCAACGTCTTCGCGTCTGTGTGCGCACTTGTCACTTGTAAATGTTTTGCTAAAAAACCAATATGACACAATGTCGATGGGGGTATTTACCCGACAGCAGTAGACTTGCGTCGATATTGAAATTGAAACTTACGAAATTGTTGCAAATGTAATTTCTTTCATACAAATAAATACAAGTCAGTTATAATTTAATTTTGTATATCATTATTATAATTTTTTTATGGCCCCCGCTATTGGAGGCCTCTCGTACCCCCTATCTTTTGTGGGACAGGGACTTTTTGGGTAAATTTATTTAATTTTTCACAGAATTTTTTATTATTTTCTTTCTCTTCTTTCATACTTCACATTGTCTTTCGGTCTATTCTTTCATTCCACAATTCTACTGTCTTTCCCTTTTGCTCTGTATCACCTTTCATTCATTCCTCATTTCTTTTTACATTTTCTTAAATTACATTAGTTAGTTACATTTTCTTAAATTACATTAGTTATTAGTTTGTAAGCAATTGTGAGTTCCAATAAAAATCCCTATCATCATAATGACAGCCGATATGTTTCCACTACAAGGCAAGGACAAGGAAGGCCTATCTCTCTAAAGTTGTCTACAGGGGGATTTACCGTAATCACCGCGATTGGCCGACAGGTTAGCGATCGCAGTATTGTGGCACACAGAGGACGCGTGTAGAAGCCGGGCCCCAGCGAGCGGACCATCGGCTGGTCTCACAAAGGTTTAACCCTGTGTCTCTTCTGATGCTAAGCGATGACGAGGTCTGCGATGCTTGCCTAGAAGAAAACTATTTACTTATTTTAAAGACTTCTAAGTTATAATTGACTGGAAACAATGACGCCGCAAAGTTTCGCCACTTATCGATTGTTTGCAGTATAAAAGTATTAACAAAACGCTTCGTCAATCCGTGCATCTTCTTTTCCGATGGAAGAAAGAAGGTGGAGAATGAATTGGTGCAATCCTGATGCACACTCTCTAAAATGCAGTCTACATAAAGCCGATAAACTTGCAACTTTTCACCGACGCTCCAATCTATGTGAGGATATAAATACACGTGGTCACTATAAATGACTTAATTAGAAAATAATGTGAATAAATGAACTTAAACAAGTTGAACTATTTACGTAGCGCTTTAGATCTGAGGCGCAGTATCGAGATTTCGATACGTAGACGGTCGCTGCGCCCCCGCGGCCGCGCGCGTCCTCCGCCACGTGCCCGGTGTATTACCATTCTAAGTTGTTCTAAGTTGTTTATGACTCAGCCGACGCTTAAGTACAACATATTGACAACAAATGCTAAGCACACGTGTCGCACTAATTGCCTGCGGAGTTCTACACTGTAAAGTAAATATAATGTCCACTTTAAAAAATATATATTTGTTTCACGCTTGAAGAGGCTTTCCTCGTTGTCGAGGCAATGACGAGTCGTATCGTACTTGCATTGATTTAAGCCCCCGATGTCACCTGTAGCCATGGCCATAGGAATGTTTTCACATCCGCAGCTCCATAAGCGCTGGTCTGTCACCCAGCCTCGTCAACCGAAGTATCACTCGACCTATCAATATAACGCCGGCAACAGACTACCCTGATCTCGTCATCCGAGGGCCCAAGGACCCATGACATAATGTATTCGCGGGCTCGAACAGATGGTGGACCATTTTCTTTTTCATTTATTTGTTATGAAAGGCATGCATAGTTTTGACATTACAGTGTACAAAATAAGAGTTCATGTTTGTCCCGATACTGGATCTAGTCGTGAACCGTAACGAAATAAACTAGGATTTAATTTAAATACTTTTAAGACGATATTTTAGTAGTATATATATTATTTTTTCATGATAATATGAAATTGTGATGTAAAATTTAAAAATACAACGCAATTGCCATTATCACAAGCGCTCTGCCAGGGGCACATGTCCGAGGAGATGACATAAAGAGACGACATGTGTAAATCCTCTGAACCAAATTGAAAGATTTTTTTTGAGGATGTAACACAATGTCTCTCTGTAAAAAAGATTAAATAAATTCGAGTATATATTTGGTAGCAAAATTTATCAGTGATACTCACTGTAATCTTAGAGCGAAGAAGAGTGAATAAAGGCGATGAAAGGTAGATTACATGTATGCGATGGAAATATAGATATTGTGAAGGAAAAAAGGAAAGTGCAAAAAAAATTTGTCTTCAATAGAGAGAGAATGCAGATTAAATATTTAATGGAATCAGGCGTTACCTCGCGGAAGTCCATCCTAAGTAAGAAAAGGACCAATATTTAGACTGTGTTTGGCACTAATCGGTGTAACATAACTCCTGAAGATGCCCCGTGGAAGGGTGAAACACGTGTTGAGTAATTTGGTGGTGGCGGTTGTGTGATTCGCATTGTTTGCCGCATACGCATTTATCAGCGCGCTGGCGGGCGGTGCATTTCGTTGCACGACTACCACTGCATGTGCGGAAGTGGCTAAATATTGGTCCTTTTCTTACTTAATGCAGAATAAATATTTTAACTGAATTATTTACCCGAATATACAACGTCCCTTCCCCTCACATGGCTGGGGGAACGAGAGGTCCCTGAAAACGGGAGACACATTCATAAAAAATAATACTGTTCCTTAAAAGAAGAACGCTATATCAAATACTAGAACGCTACACGCACACAGAACCTCACAATGTACACGAGGCTCCGCGTGACTGACGAGGCAACAAAGATCCGCGCGTGGCTCACGGAACCATGGAAGTTCGGTGCCCAGCGGTGGTCCTCCTGTACCAGGCGCAGGCCACCGCAGCATGAGTAAAGGTGCACGAACAACAGTAATTACTCACGTTGCGCAGCGCACCGACCGCACCGCGTGGCGGGTGATTTCGACAGTGAGTCAGGTGTTTTGCACAAAGTGATAACAAACACCGACGCCTCCCGCGCCGCCGCCACGCTGTAGGCATTTTAGTGCTTGCGTCGCATGGACACGATGGAGACTTCCAAATAATTTTTTATGGCACGCTGAACTCTTCAATTTTTTTATAATTTAATTAAAAATTTCAGGCTATTAATAAATAAATATTTTAACTTACGTAGACTACAAGATTGCTGACAATAAGCTTCCACTTATTTTAAAATTATGGCAAAGATCTTTATTCATATATTTACTTTGTATAATTATTTGTGTCATTTTATTTGCCACAATTCAAGAATTCATAAATTCAGAGCTAAATTTACATCTTTAAGATTTAAAAAATAAGCTTCCATTAAATCAAATTCTTCTTGACAAGCCATTATGACGGTGAGCTGACAATAATGAAATTATACAATCAAATTTAATGTGAATAACAAAAGACTATTGCAGGGCGTTTTATTACACTATTATAAAAGATCCCATATTTAAACGTTGTGTCCAACCAGCATTACAAACACTTGCAAAATGCTATCTTCTTTTCCAAATAATTCTTCGTCATTTTAATGAATAAGCGACGTCGACGATAATTAATAATTACCAACATAAGTAATCTGATGGAACATTGGGTAAAAGTATTTTACCTTATCCTATTGAATTTATAAGTTTAAATTTCATGCTTTTTCTTGAGCTTAATTTACCACGTATGTAAGAGAGATGTGATCCTTATGAACGACCCTATAGATCGATGACGTAAAAGTGCGGGGTGCTAATTTTTCGGATTTTCCGCGTCTCGAAAACCTGAGAATGCAGTTCTGTTTGTTATTAAAAAATGTTTCCTTTGAGTAAAATTGTCCATTTCCAGTATGTACAGTGCTTTCCTTCCAGGTGGCGTTGAAAAATTCCATTTTGTATGTTTGTATACACTTAGGAAGAACAAAAACACTGTTTTTCTGTTTTATTCATTTCGTAATATAGATCTCCTATCTGAGAATAATTATGGTTAGGCTGTGTACATGTTGTAGTATATTATATGAAACAAATGTACTGTTGTTGACTGGACACATTGAGCCCGCGTGGATACCGCGCAGGCGACGTCACCGCGCCGGCAACAATGGCATGACGGGCCTTCCTCAGCTCCGTGATCTAATCCTGAATCACGCCCGCGGCCACACAAAGCCAGCTGCCGCGACAAAGAGCTGTGCTGGATTCTGCGCATGATGCCATGTACTGCTTCTCTCAAATCTTGACTTTTTTACATCGTGATTTTACGTTTTCATACGGATCGAGGAGGCAATTGAAACTGTTATGTTTATGTAAAACGACAACTACAATACCAATTCCAACAGAGTAATACACGTGTCAATTAAAAAATAAGCAATACATGGAACAAATCAATAAATATGTTGAAATAACAATAGGGAGACTCGAATAAATTAAATTAAAATTGGCAACATTGAGTCTTGTATCGAGTGTTGGTATGACATATGAGTGTTGGCTACCTCTAAGGCCTCTATTGGCGCCAACACTTTATTCATACTGTACTGTTGCTGCAGAAGCAGATCTGCGAACTCTTACTAAGCTTGGGCCGATGTTCTGTGTGATTAGGCATGAGGACCCTCAAGACATTGCTGTAGGCATCCTGGATCCTAACCCACGTTACCACCATTTCCTACCTTTTAGACGTTTAGTCCTGCAATATGACGCTTTTTTAACAATGTTTTCTCTTACCCCCTGTGAGCATATTCAAGTGTACACAGTACAGTACACAGGTGCCACCAGATGTGAGTCGATCGAATAAACGACTATATGTCATATTCAATAAGCATAAAGATATTCATTATTTTCTTAGTTTTTCATTAAAACTTCTTTTTCACAATTCTCCGAAAAAGAATCTTTTAATCTGTCATTTCGTCGTCATTCGGCTTTGTTTTTACTGTGTCCAATATTAATATTTATTTATTTTTATTTTATCACATACGGCATATTATCTCTTTATAGTACGAATTTCTTTTTTACATTATGACATGTCATCATTATGTATGTAAGTGTAAATACACTTTTACGTTGTTTATGTGTATTTAAAAAATACGTTGAGACAAGCAAGGCGTATTTCTCAAGTAATTGCTCTTAGATCTTTTTGATGTGTGTTCCAATTAGTTGAAAACTGAAAAATGGCATGTTACGTTACCTTTTCAATATTTTACTGACGTTAAAGTGATAAAGCAGACGCGACTTTATGTCCAAGGGAGCGTAGACCAATTTCACAGAGCCGTCAATCTCTTCCTGTTGAGCAAATATTTTTATGCTTTGTGTGGTGAACTCTGAAGAACTCTGAAGCTGAACTAGGAAATTGTATCCTAGACGGGCACAGCAATGCAGAGATTTGCAACCGCCCTTTTAAAGACGTGATAAGCTGATCAATAGGTGATGCAAAGCCGAGATAAATTGTAATCAGTATTAGCGCAGCAGGGTAGAGCTGCGTTTAATGTGTTGCACCAAAGTCTTACAAAACAAGTAAACAGTAGCGTATAGAACAGAAGCTAAGCTAACTAAACAGAAGCGTGTTTTCTAAACTTTATTAACGTCCTTTTTGAATTGAATCAATCAGGATGAAGACGGTATTTAAATCGTTCTGAAAATGTTTCAAAGTCTTCACTTTATTCAAAGGAAAAGCGAACCAAGACGCGGATTTTCTTAGCTGATTAATGTAAGGCAGTTGCCTGTTTAAAAGAGCTAATGCAGTAAACTCTGCGCGGTTCACTGATTGAGTTTCTGAATTATAAGAGATAAAGGGAGACAGTCGGGCCGGACTGCATGCGAGGGCGTCGCGTCAGCCGTGCCCGCGGACCTTTTATATAAGGCCGGCGCTCGCGGCCGGCACAGTCCCGATCGAGCTGCGCTTGCGCAGGTTTTCCTCTAGTGCGTGTTACCTCGACATGTCGTTCATCACCGCCCTTGTAAGTACCTTTTATTTATTGCATAACACGAATTAGGATGTATCAATATGTTAATTTCTAACTAAATAAGAATATGTGTTACTATATTTAAGAGAGATTATTATTACACATAAAGCAATTTTTTGGAATTATTCTAAAGGTTATAAATAAATAGATAAACTTCAGTTTTAGAATCGCGAAATTGCAGGTTCAGTTATGGATTTTCAACAATATACCCCATAATATATACGACTCTCTTCAAACGAATTTCTATTCAGTTCGTACATTCAGAAAAATTGTTAAATGATGTCGTAATTCATTATTCCTATTTTTTTAATTTAAACGCAATTCTAAGTAAGTATGACATCAAAAACTAAGTCCACATGTGATGGTTAACAAACATATTTTAATCAAACATAAAATATGATAAAATACAGTGTGAAGTTCGCGTACAATCGCGTGTACGCCGGTACAATAATATGGATAGGACTATAATTACATATCCGATGTAAACAGACCTCGTGTACGAAGTTCCTACATATTTAAAATTGCAATATTTTATAACAATATGTTAATAGAAGAAAATAGGTTTTGAATAAAATCATTAAATATTGTTAAAAATTATAAAGAAAAATTAACATTAAAACATTTTCTCACAACGCGTAAAAGTTCCACAAAGACGTCACCATAGACCTTTTAAATGTTCCGGGGTTCATCAAAGGTTTTAATAATGGAAAAAATACTTGACTGAAAGCGAAATGAAACTTAAATTTGTGACATCACGTACTACTGAAAGCTGATGATTTATTGTTCAAGTCTATCACACCAGCCAGTGCAATGATGAAGGAACTATAAGATCTTTTGCTCAACAAAATAAAAAAATGTAAGATTTGTCACCTTCAAAAAGCCCGTGCGAAGTCAAGGCGCTTCTGCCGCGACCTCCAACCAACGCTTAGCACCGGGAAAAATCAGATTACCATCACGGAAAACGTGACGCCGTCACATCTGCGGCCAACTTGACGAATACAGATTTAGTATAATTTAGACCCTGCCTCTCTATTAACTATGAATGCTTTTAAAAGCTAAGCTAAATTACGTAATGATAATATTGTAAGTAAGATCGTTTTCAAATTCGAATTACTACATAGCAAAATTAATTATTTTTACTTTCTATTCCTGTAGAACTTACACTGACAGAAGTAAAATGCCCGATGGTTTCCAATTAAAAAAATTAACGTAACATTTTTCAGAAGTTTCGCTTTACTCACGGTGATTAGGTATTGGTGTACAAGCATTTAAACTTTTTGCTGATCTCCTTTTTAAAGTTTTCATACCCATTACCCTCTCTATATATGTATGTATATATATATACATATAATATAATCAAGGAGACGTACGCGTAAGACGTTAATTTATAATTCAACAAAACTTACAGAGAACAGAATACTAATTACATTTTTATATATAACGTTCATAGGGATTCTCCTAATGTAATAGAAACCTGCCGCAGCAGTAGTGGAGTATAGTCTGCAGAATTTCGTGACCCCCTCAATATGGGTATCAAATGAAAGGGCTACACTAGTAAAACACGATGATTATGTCAAAATTTAAAATTCAAGATGGACGCCGTTTCAATATGGCGGACTAGGTACATATTTTTCCACAACCACCACAACATGGGTATCAAAAAACCGTTTAACTTAAATTTTTTTTAAATGTATTTATTCTCACAAAAATAAAATTATAATTGGATAAACAATGTTTTTGCTGTTTCTGTTAACTGTTAGACCAGTTAGGCAAATTAAAAGAGGATGAGAATTAGATGTAACATCATTTTTTTTTTAATTTCTTATTTTCGTTGCTGATATTTTATGAAAATCTTTGCAAGTATATGATACTGATCAATAAGAGATTTTTAATAGCATCTATATAGCATTACTAATACTGGTACTAAGATATCGTGTTCTAAATTCATAACGGTATGCATCTCTATGAACATTATTATTCCATATTTTTGATTTGACTTCACCCTTACGTTTTGACAATTTGCGCACGAACAACCACTATAAGACATTTCGCCCAGTTTTACTTTTTTCAGTTTTAAGGCCTTCATTACCGCGTTCATCGCTTGTACCGGTTTTTTTTAGTTATTCCTTAATACACTCCGGAGAAAAGAACATCGTCTTTTTGATAAATGCTACTATCGCACGTCGTGTTCTATAAATCTAGAAAATGTCATGCAAGAAGAATTACATTTTATGTGGCGACTAAACAATATCGGACATCACGTCAAACTGCGCCGTGTATACGACTTCCCGGAAGAGTCACAGTGCGTGTAAACCAGTATATCATCAAGATAAACGCTCCTTTTAAAATAAACGAAAATAATCCATAAAAAATAAACCAGTGGCTTAATTTTTTGAGTGACCATATCACGTCATCTCATGCTAGGCAATACTTACGGATAACTTGCCGTGGGCGGACACTGCTGTCCAGACACAACCCCACAGTGGGGCGCGCGCCTGTGCCTCCTGCGAGAGGTGTCCGATGAAGGTTCGTATTTAACTTCGGTTCGGTTTAGTTACCACCGCGGAAAGCTAGGTGGCCTGCAGTGATATGTTCGCGCATTCTGATAGATTCATTAAAATTATTGGACTCTGTTTTCATTTACATGATTACTTATAAAAAATAGTTTAATATTATGAAGAACTTCTTTAAAAATAATAAAGCTCGGGAATTAATTGCTCTAATAGTTATATTAAGGGTATAACACCCTAACAGTGACCACAAAAAAGTACTTGCCTGTCCGACACCTTTGGAAGTCCTCATAGCGCTAAGTTCAAAGATGCCTCAATGTTTCATCGTTCAAAGTTTCATCTAAATCCAGTTTCTACGAGTATTAAATTGGCGTCCTTAAGCATTCTTCTCATGATTTGCAAAACATAAGTAAATAGTTGTCTAATAACTGATCCCTAGGAGTTCAAAAACCAAGAACTATAGAACTACTAAAAGCAATAAATAAATAAATACTTCTTCAGTAAACCGAAGAAGTTTTTCTTTTTAAAAGACATTAATTTTTGAAGAAATATTAACATATTTTAGTTATGAGAAGTATTTTTTTTTCACAAAAAGGTATTCTTATTAAAAAAAAACATAATATATGATATCTCTGAAATCATTGACTTGTGGATAGGGTGTACCATACAAATATTAATTGTCAGCAAATGAACTATACATTCACCCCTTAAAGCTTTTTCACCTACAGCCAATCTACTTGTGTCTGTATTCCAAACAAATGAAATACCAAGAAAAAGATTTGTGTCGGAATACATAGCTAGGTATTGGATTAACAAATGCATAGAACGGAAACTTTAACAAGTTATTTTCCAAGTGAGCGCCTCGTTGGGCAACACGGTGGGCGGACGGTCGCGGCTGGCTGTGTCGGGCGCCTTCTGCCCCATTAGCAGAACAACTCACTTCCGCGACCTGACGCAAGAGCTGGCGCAAGAGCTAAAGTTATCAGCAACCGAACTATGGCCCTCCTCACAACCATCCACAGCATCACCCTTACTTAGCCACTTCATTTGTATTGACTCATAATTCCGCGCGGGAGGATTTTGACTTCAACTCAGGTTTATCCCACTTACTTTCCCCTGGATAACATGCCACGCCATAGTTGCACCGTGCCAATTATATATTTTTAACAACATTTACAATAGTAAAGAAAGTTATTATCATAAAATCATCATATATTTTGATCTCGAATTGACAAGATGAAGTGACAACAACTAGGCAATATAGCGCACAGAATAAATAGCTAGAGCCCTATGGACATAAGATGAACACCCACACAGTGGACGACGATCTTGTCAAGGACATCGGTCGATGCTGGATTCAGGCTTATTCCAACAGGTCGCGTCGAATATCTTTAACTAAAGCCTAATATTTAAACGGCTGACACGTTGATTTGCATCTGAAACTGAGGCAAGAGAATATAAAAGTGGCCTCAACAGATGATTGTATAAAGCCTACTTATACCAAAGAGCTGCTTCTGATTTTGAAATTAAATCCTTCTCAGCCAACTCGGAAATTGCAAGGTGGCCGGAGAAGTCACTCAGCTAACGGCATGTACCGCGATAAGCAAAATCCTCGGTTGCAACACATGCTCGCAGGCAAGTAACGACGTATACAGTCAGTAACAATTGTTTCGCACATCCCCAGTACTGCGGGGGTCTCAATCTTCGCACCCGCTGCGTCGACGTGCGTACCAGTACTGGAGGTAACCGCCGTATCTCTGCGTAAATCTTTAAATTACCCTTTACTTAGAAACATTACAATTTGCGTAAAACAACACATCAGAGGTCGTTGACTCAAGCTCATCCTATTTGGTCGCGATGTTGCCGGCGCACGGTGTCTCATAGGTAGTTGACCAGGTCAATGACCTTGGACATCGGATTATCGCGGAATAACAAACTAAGAGCGAACGATGTTTTGGTGCCTACGTGTAATGTTAATCAGGACACGTTGAACGCAGCGCTATGACAGGGCCACCCCGTCTGTTTGTTCTACCAGGATACAGCCCAGATAAGATCGAAACAAAGTCTATCTAAATAAATTATAGTTGTTGAGAGGATTCTCTCTCCCCTGCGTGGCAGTAATCCACCATCTTGGTGATTCCAGCTGGCGCATACGCTTTAAGGGGTCAAGCTTGTTCCACGCGGACTTCAAGTACATGCCGCATCCGCGAAGTGTTTCTTCTCGCAAAGAATCGCCTCTGATTGCGAATACGCGCCTTGCGGAGCGCTGTGACAAGAGCCGGGCAGCGAAAACACGATAACAACAGTTCCGCCAACATTACACAACCAAAAAGAATCAAGGAATGTCTCTTCTCTTGCCGGGAGCTGAACTTTGAGTACTACGTAAGAACTTTCCACGTATCGTCATAAGTCGCCAAATTGATGAGACTGTTCACCAGTTTTGCGCTTAGCAACACATTCGGATACTCATTGTGTTTATTTAATGTTTCGTATGTATCTATCTCTTATTTTTAGCTGTAGCACACTAATGAGTATGAGGAAATGATATACTATATAGGTGTACAGATTAATGTACTTATTATTTTAGAAGGATGAGTCCGATTTTCTATTAAATGTACCTAACTTCAAACGTTTGCGCTTTAAGCCACGTTATTTAGCATGTGTCAATCTGAATGGCTGATCACAAAAGAAAGTAAATGAACTGAATCATTACCAGTAATAACATAACAGTGTGTTACTGTCGACAATCGTACGGCGCCCGCTCAAAAGGAGGTTGGATGCCCTTGTTAAGGTCGTCGAAAAGGCTGAATGCTGGCCGCAGTGGGTACTATTGGAAATTTATAGGAGAGGCCCATGTCCAGCCGAGGACGTTCATCCTCATCGCAAAATCCAAGTTAATTGAAGACTCACCAACAGGTGACACGCCTGCTTATTAATAGTTCGTAGTGCAGGTGTTACGTCACGTCCGAGAGAAGGGGGACGAAGCGGGGAGGTGGAGAGGAGACGCACTTGCACATGTAGGTGAAGGTCTGCACGAGTGTTGCATACTGATGGCGGTTTGCGCACGCGCCGCCGCCGCACCCGCCTGCTCTCGTTTCGCTCAGAGAAGAACATCGTCACGAAGTCTCTATCTGTTTCTCCCACTCTACAAAATGATTTCCTCTTATCACAAGAGACCTTCCTTTATATACCTTCTTTAATATCACTCGTGTTTTACAGTGATCTTCGGTTGCTAACTTCAGCACGGTTTCCCGCCAGGCTCCTACCGTGGAGTAGCAGTGTCTTACCACGAGCGAGTGTTTACACCAGATCCCTGGACGTCTATACGCTATCGCCTCTTGCTCAAATAAACAATATTGTAAGCCCTATAGAATATGGTGAGGTCTGAGCGGCGGAGTCAAAAACCAGCGCGGCGAGGCCAAAGTTAGAAGCTGTGCTACAGTCGCAGCCCGCAGACTTGCCCCGTGACAATTTATTTCGACGTTAACATATTTCCTATTTTAGCCATTTTTTGTGTGACTATTGAAATCTACTTTTTTTAATTCATGTCTCATTTGATTTGTTGGATGTATATTTGGGATAGGCGAGGTCTTTTCTTTATCTAGAATTTATTAGTTCGATGTGCCGGTCGAAATTCCCACCGATTATAAAAGACTCTTCTCTTTGTGTATTGTTCTTTTAGTGTAAAAACTATTTCTTTCATAAAAAAATCAAAACAAATCAACATTGAAATGTTACATGCATCGCTCTGTCATAATACAAGTGCAGCCGAGTAAATATTCCCTTACGCATCTCGACGCATGTTAAATAGAGTCGTGATGCAATGCGCGCGGCACGAGCGCGCACGCGCCCGGCGCTGCGCCTGACCGCGCTCGCGATACACTCGCGGAAGTTCACTGAGATGTAAACGATCAGAGCACACAGCACACACCACCATTGCAATGTGAACTCTAGGTTTATCATTTTAAAGTTATTTTCTGCTCCAAGAGTTGAAGATTACTATATTTACGGCGACGAAGCTAGATTTTATTTATAAACATGTTTGCTTTACTAAATAACTTAAAGCGGAAAGAAAAGCTTTGACACCTAAGACGGAAAAAACGACAATTCGCAGGACAAGTAGTTTGTCCTCCAACAATCCATTTTAGCACACGGTCGGATATTCGGTGTCTTATCGAGAATAGTTTTATGCGGTAGTCAAATGCCGTTTGTCCGTCGGACTCTTGACAGTAAGGAAGCTAGATAGCTTCCTCAGGAGCCTGGAATAGGGTCGTTACATTATTTATTTCACTTGGATGGGAGTTCTAAGTTTAAGCGAAATAAGACAATAAAAAAATATCAAGGCAGTGATTTTAGTGAAGAACTGCGGCCCTCCACGCTGCAAAATTAGTCTAGTCAAGCAGTATACGTGCAAAAGTAACTCTCTGCTTTCCAACGCGGTAGAATAATGTAACGGACAAAAGTGAGACCATCGAAGTAGTTAACAAAAAACGAGCTTTAGGCAGTGCGCCACCAGCTCCTCAGGTTAACAGAGGCGAAACTCCAAACTAGACAAAACTTGACCCACAACAGACCTGGCAATCTGAAGCACTTGCACTGCTGCGATTTATGCTCTGGGAAATCCTTTTATAGCAAAATATTGACTGATACTTATCGCGTGAGTTATTCGCTTCGTCTATATATAGAAAATTGTTGATGTTCTTTGGTTAACATTGTCCATTTGTTTAAAATGTTATTATCTTCTGTTTCTCCCCAACAAACGTATACAGATAACGGAGATGAACCTTACACTTTGAATGCACCTCTAATACTTTAACTTTCACGTCTAAACACACGCAATTTTCTGCAGACTAACTTAAGTCATTAACTAGAGATTCCGAAGATCCGTTTGATAATAAAAAGTGAACCGCCCATAGTATTTCGACACAGATTTTAACAAAATATCCTTCGTAGTTCTCTTATGTGTCCGCCATTTTCCGATTTGTTAATGATATTATAATTCACTATAGATCATAGTCACTTTGAGTGCGTCGTGCGAAGAATACCCGAAGAGTCCTATTTAATAGTACCTGTCATCAAATTGAGCTCCTTGTGATAATTTTTTAGATGATAGGTTCTTTATTCTAATTGAAATATTACTATGTGAAGTAAAATGACTGTTCCATTCGAAATAATAAGGAGTGTTTGTATCTGTAAAATTCACACGGCTGTTTTTACACCTGCGGGAGTAATATTCCAAAGTTCCGAAGTCGCGCGGCGCACGAGTGATAGCTCTGTTGTACTTCAGCCGTTACTCAAAGTCCATCGTCTTTCAACAAAACTATTACAATGGCGTCGGTGGGTACTTTATTAGAGTCTATATCTCACAGTAATCAGAGTCTAAGCCTTTGTTTGTTACAGTTTAAAATATTATTTCCCTTTTTTCTTCTTTTTACTGAATGTCAGTGTTTACTCGTACTTATCGGTGTCTTCTCTTAAACTGTTCCTTAATGAAACTAAAACTTATTTTTTTATCCTTTTTATGTTTAATTTTTTGTCCTGATTCAGTTTTATAATTTTTTTGTTCTCGGCATGGACTTAGCACTTTCACAATTGCTCTTCTTGGTCCCTTACTCGAGGTTCGGAGACGCGGCGCGTTGGCATTCCGCTCGCGTGCCCGGCCGGCCTTCCGCCCCGCTGAGGCCGCGCCGCGGAAAACGTAACCGCGCTCTGACGTGGCAGCGCCTCTGCCTGCTCCTCGCGACCTCTTGTTTGTTTCTCTAACCGTTTATACGACCCGTGTCCCGTGTCTGTGTAGCACTGATAGTCATTTGTTGCTATGAGGGAACGGTGTTACACCCGCTTGTACAATTAACAATGAAATTTTTCAGACACAAGATACTACATATACTCGCAAAATATTTCATCTTTTGAGCGATAACATATATAGTAAAAATCACCTCATCGTGCCATTCATAAAACGAGAGACTGTCGGAACCCTTTATGGTATTATTTCCTCGGGTGTACAAGTAACCATGATGTCATCTTCATCATTATCAAAATATTGTCACGATGACCTTGCAATGTTAACGGCACTTAGTTAACGGCTCGTGGCCCAACAGCCGAAAAGTTTTCAAGTTCTTCGATGTTCGAAGACCGATTACAGACCTACTCTACACAATTCAGCTACTGCTCTTATGGAATGGCAGGTCGCTGTGACATTGGTTGCGTGGCGTTCTGGGTGAAGGCCTATTACTTATTTAATTCTGTGCAGTTGATGACATGAGCATGGTTGTTGCAGGTCGCCGCGGGCGCGCTGTGCGTGCTGTCCCGCGCCGCCCCGCCCGTGCACGCGCCGCGGTACTTCGCGCAGCCGGCGCGCGTGCAGCAAATCAGCCCGTTAGTATCAAACTTCTCTTCTGCAGTATTAGTCGCTGACGTGGCCTTAAGGACATCATTTGGCCTCGGCGACTCCTATCGCTTTGCGCAGACGCATGCGCAGTACCCGCG
Organism: Battus philenor; assembly: GCF_028537555.1. Lineage (NCBI taxonomy): Eukaryota > Metazoa > Arthropoda > Insecta > Lepidoptera > Papilionidae > Battus > Battus philenor. The sequence continues at coordinate 139,908 of NW_027181737.1, read as the reverse complement.
ATACTCAGGAAATTATTCGATGGACAGCTAATGACTAGATAAACGGTGTTTACTCATAGACATCTACAGATTCATCGCGATAATGACAGCACAGCGGTAAAGGTGTGCAGACCTCTTAAGAGTAACTAAGGTCAAAGAATCTTTTCTTGAATAAGCCTTTACTATTGCGACGATCGTGTATTATCTTTATACGCGCAACATTTTACTTGAGATTGTTCCTCCTCCTGGCCTCGTTATCATCGTTGCGAAGGCTCGTGATCTCCTGGACTGGATGTGAGCTTCACCTTAATAACACTTTGCCGTCTGTTCCTTTTTTCGGCATAATGGAGCACGGCTTGAAGTTTGGCGTACGATCTACAAAAAGCAAGTAATGGTATAAAGTTTAGTTTTTATTTTGAGATCGCGTGGTATCATCTCGTTGGTTGGTGTTAGTATTTATGAGTGTGTTAGTCGTTCAATTTTAAGTCCAGCTGAGCCCTACTGGTAACCGTTTCTGTTGCAGACTGGACTACTACCTAGACAGCCCGGAGGTTGCGAACTATTACACGGTTGGCCAGCAGAGGCAGGGTGAGTGCGCAACACGCAACGCGTGCACACAGACAGACACAGCACTTTCATAATTAATCTAGATCAGAAGAGAACCAGTCATCAAGTCAATCTATGTCATTTACTTTTCAGCTACAAACGTCATTTGTGCAATCTGTGTTATTTACGGTTCTTTTTAAACCGTTACTATTATTAAATTTAACATTTTTTTGCACACACTAATTTTTTAACCTTATTATTGTAAGAAAGTAATGGATACTAAGCGGACCGACGACATAGTAAAGATCGCTGGAAGCCTTTGCCTTGCAGTGGGCTGAAAAGAAGAAGACGGATAAGTATTTCATGTGTTTACATTGTGCAAGTTGCTCGCTTTTTTTTAAATATTGAAGAGATGCAACTTGTTTGTGGACACAAAGATTTAAAAAAATAGTCATCTTGTCACACGATAGATACCCACTGCAGGGAATACGCCTCCTCCAAAAGTTCGACACAATTACCGGCCTAATGCTGCTCGTAGCTAGCGACTTTGCTGAATGCGCCAGTCCATTTAGTGACTGCCTACTTATGCTAATACATATATATCATTTGTATTTCGTATTTGTGTCGCAGCGGAGGCGGCGCCGGCGCGGCTGGAGACGCTGGAGCCAGACAGCGAGGTGGAGCTGCTGCCCGGCGCGCAGCAGCCCCCGCCACAGCCCCAGGTAGGGTAACACGCGGCGCACCCCCGCACCCCCGCACTCCTGCACCCTCCCCCCTGCACCCCCGCACGAACTACGCGCGACTTGTGCCACATAGCAAAGGAGCTGCGGGCAAACGACAAGCCTGGACCTGAGGGTTTGGTTAGCACACTATCTCAAAGAGATGACATGAATTCATCACACGAACTTTTTCAAAATCATAAAATAACTTTTGAATATTGCGCCATCTATCGTCATCTCTAAGTACTGCTTCAAGCATGTGGTGCAAAATATTATATTTTAGCGTAATGTTTCATTCAGTTGTTACTAGATAGAAGCCGTACACATCGAGCTTCACGATTTATCAGAACAAGTTAAAGCCTTAACCGATGCATAACAAAAGAAAAAAATCAATGTTTTAGTATATTACTAACTATTTTTTTCTTTACATATTTAAACAGATTAAAGTCAAAATTTTCCAGTTTAACAATATGCTTCAAAAAATTACTTGTCGAATTATTCTTTAAAGATAATATTATAATTTCAGACCCCAGTGGCGCCCAACATTCCCGGGTTGGTTCCAGGACAGCGCGTGTTCATCGTACATATGCCAGTCCCGGGATACAGGTGAATCTTTGTTACTCTGACCGGTGAAAAGTGACAACATATTATCATTATAAATTGCCAGTAATTGAAAAAATTTTCATAGCTAATATTTAAATTGCGATCTCACTTGTGGTATCGTCAAAAAAAACTTTCAGTTTTCACATCATTATGTATGTCAGTACATTTTAAAAATCTTGCCCCATAGCGCCGAGGCGCAGCGCAACTCGGGGTTCCACTTAAAATAGTAACTCCTGAGTGTCAGTAGTTTTTAATAGGTCTGGTTAATCACGAGGTTATTCAACGCTCTTGCATTTTCAAATTTAAAGTGCTCTCGTGAAGTTACAGCAAGTTTCTTACTGGTAATATTCACAAGAACTCGATCAAAAGAAAATGGAAACTAGCGGCCCGAGCCGAGGCTCAGATTTTATAGTTTTGGGGGGGAGGGGGGTCTGGAAAAATTAATGGCAATGAATAAACAGAATTTTACATTGACGATAATATAAAAAGTTCTCTTTTGGTGTGGTTGTGCGCAGGCCCGGCACCATCGGCGGCTACCAGCCCGTCTACATCGTAGCAGCCGCCCCGCAGAGCAACTACGCGACCGGTACGTGACCCTTCAACCTGCTTGTCTGTAACGCTGAGAAACGCTCATGCGCGATGCGGCACCAATGAACCAGCAGGTTAACATTGGAATCGGTTTTTAGAAGACCGCGCAATATGCACGCATGTGGCACCAGATGTGGAATCAAAAGGCACACAAGACACACTGCTCAAATACGAAATACTGTGTCGTTTCTGCCCTAATACTCCGGGCAGCAGCGATAACCGCTGGAGCCTCAAGGTTCTGGAGTAGAGAACCACAATCCCATTGGAAGACCTTGTGAAAATTGTCGGATGACGACGTTTGCTGGCCGTTTCTAACCGGCTCTATGGGAAATTTATAAGAAAGCCCATGTCTCATGTTCTTATGAATGTAACACTTATGCGTGACGTGCGCGGTGCGTTCGCAGGGCTGCAGCCCGGCGTGCTGGTGGACGCGGCAGGGCGGCCGCAGCTCGCTCCGCCCGCGCCCTTCGGCTACTGGCCCGCGCAGCCGCTGTACCGCGTGCCCGCAGGCTACCCGTAAGGAAATTCTTAACGTTACTGTTTACTTCTTTCTTCTCTGACTTACGATCAACCTTTCCATTAGACGTCAGTTGCTTAACTGGGTAGAGTAGGTCCACAGTCTGCCTTCGAACGTCGAACAATTAGATAATGTTCCCGCCGTGGGCCCACGAGCCGGCAGACGCGGCGCGGCCTGCCCACTCTCAGTAGTTGGACGGACGCCATAGTTGCGGTCGCAGAAAATACCTCTTGGAGATCTTTACATGACGCATATAGCTTGCAGTGGGCATTTTCAGCTGACGTGATGGTGATGGTGGCAGCCACTAGTTACTGAAATATTATTTTCCCCTTTGGATTTCAAGGAGATCACCACTTGTGTGTGTCACATGATAAATTGCATTAAAACACAATTATATCAAAAAAATAATTTTTTTGATGTCCCTTAAATGTACTAACGTTTCAAACGCGCTCTGGTTACAGACCAGTTTTTTTGGTGACCACTTTGAAAAACAAGCGAAATGTTTTTCTTATTTTCAAGCTGTAATAAGACTTAAAACTTCTTTACACTATACTATTAGGTTAAATTGTGGACTTTTTGTAATTAATTCAAGACATTATAATTCTAAGTCGTGGAAGACTTTTATTTATGAAAGTTTTCTTAACAAAATTTATTCAAATGTATGCATTGTCTTCAATGTAATTTCTGCGCCGCAGCCACAGTATGTGTATCAAATAAAATACATGTATCCCTATGTGGTCCACTCTCCGGAACAGTTCTTAAAGTATATGTTTCTTGTTTATGGTCAATACAGCTTCTGTAAATTATGTACGTGGTTATTTATTTGGTTTTTTTTTATGTTACTGTGCGTCAATTGAAGTTACTGAACGCCTCTGTACTTCACTGTACGCGAGTGTACGCGGGTGTACACGACTGTACGCGACTAATTTGTGTACAGGGCGCGGGCCGGCGAGGGCGCCGCCGCCGCGGAGGAGCCGCAGCAGCGCGCGCGCCCGGCCGCCGCGCCGCTCGCAGGTGAGGCAGCTCTTAGCAACTGACGCGGGGCGCAGAACTCTTGTGGGTCGTGCCCAGCTACAGCTCGCTCCGGACGCGGTGCGACCCGCACAGAAACCAAATGGAATTCACGATTACTTCGTACTAAAGCTCTTCACAAGTTGTTGCAATTTTTTAAAATAATTGCTCTTTATTTTTTATTGTTTATAACATCAGTTATTCTCCACTTTCGATCAGGCACGGTAATCATATCACTGCTACAACATCATGAGAAAAATTCCAGAAAAGCCTAACTTAATAAAAGGTAACATCAGTATCTTTGTCGTGAAGGTCCAAAAGACATTCACTGGAGGCGGGTCTCTTGTAAGGCTGTTGCGACCGAAGCTCGCTACAATTGCAACACGGTGCACAGCGGTTTGTATATCTAAATCCTAGTCAACCCCACACGACAACGAGGACTTGCAACAGTCAGAATGGTGTTAAAAGTCGACGCACGCCCACATTATTTGCAGGCTCTAACTAAAACTTAAAAAACTTATTTTTGGCAGAATTATTGCTTTACATGCTTTTGTATTTGTGTCGCTCTTAGTTTTATATAGAAGTTCATTATATGTCGAAACATATTTTATTCTAATTTTACTATTTCACAAACATATGGGTCTCCAACCTTATGTCCCTGTCACTTCATATCAAAATCATTGAAGTGCGGCTTTATTAAACAACCGAGCCGTTCCAGAGCCGGCGCTCAACTCCGGCCCCAAGTCTTCGGCTGACGCATCCGAGAGCAGCGAGACCAAAGAGAACGACGACCCGCGCCCAGCGCCCCGCGCCGCCGCGCATTAGCCGCGACCTGCGACCCCGCAACCCCGCAACCCCGTGACCACGTACGCAACTCGAACGTGCTATTTTTTGTCATCACTTTGTGATATTTGAATTCAATTCATATTATTTTTCCTGTTCATACTACCCAGTAGAATGCCGCATCAGCTACTGTCATATCGTATCAGTAACTTCCCGCCGATGCATCGGTGCACGCTTACGGCTAAAAGCTGTTCAATTTACTTTGGACGCAGCAGCGAGCCGACGTCGTGTCCGCGGAGCGCGGGGTCCGGTCGCGGTTCGGATTGTACCTGATTAGCCAACGATGAGATGTAAATAAAAGAATGAGCTGCGAGAACACCGCCGCCTTGCTTATTGTACCCGACGCCTTGGCGTTGAGTCACACCCAGCACCGACCCTACTCATCCCATATAAAGACTCACACACGCTTTATTTCACGATTTTAGAACTTTGACAATAAACCCATAGAATCATGTTAAACCATATAAGTAATTCGGTTTATAAGAATACCTTTAGTGAATTTTAAGAAATAAAATCTAAAAGCGTAAGGTCCGGAACGGTGGCCGCTGTAATTCTGTCGATCAACGATACCAATCCGCGGGTACATAAAACAAGTTTAATTACGTTAATATTAATCGTTCTTCTCTTATGTGAATAAATGAGCAGTAAAGTATCCGGGCAGACCAGCGGCATAGTGAAGGTGTCGGCAAGTCGCTGGATGTGGGCAGCCTGTGGACCTCTAGTGGCTAACACGATGTTATTGATGGTGAAAGGTTCAATCGTGACATTGAAGAAAGGAAATTATTGAATCGTAGTAGAGATACCAACTTAGGCAATTAAATCTAAACTGTGTACAAAAAAATACCATCAGCTACTTATGAAGCTATTTGTATTAGCTGCTGTAAGTTTTATGTTAAATTTTCATCGCCTTATACCTTCACTAAACTAAACTACACTAAACATACGCACAATAAAACCACAAAGATACTCAACGTCAACCTTTCACCGCCTCTGCGAGCTCCCGCCCACATTCTCAGCGCACTGTTCAACCGCACCGGCGGCCTGCAAGCTGCAACGGAAACATTGCAGACACCGCGCGTCGACGAACCATCTCTTGTCAACTTTACCATTTCGACTTGCCAAGTGAGGACATAAACGCAAGTTGTATATAACATAGCATCAGACAAATAAAACTCGAGTGAGGCTTCAGCTATCAAATTCATCATAAAATCAGCAAAGATACGGTAACCAAAGAAGTAACATAATGGTTCCAAGAATTTGTTAACTATCTACTACTACTACTACTAGCAGATCCATGGAGAATTCTACTATAAAAATAGACTGGCCATACGCAAGCCATGGGTTAGAAATCTCAAGGTAAACGTAAATATGAAAAATTCCGAACAAACGAGTTGTCGCACCGTGCTGGAGAAATGAAACGCTCATTCGTATCGATTTATATTCGTATATTAGGTAATCAAAAACTTATAGAACCTTTACCCGCGCCGAGAAAAATGACAATTATCATGTTTTCGGGACCTACTCTCCTCAATAAAATATAAAGCGGCAATGCTTTGCGTCCTTTATTTAAATAATAAATTGTGTGTTGAATATGCAAACATACCCTTGACGAACAGCGAAACGAAAATCCAAAATAAAAAGGCTGTTTATACCTGCAGAGGCTGCGTGTGCGTTAGCGACGGATAAAGAGGCAGCCAAACTGCGCGACTGCTGGGGGGGCCAAAATAAAGATAAAAAATACTATTTTTTTACACAATTCTTTTTTGACTAATTTAGATTTTTAGCCTTGTTTAATATTTTATTTAATTTGCAGCAAATTTGAATGTTCTTGTATGAAAGGGCACCAAATTTTGATTTACCCGTGGCGCGCGTAAGCCTAGAAACGTTCCTCTCCTGACCGCTCTAGCCATGTACATTGCAACGACAAAGACCTAAACGCCTAACAAGGAATATATGAGTACACAAATTGCGCCATCTGTGCACAGCTGTGACAACTAATCTCTCAAGGTCGAACTAAATTTGCAGAGAGTTAATTGATTGATCGTTTGCATTCGTGCCAGCCACGAGTGGGCTGGTGTACGGAGGCTAACTAAGCGACAGTTGCACGCGGCCGGTGCGCACCTGGAACCGGTCGCGCCCGCAGCGCCTGCGTTGGCATGGAGCAATAAATCCAGCGCCGCGCTAATCGCACGCGCAGGCTGTGCGCCGCACCCGCCGCCCGCGCGCTAATGATCTATCGCGTCTACCGTTACCGTCCGCCCGCTAACGGGCTCCCTTCCTGTACGATCACTGGGCGCGATAAAACATATGGACATCTGCAAACAAACATGTCGCTGCAGCCGCTGCAGCTGCTGCCAAGCGAATGTCGGCCTTGACGCCTCTGCGCTAACGTCTCTCTTGTTCAACACGTCCGCAAAGTGATAACGCTATGGAAACCGCTATGACACAATCTGCAAATTGGACAAATTATGTCCGGGCGGAGTAATTGAGCGGCATCGCGAGTGGCGACGCGCACCGGCGGACTCCGCGGATGCCTGCGCCCCGTACTGGTCCGCGCTTATATTTCCCGCTTGGGTATCCAGGCCCTGCCATAAAGCCTTTTGATACAAGTCTAGTAAAAAGTTTCTATAAATATTCCATCCGCATTGAACTCGAACCCAACCGGACGAACACGACAACCGCAGCCCAGCTAACAGTGACTGAGCGACGTCTGCGAATGAAGTAATTGCCCAAAAACATTCGCCACAAAAATACATTCGTACGGAAATTGTTATTTTGTTACATAGCAACACTGAGACGTTTTTGCACCCGCTCCAATAATCTACACACGCTGCACAATCCTTCGAACACTTCATACCATTTTTTATCATTGCATCAATGTGAAATGATAACAGAGGAGTGAAATAATAGATTATTTAATAACTTAATTGATGATTTTTGAAAATTAATTTGCCTATGGCTACTCTGAAATATTTTCAACAGACATGTTAGTATTTTAAGTAAGTAGATAAAGTCTAATATATTCTATCTAAAATATATTTGTATAAAAATAATGATTTTAAGGAACTCCGTTGTGGCCCTCAACTTTTATCTGGAGTATGTTATTACAATCAATTAGGCATCCGTCAGGCGGTCGGACACAACAATGCGATGCACTGCAATCGCTTTCATCGCCCCGAGACATCGTGGCCATATCTCATTAGCCTACTTGCTGCTCTCCGCGCACAAACTGGAGCGCGCTCGTATTGCTCATCAGATCTTGCGCCGCGAGGAGATCTGTCGCGCGCTCCATTTGCGGACAATCACTGCACGGTACTTTAAATCGCAAGACAATCCCAAAAGTCATTACATGTTGTTAGCTTGTCATGAAGAATACTGAGATCAATATCAGCACAAATGGAGAAGCTCGTTCTCGTCCGGAGAAACGTCACAGCAAGTGAAGTAAACAAGTAGAACAATACTTGAAATTAAATGAACAACTATCGAAAACAGATATCCCGCTAAACCACAATCTAAAATTAATATTCAACCTTTAGACGCTAACGCTTTTCCAACACAAATTTGCTTAAACAATGCGCAGCCCCGCGACCGAGCGGCCCGCTCGCGCACGAAACGAGGACGAAGAGTTCGCAATTCGTTCTGAACCATTGGCAACGGCAATCAAACTCAATTGCCATTCCATCGCCGGTAATTGTCCGCCGCGGCCCCGCAGCGACCCGCGAGAGCTTTTAATCGAGAACGTACGGCCGCTGAGTGCGACCCCGTGACCCATTTCCGACACGCGACCCGCGGGGCAGGCGAAAGTCGACGTCGGACGAAACGATGACGTCACAGGTAAAGGAGCCGCTCGCAGTAACCGCCACCAACCTTACACCTTAACTTAAGCCCTGTTTAGAAGGTTTCTAGTGCGCACAGATATAGAGTTGCTTACCAAATGTACCGTCTTGCACTTCATCATGTTCTTTATCAAAGATATCCGCAACATAAATACGACGACGCAGCCGCTAATCTCGCCGAGTCATGACCGAGCCCATGAAGACGGAAACCGAAAGGACACCACTAATAGCAATCACAACGACGATGCGCCTGGGAACAGCACCGCGCGTCTTGTCGGTCACCTGCACCTGCCGTAGCTGTAAATGGGATTAAAGGGCGGGTTCATCTCCTGGAGCGTCCCGCGGAGCACAAGCGCGGCATGCGGCCGTGCGGAGGGCGCAGGGACAAGGGGGCGCGGGGGGGAGGGAGCGGTAGCGCAGGGCCGGTGACTCACGTGGATTAACGCTTCCGCGCGCGGCGAAAGGCGCTGCAGGCGCCGGCGGCGCAGCGCAATTACGATCTTTTTGCCGAAGCACCGTTACACGGGGCTAGGCGCGCGACCAAAACGCAGCGCACGCAGTGCACGCGCACACGCCGCGCCGGCCGCACGCCGCCTGTACGCCGCCTGTACGCCGCCCGCCATGCCGTCGCCGAGCCCCGCCCCGAGCGCATTGGCACTCGCGCTGCTGCTGGCGCTGGGCGCCGCGCTGCCCGTGCGCCGCACGCTCAGCTTCAACATGTTCGTGCTGCGGCCACAGGACGGTGCGCCCGAGCGCAGCATACTCGCCACTGACGGCCTGTCGCGCTTCGGACCCGTCATCGAATACCTGGTGCAGCGCGTGCAGGGCCTCATGTCCGTGCGGCGCCCGCCCGACTCCGCCGAAGAGCCGGACAGCGCGCAGGAGTCGCGCGTGCCCGGCCTCGTGGTGCGGCCCTCCGCCACCAAGCCCGGCACCTTCGACGTCGAGGTGGATGTGCTGATGGACGACGGCCAGCCCCCCGCGCCCGCCTGACGCCCGCCCGCCCGTCGCCCGCCAGCCAGCTGCTTTATTTATTCGTTTGCTCTTGCCATACTGTTGTATTTAATAAATTAATTTATATTTTATACTTTTGTTCGTGTAGCACGTCTTTATCCGTCAATATTTTCTAGCAATACAAGGTGAAAGTTCTTATTTGAAAGTTTCGATCTTGAATTATGCACATAAAAATAATATAGTAAAATTAATTTAAATCGATTTCACGGTCAATTATGCGGCAAAAATGTGAAAGCCTTTTATTACACATCCGCGACATTTTTGTTTCGCTCAGTCTTTTTAAGGTTCTCGCGACCAAACTGAAAATGTAAATTTCATGTACTAGCGGTTGAGCATGTATATAAAATTTAAAATACTGTCAAACTGAAAAGTGTGTGCAAGTATTCAGCATTCCATGTCTAGCGCACGACACCAAAACTGTAACCACAGTCTGCGGTAAGTGTTGCCAGGTGTTGACAGGTGTGGTCGCAGCGCAGCAATCAATTAAACTTGCAGCTTGACCTGTTGCTGTAAGCCGTCCAACAATGCGCCGACATCTCACGAACCAGTTGATAGCCCGCAATAGCGCGCTGGTGGCCGCGGGCGTGATTAAAGCGGTTGTGTTACACAGAAGTAAAGCGTAGCAAAATTTCACACGGAACCACACTGCTAACGCGGAATAACTCAGCTGATCTTTTAGGCCGTCTTTTGGCCGCAGATTAGGTGACACGATTGTTTTCTATAAGTTTTATAGAAAACAATCGTGTCACCTAATCTGCGGCCAAAAGACGGCAACACACACAACAACACAACAACACGGAACAGTTGTTCCAACGAAATATTACTACGAATTGAACGAGTTAAAATCATATCTTCTTGACGATCGGATCTAAATTACTTTAACCATAAGCTGCGTCCGGGTTTCGCTTTTCAAACTGGCAACAATTCCCAGGATTGCTGACGTGCCGAGCGACCAGCGTCTGTAGGAGCTGTTCGTGAATCAAAACAAAGGTCTTCTCTCAATCTTCTCCTATGAGAAGTGTTATATGTGCACAAAGCGGTGCAGCTAGCAATTTAAAATGCACCGCAGTAGAAACTACGATTACCTTGCCTTTTTAGTTTCTGATGAGACTTTTTTCTCAAGAAAACTGGCTCACAGGGCCAAGGGAAATAATTCGATATTAGCAAACGATCGAGATGAGGTTCATCAATATTTTAGGCGAAGTTCGGTCACTCCACGGCCCGTCGGCCTGAACAACCTGCTCAGTCTTTGCTCTTTCAACGACAGGAATTATGTACGGTCTTTATTTTTGGTAAGAGCAATAAGTCGCTTGCTGTTAAATCCGGAGGGAAAGGCTGTGTGGACAGGCAGTCATATTTTGCCAAAAACTAGGGAATCGGAAGAGACAAAGGAGGAAAAAATCGATGGCCCATTTTCCGGTTCTTCGTCTCCGTACATCAATTCTCAAATGTTGTAGTAAGGCTTAGTGTATTCGGAGTTCATAGTCGCTGCCTTGGGATGAACTCTGATCACACTCGTCGGTTTTTGAGGTCGGGGGACGCCTCGTCCTTTGCTCACCTTCGACCGATTCATTCTCGCTTGTAATCGCGCACACCACTTGGAGACAGTGTCCACAGTGACCACACGATCACCACACAATAATTTTAACATTTCATCAGTTTTTTGGCACTTTTTGCAACTTAAAACAAATTTAATCTAATCGCGTTGTACAAAATCCACGATGCGCGACAAATACATGACAAATGTGAGCTCACTCTTCTAACTGCGGAAGCTGATAGACAAGTCGCAACTTATTCGAATTCGCTGCGGGTTATCGCAATAAATCGGACTAACGAATTTACTCATTATGGACGCAAATACAGTATTTCTTGGTATGGAAATTCATTCACCGATTTTTGATTAAATCTCGTACATACACAATCTGGTAAAATTGTCACGCCTCCTACTAAATTTCTCGAAGGAGCCCACAAATTTAGTGAAAAGAAACGATGCACTGAACTTGACATCAACAAGTGATGTAATCCTACGCATGTTGAATAATTTTTTTTTTTTTCAATTTCAATTTGATACTCTCCTGAGGCTCGGGAGCAGGTTTGACCTCTCCGGCATCTTCGCAGCGTCACAGCAACACGAAACCGCTTGATCTTATTGTCTACGGTCACCTTTCCCGTCACAATTTCTTATATTCGGTACATCGCATCGCTGTTGGCATCGTCTGGCAGGTGCATTATCTATTTAGTCCATTCGAATCTCGATCAGTCCTTTTGATGTCTTTGTATACATTGCGCTGAGGATATACGAAACACATCGCCGTTCCCGTTCTGTGTGTCCTGACTGCGGTTGCGCACAACGGGGGACGAACGTGATTCTGTTCCGTTATTTGTCCGCAACAAAGACGCGGTAACAACACGTCAAATACACAAATGGTCAACCAGGTTAATGCGGTAGCAGCGCTAGTACGGAGGTGTGGAATGGGTGAAAACTTTCCTCGAGTTTGATTTAGTACCCATTCCCTGACATTGAACGGACCTCCGTTTGAGCGCGGCAACTCCTCCCACCGCCGCACCCAACCACACGCTACAAAGAACTCACAGCGTGTAATGATTGTTTTGTTTATTATAAAATACTTACGATAACACTCTCTCAAACGATGCGAGTAAGAAGAGCTACAGCTATCATGATACACGGCCACCGTGTTGTAAGTTTAAACATTTTAAGCATTCTTAAATGCAATCGTGTTTAGACATTCCATCGTGCTAGTTCCTTTGCATCTGTTGCAGACAAAACAATCGTTAAACAAGTAAAATTGCTCTGCGCTTGTTCTTGAGATTAATAATAAGCAAGCCGCATAGATTCTACTTCTAATAACGTTTGTTAGTTTGATACTCTATGGAAATATTGGAGCAGGATGTAAAGATATTTCTCTGTTCGCGCTACAGTTTCACTGACCTTAAGTTCTTTACGAAATACACATTACAACTCAATATCGTCAATCACTCGTCAGCTTAAAAGCACAACTACTGCCTTCCTTACCTTCAACTACCTTTTATGTTCCTCTGGAGATCGGCGAATCTCGCCTCGTCTCAGGGCCCAGCTCTTCAACTCAGAGTTCTGGGTAATGGAGGAGCCGTTCTACGTCATTTCAACATATAATCACTTGGGAGGACCCGGCAAATTATGAAAATCTGAATGATAATGTTTTATTATCAAATGTATTGCTAAGAAAACTTGAAAATCGTTTAACCTTTACCAATTTGTAATCATAAAGGCACACGAAAGTTTTTATGAAGAGAAAATAGAAACAGTATAAACTGCACGATAAATTAAAATACTCGTACCGTACAGTCAAATATTAACGACAAAAGAAACGAAAAATCGCGAGTAAAGATATAGTAAAACAATGTCGTTTACCGTAAAGAATAATGATCAATATACAAACTCATAGTTAATAAATTCTTGAAGTTTACAAAATAGAAAACTCATTTTTGTAACAAAATAATAAATCAATAAATAAAGTGATCACTCTTAAATGGATCTTATTTTTTATTCAAATAACGCCTGGCCCATAACTTCCGAGAGCGCGGGGTCCGTGCTGCTGTTTGCGTCGCAATAAACAACTTATTTATGACATTAATCGAGCCCGCAGTAAGCCTCACGGACCGCACTCGGTCAAGTTTGTCGTGACATCTGCTCCTTCCTTTTATTCTCTTATTTATTTATTTAGAAAGTAGGTTCAAGTCTCCGTTCCGTTATGTATAATTATGATTTATATAAACATAAAATATAAATAATTCCATAACAATACAACCGTCAGATAAAACTTGTATTATAATAGAGACGTGTCTAATGATACAAAAAGAAAAAAATACATATTGTATGAGGAATATACAGCTGTTAATGAAAAATGAATTTCCTCCTGTGCACTGACTCATCACGATGTCTCTGGAGCCATAAGGCTTCGTCGACGTTGTCGTTTTAGACCAAACCGCCTACTGCAAGAGACAGACAAAGGTATCTATGGGGGGATGTACCGCTGTCGTCACGCTTGGCAGCCGAGTTGGCGATTTGAGTTCGGTAATGTTGTACGCAGAAGACGCTGTTGTCCATCCTCGCGGAAACTTGTTTGTGAACAATGACAATCCTATATAATTAATGCGCAAAGTGTGAATCACACAAGATTGTATGCAGGGAATCAACCCCGCGACCTGCAATCGCAAGTCTCAGTCCCCTGTCGCGGGCTGCTACTGCCCTTGACTGGGTTACCATAAGGCTTTGAGACTTGAAATCTAGAAGGAATATTCCTTTCGTTGAGTAGAAGTCAACGAAGAATTTTATTGCAAACGCTTAAGGGTTGAGGCGGCGCTCATCAATTTAAGAGAAGCGAGCGGGAACAGATAATCTATACATATAAAATATAATCTTCCTAGTTACAACATTTAAAGCTCTGGAAAAGTTCAATTTTTATGGTTTTTGGTTAATTTTTTTTTACTAATTTTCGCCAGGAATAAGATAATAAGTAATAGAATATGATATCCATCAATTAAAATTGTAATAAAATATCAATAAACATCAGTCTATTTTAATAAAATAATACATAAAGAACAGACAAACATTGAATTAAAATATTATAAGTAATAATACACATGCACTAAACATTATAATAAGCAGAATATTAATAATATAATAAATATATGCAGACTAAGGAAAAGGAATACACAATTCGAAGACAGTGAAAAAAACAGCAGCTTTACAAGAATTTTAAGTAAAAAAAGATTTGATTTTGGAATCATCTTATAACAATACAGGTAACTCACCCCGCAGGCGAGCAGCGCGCGCGCGGCAATGCAAGTGGCTTACTAAGAACTTTGTGGTACGTTTGTGAATATATTATGCTCATAGTTATGTAATGCACTGTACAAAAAGCTTGTATTGTATGTATTGATGAAATCTAAACAATGATTTACTTTCTCCACTGGGCGAACCTGCTGGCTAGGTAAACTTACTGGTTCATTTAATACTATGACACATAGCTAATATACATTAAGGGTTTAGCGTTCATGTAGGAACGGAATTCGAGAAAAGGAAAGAGTAATGTTACCGTCGTGAAGCTGTATCGGAACTGCTGAATGCAAGAAGAACGTTGTCGACGGGATGCGCTTGGCAAATTGCCACGGCCTGTCCATTCGTGTGATAACTCTGCGCGTGCGTTTAGTGACCATTCGTCCTCGTCGTCCTCAAAATCAGCTCGAATACAATGACGACAGTAACGTTACTCGTTCAGATGAAAATATGAACGCGCAATAATATTTTAAAACAGCAATACGAAGCCTTCCTACGTGAACACTACAGGCACAAGTTCGTACAACTTTGCTCGGTAACGCGGTCAGGCGCCTCCTCTAGCGGTGACTGGCCGCGACAATTTAAAACTTGTAAAAGAAACTGATAACGACTACCTTGACGTCAAAAATGATATCAACATAACCAGACATAAATTTGTGAGGACAATGTCTGTTTACGAATCGACAACTAGCATTAAGGAACATTACAGTTTTGTCAAAGATATGATGTTTGCTATATTCATTTGCTTTCTGGGATAGCCACTGTCTGTCGCATGTTTATGATATAACATTGATTAATGGGACACCGCTGTACACAAAGCCAATATACAGTAGACAAATGAAATCACATGAAGCAATACTTCTGGCTGTAAAGTCAATTATAACGCTATAGTACGTCGTGGCCTGTGACCACACAAAAACACGAAGAAGTGCCAATCAAAAGTTGGATATAAATTCATTATGTTTAGACAGGAACTCCTACCTCGTGTCCACATTACCACACGCTGCAAACGGACCGCGACGTATAAGGATTCTAATATCGGGCACCCGAAAAGAAAGTAGGGCGGTCCCGTCGCGACCGCAGTGGGTCAGCCCCGGCGCAGCGCGCATAACAACTCCACCGCCGGGGCAGTGCCGGCCCGGCCGCGCCGCGCGCCGCCCGCCGCCGTCACATCGGCCTCATACTGTGCTAGGCACACGCAGTTAGTTGTATTGCGAGGCGCAGTGCTCTCTGAGACCTCGTACCCACTACCCACTAAAAGCAAATCGTTTACTCCAAGTACAAGACCTTACAAGGATGCGGCAAGTTCTGATGATGCTGCTGCTCGCGACGGCGCACTGTGCCCCGCTGCACCTGCTGCTGCACCAGAAAAACGCGCAGTCGCAGCAACTGCTGCAACATCAGCTGCTCGAGCTGCAGCGATTGCAGGCTCCACAGAGAGACGCTACGTTCGCACCATTGTAAGTAGTTTTCTACATTATTAAAAGCTCTTAATTCTCACGCTGCGGAAGGCTATATTTTTCAAAATATAGCCCTTCGCATATATTTTTGTTAAAGTTTCAACAAACTTGAACCGCACCGTTTCGCGGCCAGATTGAACGCGGATAACCGGCAAGTTACTCACGACAGTGCGCCTTGCCAGCAGGTCGACTTTGATCAATTAGTTCCCATTATTAATAAAAGAAGCGTTGCTGGAGTTTAGTCGTCCGTCTCTCTGTTGGGGGAATTTCTATTTTGCCGATAATTCAACATATATAACACATTGAGCCAGACTTGGGCCGTATGGGGTACGCTCATATCGAAAGTGTTTTAAATAACTGCCTACCCTCATGTTCCCTCGATCTAAGAGATCGGCTACATCCCAGTCCGGTTACAATGTAATGAAACGGCCGGGGCGTCTAAAGCGTTAAGCTTAGTTACAGGAAAAAATATATGACTACTTCTACACTCCGCTGTGACATGTCGTCGCCCGTTTGTAGTAACTCAGCGCGTTAGTTAGCGCAGCGTTGCAGGCTGCCCACGAACCATAACGACTCTGTACATCGACTGTTAACTGCTTAGCGACAAGTGCGCGTCGACTCATTAGCGGCGGCGCGACCGTCTCAGCGGCCGCTAATGCGCTCCGTAATCGCCCGCACCTCGTTACAGTAACGAAACCCGAGGACTCCTCGGCGACCTCGTGCCCTTATAATAATTATTTCACAGAATTGAAATAACGCAAAGTTGTAAACTCCCTAATGAGGTCACGCCGTGGAGTAAGTAGACTTGATAATGCAGCGGGGGGAATATTTATATAAAATACCAAAAAGCACCAAGATATGTTATTCTTTTCAGATCGATGCCACCGCTGCTGGTGTTGCTGCCCCGCGCCTCGCCCGTTGCCGCCGCCTCTGTCGAAAGCGGAGTGACCAAGTCAAATGCCGACAAAGTAACCGTCGATGATGATCTGGAGTCTGTGATAATAGAGGCGGCTCCCGCGGAGTCTCCGACCAAACCACAGAAGCTTGTCCTGCTGCCCGGGTACGCGAGACTGTCCATCGGAGACATCATCTCCGCTATCCCCTTCCTGCCGATAGAGATCAACGTGCCCGATGCCGTCGGCTGGGCGTACGGCGGCATATCCAGCGGCATCGCGAGCATCATCTCCATCTTCGGGCGCGGGCAGCCGCAGCCGACACGTCCGGACACGAGAACATCGGGCGGCTACGACGCCTTCATCCTGCTGCCCGTCGCCCCACAACTAATACCCATACGCCTGCCCATACAAGTGTAAAAATATACGTACAAACCAACTCAGACCTTTAATTTCTCTCCTATCATTATTTATTACCGATAACATTTCCGAAAAGTCACCTCAGCAGTGAATGATGCTACGCAAAGACGTCGCTCATTCGTTGGTTGTGGTCCCGTGTAAACCATTTCGAACTGCGGCAGTTAATTGACACCGTTACAGGGAAGTTCCAGTTTGTATAAAATGTCATTGATGTAACATTCGTTTGATACATACCACTTGTATACATCAAGAGAAAAACATTGGAAAAGATCTAAAATGAAAGCTATAAGGAATAATAAATATTTTGTTGCAGCTAACAAGTAGACATCTATTAATTCTGTTAAGCGCATGTCGCTCACTCAGATGTCGCAAACACCCATACAGACATGCTGCACGCCGGAACGGGAGCTTTTCGTGCATTTTTAAGGATTTCCTTAGATTATTTAGATGATCATAACAAACTTCCGATACAACACAGTTACGGATAATCTTGTATTGGATTACCGGCACTGCAATATGTGGAGAGATCCGCAGGTCCCGACGATCTGACATTGGAACAATTCCGTCGGAACAGCCGATGGTGCGATGTTATTTTTAAAGACTATCAATTTGCGTATACTGGGGAGTATATATGCGCATATGTGGGTTATTATGTGGTTACTATGGGGTGATCTCACAACGCAACCTCACCAATACAAGTTTACAGGCGCCGCGATGTCCGGCCCATGCGCCATAGGACTGGCCTCGTCTCTAAGAGATGTTATCTTTTTGGAAATTAAAATTTCATCTTTAACTTGAAGTACTTTTAAAAGAAGAAGTACTTTTTGAAAGAGAAGCCAGCTCAAGAAGAATGCGCTACTTATTATTCAGGAGTTAGTTGCTCTTGTGATCCGTCGCTGCACTTCGTTCAGTCAGTTGTGGCTGTTAGCTACTTCCATTTAGTTGCTATTTATATAAGAAATATACAGCTTGATGGTGCAATAACATACACAGTGTATGCACCATGATGGTATAATAAAGGTAGGTAAGTAGGGCAGCAAAGTAATAAATAAAACAGCATTTCCGTAACGAGTTTATTTGCTTGAATATAATCACTGGCTTAACCTACTGGTGACTAACATGGCAACGGGACTTATCCTACTTCGTCCACGAGTCCTTAGAAATCGACCGGCCAGTCGTGTGGCCGCAGTCGCTTCCTAAAGTTGCGCGGTCACGTAAACAACAATCGTTAAGTGTACTACTTACACCAAAACTCCTTAAAACGAGAATTACATACGCGTACAAGAAATCGTCAAGGTCGCAACGGATATCATTCAAAACAAATATAAAAACAAACAAACAAACGGAAACTGAAAAATTATTACTTTCCAACTCCGATAGGTACAAGTTGCAGAATTCAAAACAACGTAAAGTAGAAATGTGTTCCGTCTAGTGGTCGCGTGGTTTCAATTGCAAATTTGCGAATTCCGTTACGACCTTAATAAAATCGATATTCTAGCGAAGACAAAGCAGAGTTGTTGTTAGAGAATCCGGCGGCGCGGAGCTCACTAGCGAAGCTTGCCGTGCGCGGCCAGGTAGGCGGCCTCCTGGTTGTTCTTGGGCACGTAGGCGGCCTCCTTCGGCACTATGATGGACACCGGGTACGTGAAGCTGTAGAAGAATCCGCGCGGCGGGCCCTGCGGAGCAGAAACGAAATGTATCAACAAAAACAAGGGCCAGATAGTTTGCAAAATCTGCTGTCGTGCACTCGAATTGCAGCGTTGTACGAGTATCCTTCGGTACCAAAGATATAGATATAAAGCTATGTGACACAATTGATCTCAAACGCATGTGCTATGTGCAAACCACTGGGATCCCAAAAATATAAAGTCACCTCGGTGACATGAAAATAGGTGATTATTGATTAGCTCAGAGCTGAGAGCGCCAGGAACTTCAGGGAAGTTCAAGCAATTCTGATCTAAACAAAAAACAGGGAGCAGCGCGAGGAGAAAGTGATTAGCCTCACATTACGAAGGGTCCCTGGCTATGTACCTAAATGCAAGCCGGTAGACTGGCAGAAGTACTGATAGAAGTAAAACGCTTTGGCAGCACATGTAGCGAGACTTGAGACTAATCTAACTGGAAATTCACTGACGACGTCCACTACTCGTCCATAATACTATAAGCATCCTGAGAGGTATTCATTAGGTAAAGGATGAGGTTTACGGTGGGTTCGGGCTCCTCGGTGGTAGTGGTGGTGTAGTACTGTTGCTGTGCGTAGGGGAGGGCCTTGGCGTCGCGCGCGCCCTGCTGCTGCAGCGGCGCCTGCTCTGGCGCCTGCAGCACTGAGGACTGCAGCTCAGACGCAGCCGGTACTGCTTCGTACTCTCTGTGGGCCGGAGCAACTTGTTAATTGATAAGGACCGCAGGCTGGTGAATAAATGAAGCAGGTGAATGCCGACTCTTACTGCGGTAGCGGCGCGTGGAGCGAGGCAGCGCGGGCGAGTTGCCAGGCGCGCTCGTGCTCCAGCCGCGCAGCGCGGACCTCTTCAGTTTCTTCCACAGGCTTCAGCTCTACCTTGGGAATGTTATCTTCCTGGTGGAAGCCTTGGCTGTCCGCCCAGTACCGTACCTATAGGTCAAAATAACATCATTACAATCCTATAGATTCGATCTAACGTCAACAATTTCTCCATAAAGCATTCAGCCAGTGCCAGCCCAGAGACTACCTTGATTCCGAAGCGTTAATTTAATAACATGGGATGGTCGATTAACTATAGACTATTGTCAACCTTACTCTTACTGTTTGTTATCTTCCATCGTTCTCTTTGAGTAATTTAACGAAAATGCAAGTGCACAATAACGGGTCGCCTGGTGCTGACGACAGTTTTCCTGCAGGTTCATCGCTCTCGTCGCATGACGGAGCTGTCACGCGACGATAGCGATGAACCTGTAGTCAGACTTCTGGACCACATCAATCACGCCTGCGAGCGTTACATAACGAGGGAACAGAAGTGAGGAAGCGTACTTGGATCAGATCGTTGTTGCTGTCCTTGTAGACGTAAGAGCCCTTCACGTTGCCGGAGCCGGCGCGGTCCTCCACCTTGGCGGACTCGGGCGTGCGGTAGCCGTACGCGTAGTCGCCGAGCCCGCTCTGGCCGTGGTACTGCGCCGCGTCGTACACCTGTGAACGCAAACAGGTCACTCCGATCCCGCTCTTAGATACAAAGCCATCAGAATTTCAGTTAAAAGTGCAAAACTCAAGGTTATGGTTGCTTGTACTTTAGAAGCGCCATAGCTCGTGCGAGCTCTACAACCACACTAAAATTATTAATATGTAGAAATTGTAAAATTGCGAAAGCAACAAAAACTCTTCTCGTAAGATCCCTAGTCTTTCCAGTGTTGATTTATGGCGCCTTCGAAATCTGCTTCTGGAGGGAGATGCTGCATGCGTGTATCATGGACACAGTGCCGCACTTGTGTCTCCATTTTCCAGAATCTTTATATTCAGTAACGCCCCTTGGCAAACGTTCGCTCTCAAATTTTAAAATATTTGGCTCCTTTATGCGAAAAGAAAAAGTTATTTATACAGTATTAATCAGTGCAAAATGAGAAACTGATTGTATAAGCAATTTTGTAAAAGAGGAGACCCTCGCGGAAATGAACCCTCAACCTATGTCCGAAGGTTTTTAGAGGTCAAGCGATGAGCCTCACAATAAGAGCCTGCCGAGAGCAGACCAAGGAGAAGATACATCGAGGGCTGTTACGGTTCTGCACAGCCTCGCTCAGAGCACCGCGAGCAGTGTACATCTAACATTAGTGATCAACAAATGTAATATTTACACCTTCACGTGTATATTAGTAAAATATTTCATTTCATGCTCCGTGGGTGGAATTCAAATATACTTTATAATAAAAATAAAGAAAAATATTACTGAAGTAATAAAAACACCCTTATAGCGGAATACTAGTTAGCTTACATACCAGCAAATAAATTATGTTATAATATAGTTTTGCAGATAGCAATATTTTTTTTAATATAAATATATTTTTTGCAGAATGTAACAACCAGCCGTGAAGATTTACGGTTCCGGTCTGAGAGGATAATATGTGTACACATGGCCAAGAAAAACGGTTAATATAACATTAACGAGTACCTCTTCTTGATAGTTCTCGGGGTCCTCGATCTCGTGTCCGTTCCTCCAGTAGTGGCCGAGGGTCGGGCCGGCTTCGGCGGAGCGGAAGCGGGGGTCGTCGTATCTGATCTGTAACGAAAGAAAAGTTCGTCAAATATCGAATAAACAACAGCTCTGTGCTTCATGTTAAGTGAGAATTTTATAACAACAACTGAATTGTTCTTGTATAAATAAAAAAATAAACTACAAAAAGTTTCTGCACAGGCATTGCACTTTATTTGAACTACAGCTAAGTGAATACTCGTCGCTTAGAAAAAAGTAGATTCATAACTACGTGAAAAACATTAACAATTACAAGCTGCGTGTGTCCTATGATATCTCTGTCAACCGTGAAACAAATATTAAAAAAATTAACACATGCACATAATAAAGTGTAATATTTATGGTTATACGGATTAATTGTGCACACAAGTTATAGTCCATACTGCGCTAAAATTTACTTGAATCAACAATCAAATACTTTGTATTGTGTGTAAATAGTTCACATCGCGTCCAAAGGAAGGTGTATAGGTGTGTGTTGCTGAAGGTGTGTAGTGTCGGTACAGGTCAGAGAGCAAATGGAGACAGACCAGCGGCAGGATGGCGGTGCGACCGGCGAGCTGAGGGTCCGCGAAGGGCGGGTTGTCGATGTAGCGCTGCGCGTCGGCTGGCTCCAGGTCAACCTTCAGCACGTTGGACACGGGGCTGGGCGCGCCGGCAGCTAGCGCCGCCTGCAACAACGAACAAAAATTAAACCGCGCTCGAAATACATTGACTCTTGTTGAAAGGCCAGTGAAACCGTTAGCACTCCTCTTTAGGTTCACATTCGTAGCCACTCAAGTTTTTTTCTGAGGCAAGGATACTTTGTTCTTTCCCCGTCATTGTTTTACCAATGTTTAGGAAAGGCAAATCTGCTGGTTTACACGTGACAGCTTATCCTCCGAAGATAGAGTAACATTCTCACCCTAAGGTCCTATACAAAACGGACATCTGGGCACTGAAACTACCTTAGTATTTTAAGGTCTCAGAATTATTTTAATATCGACCGCTCATACAATGCTGCATATGTTTATGAGTAATAATTGAATCTCTTTATAATATGAACGCAATGAAAAGAAGCAAAGGGCGCGGCAGGTATGTCCGTCGACTGTGAATCTATTACCAAAGGATATGAGTAAGTGAGAAAACATAGGGGGATGCTTTTTAACATAAGCACGTCCTAAATTTAAGTTAAGGGCTTTTATAAAGTCTATCTCTCTCATGAGAAGTAAGTATGGCCCTGACAACAACATAAGTTTTATAGGATTGTTTTTCACCATCTGTTCTTGAAGCGCTTCTATTGCTCCGATGATAGCAACCGTTAAATTTTTTCACCCAGTCATTGCGCGGAGAGTCCGTCTGAACGGCCCATGAGCTCGGCGGCCTCTTAATCCAGCGGACCATCGCTAGTAACGATGAACTTACACGCGTCCGCGGCAACACTCGCGCGAAAGCCTCGTGCTTAGTTACTGTGCGGGAGTCTAGATTTCCACTAGCAAATACCAAAGGGCAAAAACCATTTACGCTGGACAATACGGGAAACATAGTAAATCTGTTTTTTTATTCTGAATACGATGAGCATAGATAGATACATACTAGCCTTAGTATGTAGAGGTGAAAGCGCATTAGTCGAATATTTGTTTGTGTAGAATAACGAATTAAAATTGATAAGCACATTCGCTAATGGAATTAAGATATTTATTCACACGTATCGCATAGACGGAGGCGAATTATGTCCACTATAGTGGAAGTAAAGTGGAAGCGCCGCGGGCGAGAGGCTGTCGGAAGCGTCCAGAAGTCACGGCCGCGGCGTTGCGTCACGCGTGCTCTGCGCGGCGCGGTCAGCCGGCGCGTGCGTCAACGCGCAGCCGCAGACGGCGCGGAGACCGGTCCCGGCACGCCGAGCGGTCCTACAAGGGGCCGCGCACGCGCAGCCGCGGCCAATGTCAATATTTAAATTCATCTTTTCTAGAAACTTCCATTGCAGCGCCCGAGACTTGCGCAGTTTTGTAGAGCTAACGCAAACGTCGACGACAAACTTTACAAGGCAATTCGTAGACGAGGTTTGATTTATAATATTTTTGCGTTTTATATCTAAAAACAGTGTCTTTTCATCAATAACATACGCGTTACAAACTAAATGTAGGACTTGAAGGGCAGCGGACTCTTCGCAATGGAGGGAACCTCACATTCGGTTCCAGTACAAAACACATTTTTTAGTGTTCTTATCGTATTTACCAGTAACTGCATATTTACTGCAGCAATATCATTCCAGGACATTTAACTCACGAAATTCATGGAATAAGCAATTGATGACAATCCGTAGTTCATCAAAATTCTTTACCTTGCATTAGCTACAGCATTTATGTTATTAATATTTTGAATTATTATGCAATCATGTTCAAAAATTTATTAAAATGCTCGTATAAACATCCCATCACAGTGTAAAAGACTCTGTTGCTGCAGCAAGGATATTATGAAGAGCGCATCAGAAACATTCATATCTTCGTTTAAATTAAAGAACGCCAACACAAAGGACCTACATCCGATTCTAGTTTCTGTGAACTTTGGTTCTTCTGACATTCCGCTCGAGCCGTGCGCAGGTGATGTTGCAAATGATCCTCAGTGCATAACACGTGTAAATGCGTACGTTGTATATGCCAACGCGAAAAACGATGCGGAACCGGGTGGAGATCACGTCCTTTTTAATTTCATTATACTCAGTCCGGCGTGGAGTTGAAAATAAATTTTACACTTGACAGAAACTAAAAAAAGAAGCGCATAAAGATATGATAATTAGCGTCCTTCAATTGTTTGACTTGCAAATTAGTTCCCGACGCCGGTCGACCTCGCGGCCACTTATCACCGCCGCCCCGAGCGGGAACAGTTCTTGTCGACTCGTAATGCGCCGCGCTCTCGGTGAAGACATTCAACAATAGGGAGAGAATAAAACTGGAGATCCTCAGTCCGATAGATAGCAAGTACATATAGCACCGGACAGAAGTCGAATGCTTTGTCTGTAAATAATAGAATACTAAATATAGCTGGTGAGCGGGTGCCAATGACATTGTTACAGGGAGTGAATGAGAGAGACGAAGTCATGAACACGATACTAATTCAAAAACATTACTCTGCTCATGTAATGAATAACAATAAATGATATACAGTTAAAACATAGAACACAAACCAAAAGGAGATCGAAAACAAAAAACGTGGCGGCCGATAGTTGAAAAAAAATTCAGGACCTAGTTTAAGATGAACGCCGGAGCAAAATCCAGGATTGCAGTAATGAAAATCAAGCTATTCCTGACGACAGTAAATCTCCGGCACGAGCGATAATTAGTTAAATGCGGACGTAATCGATATTTTAAATTCATTTAAACGTTTAATTGCACGTGATGAGGAATAATCCGCCGCCGGAAAAACCGACAACTTAAAAAATAATTCATCATTAGCTGAACCGGTTCGCGGCGAAAGGTTAAAGAGGCGGACGGGCACAGCGCGGGCGGCGCGGTCGCGTAGTCTATCGATAAATTAAACATTTCCACCCAAGTCCTGACTCATCTCCATATTTAACTTGAATTATTGTTTTTACCGAGTAGGGGTCAGCTAGGAAATCAGTTATGCTTCCCGCAAGGAGGCCATGGAGACGTTTAACAAAAAATGCTTGTGTTTGAACTGTCCCTTAAAGAAATTAAAATTCGGCTGCAACGTTTATTTAATCGTTTAACAAATTAACAACAAAGGAACGGGAGGAGAAGGCTGCGCGACGCGGGCGATGCACGCACCACCGGCGCAAGTGAATGAAAGCGCGAGGGACCTTCAAGCGAGAAGTTAACTACCGCTCATTGCCGGAAACAGGTTTTGTCGCGAAGGAATTCTTTCACCGAACTGTTTAATTTTGCATTCATTAAGGATGGCTTAGCCTTGAGTCGCTAAGAAAGCGAAAAGCTTTAAAAATGAAAAGTGAATACAAAAAATATTATTATTCACTCCTTCGCCATTATGTTTATAATCTTTAACATATTTTTAAATAAAATACAAAAAGGATATTTCGTCGACATTGAAAACGGCAGTACGTTTGTCAGCATTGATGATGATGACAGCATGATATTGAGTAAAAAAACAATAAGGATTTGGCATACCTGAACAACATTTTATTAAATTGAACGATTTTAAAAATTCGTCGTTTCAGCCTAAGGCGCCCATCATCAAGACATAGATCTCCGCTAATGATATTTATGGGGGATATACCACAATTGCTCCTGGCCGCTGCTGCCCATATTCTGGATACTTGTTCGCGGGCAACAGCAATCCAATACAATTAATGTACAAAGTGAGTATTTTTTAAGTTTGCGTCCTAGGAATGGAACCAGCGAACTAGGATTGCAGTACATATATTATACCTATTATATAAATAATAATTAACACATACTTGAATATATTCATATATACATACATACATTCACAATACAATATGCAAGTGACAATAATTTAAGTCAATTTATCTGCCGACGCGTCGCGAATTTTATTTTAGAGCGTCGCTTATTGCACTTGAAGGTCTCGCTCCGCGCGGAGACCCCGAGAAAGGTCCCGAGTGTCACGAAGCACTTCGATTAGAGAGTGTTTAAGAGGGTCGGACCGCAACTCGATCATTTTCCATTCTTGTATGATAAGCGCGGTGTTTCATGTGAGTAAAAGCAAAAAGCAAACCTTAGTCTTGACCTCAGCTCTCCAAGACTAAGGCTGTGATGTGAATAGCGCCTAAATCAAGGTAAATGACCTGGTTACCTTTCACATCTATAAATACAGAATGGCAAAAGTAGTTGGTAATGTCCCCACGTACAGCGCGCGCCGCGGCGGAATCTAGGCCCGCGAGCCGACGCGCTGCTCTCTGCTGCCACTGACACCTACAGAAGCCTGCGCGGCCGTACTAAACATTAAGGTCATGGTCACAGAGAATTGGTTGCGGCACGCGCTGTGTGCGGAGATAATTATATGCTTAAACTTGCTAACAAGATAAACCACAACGAAGTTGTCCCATTAAACGAATGAAAACTTTTGCGGGCGGTTTCCTCATCTTATAGTCAAATATATATATGTAGAGACATACGTAACCAACATATTTTATAAGCATCTTTCTACAATTTTACAATAAACTTCTTAGTATTGTGGCAGCATTATCAGGCAATAAATATGTAAAGATTGTCAAATAAAAACTAAAAAAAAAATAAAGTCGATCAAATAATTAAAACTTGGCCGAATTTGTTACGGATTATTCTCGGATCAGGAAGCGCTTGGAATCTTTATATTGTTTGGACTTGAAGGTTGGTTCACAGAGGACGTCGTTTTGATTTTAGATTCTATGCCGATCACTTGAACGGTTATAATCGAGTGAATAAGTTTTGTTTATATTGTTAAGCAGAGTACTTCTACATTTAATCACAGCTAACCGTTCGTCCGGTACGTTGGTGTGTTTCTAGGTTTGAATTTGAACGATCGCGCACGCGACTATAAAGCTAGTTACACACGGCCCCGTTGCTTTTGTGTGCCCACGAGTTATGCACACACGTCATGTACCATAATTACATTCCGTGGACGCTTCGTTTGTTCACTGGGTGCTGTTTGGAGCCAAGTGACAAAGTGATGACTATAATAAACACTTTCATTTTTGTTTCAGTTGTATCAAGTAGCTATGGGAACATGTTATACGATCGCTAGCTGCCCCGTGACCGCTTCGCGTGAACTACTTTGCCTTTTATACGTTTAATTTCATAAAATCCTTTCGCGATAATAGTAAACGTGACGAACAAAATCTGGCCAATTTTGATAAAATAGATATCAAGAGTTGTAGTGACATAATGCATTTTTTATTAACGCTCTCTCAAACCCTCCTCCGAGTGGAAATTCTTAAAATTCGTTTTTTTCACAACTTTAGTTAGCTAGAGAAATATTTTCACCGAATTTGAGACTCTGAGCTGTATATGGTTTCAGAAATTAGACCGGACGTTGTTATTTATTGTCCTTATTTTCAGTATTAGAACTTTGTAATTATTGTTAATTGCATTACGGATACTGCTTCATTTTCCCATATTTTATATTAGTATTATAAGTATAAATACTCTCATTAATGTTAACAAACGGATGCCTCGGAGATCGTTGCGCAGATAAGCAAATCTCATTACTCACGCCCCGGCTTCACGTAATGAGCTGCAGACGATATTTGTAATTAAGTATTATGAGTGGTGACGGCATAGGTCGCCCCGTGTTGTTTATTGTGGTTATTTGGTTGTAAAGCAACCGAAAATGTAAATTAAAACCAATTTAACTACTTTGATTTATATACGTAAGCACACAAAAAATTATGAGTGTGTATGGTAGCATCGCAGGATTATAACTTAATGGTATGATCGAAAATTGGGGGTTGTTTTTCGATCTTCTTTCAATCTTTTAGCAACTGACACGATGGTGACGATGTTGATGATGAGTTCGATTCCCCGCAGCGCTCGACAATGTGATGAAAGAAAATATTTTGGTTTAACTGACATGTGTCAACACCAGAAAAATTGATATTGAACATCCGTCATTCCACCCTATAGTGTTGCCGTTAACCCAATCTGGCAGAGTTTTTGTCCCAGCCGTGAGAACATGACGTGGTCAATACATAATATACAACGTACAATATACTTCATTACAAGGTAGCGCATCATAATCCTGACAACAATGGAAGATTAAGTGAGATATAAATAGAAATAAATTATTGTCACAAGTGTCTCGCAACACGATCAGATTTCAATGAGATTTATTTACTTGTTACGATACACCAACGTCAATCATGCATTTCAACATATTTATATACTACATATTGTATAATACTTGCTATATATATTTATATATTTGTGTACAGCTATATATATATATACATTTTTCTACACTAAAAATATCATAGGAGCGAGATCATAATAATGGTTTAAAGGTAAAAGGTAGTGTACAACTTGAAGATGTTAATTCAATTTGAAATCTTGGTGCTTTTGGAGCTCTCTGATTACTGAATATATTCGGGAGTGAATCTAGGCGTCCTTCTTTATAAACGCCAACGCGTGCTGCCACATGCAAATCACTCAATACCAAAAGCTTTAAAGTTTACACAATGATTTTGTTCATTTTTTAGTATTTGTTAGCGATATATCTAATTACCATATTTATACATATTTAAGTATGCAAAAAAAAATATTAATCATAATTTGTTTATGATACTGAAGCTATAAAGTTTAACAAAAAATGTACAACTCGAGGAAAAAAAATCATTATTTTTGTACGCCTTAATGATGCAATCAATGATTCAAAATACAAGCAAGTTATGGCACGAGGTCAATTACAAATCTTTTCGGAAGAGTGTAATAAAAACTGTAAAAGATGAGACGAAAATATTTTGGCATTTCCGATACGACCGCGCGTGCCGGGCGCATCGCGTGCAGGGACAGACGCCTTCGAATCATCCCACCGATGCCACTTTCAAGATCCATTTCAAGCTGACCTGACGTTCGTCCTTGACGGGCTCTTGCTTCTTGCAAAGATTTGACTGCGGCACCGCGCGCACCTACCTTCACCATTTACTTATCATTATGAATTTATTCCTATATTTATTAATAGTAATTTTGTTGACTATGTCGAAGTGCTTGTGAACCATGGTTGTATATGCCTTTGGGTGTATTTGTTTCCCAAGGAACAGTAGTTCCGTATAGACTTTCCCATTTTCCGTATAGACGAAGTGGAGTTATTACATTACTGTAATACATTATTGGACTCTTTTCTCACCTCATTGAGAAAGTAACAAGTTAGATCTACAGACGAACATCAGATATATTTTGAATAAATATTGTTGGGAATTTCGTTACGGGAATTATCTTTTGATAGAGTAGTAACGGCTATAAAGCAAGAAGACTCAAATTGCAATATTGACGTGTCACTACTGGCTCACTCCAATGTGAGCTATGCCAGCGGTGGCGGCCGAGACTTGAGGTCACAAGACAAGGGTTCGGTTATAAACCATGCCCGGACACAATTATACATGTCACACTTTGAACATTAATTATATAAAATTGCTAGTTTCCGGAATTATGGGCTAGTAGCTTCCTCCATAATACCGCAATGTGATCGCCAACTCGCCAAGCGTTGCAATTATGGTATATCCCTTATGGATACCTTTGGAGGAGGTCTAGGCCTTAATTTAAACTTTGTCGACAACTGGCTTGAAATGTGAACACAATTACAAATTGAAAATGTCAAGGCCACCGATTACATGGTTTGTGTATCAGGTACAACTGGTCCTGCATCGGCGCGCGTCGGACCCCGGCGACGGACCACGAGTGACCACGCGCTGCGCTAACAGCACGCGGCTCAGAAGAAGCTCAAGCCCGTTAGATGCGCGGGCGGTGACGTCACCGCGGGCGGGCCCGCACGCGCACGTTTGGTGACATATTTCAGTTGGTGATGTCAAGTCTAACGCTGCCGCGCGCGCCGCGGCCGCCGTAAATCAAATTAGCCGAAGGTGCGCGTGACGGCATCGTGCTCGGACGGCCGGATCTTAATACGCCTCTCTAAATATTTGCCGAATATATTAAAGGAACACGGAAATCATTTTATGGATTAGTTTTGATACTTCGTTTTCATTGTTCGGAGTCCATCGTGTACCGTATATTCCATAGAACATAAAACTATTTTATTATGTTTTCCAATTAAAAATGCTCTTTGCCAGCTGGCTTCACAAGATTCGAGGCGGCTAAGCGCGATCCCTACCCCGAGAGCGTTTTGTAAGCTCAGGAATTCTTCCGGGAACCGGGGACTTGGGGTGACTATGACAACGGCTCCAAACCTTGAACCTTATTTTAGGCCGTTAATCATGTTTGGCATTTCGCTAAAACGAAGATGACCGAATCAGTTTGATATTTTTTATTCATATCGATGTCATCATTGATTCGCTAACGGTGTCCCATCACCATCCAAGCTCCTCAAGCAAGCTGTCGGAGCTCAGCGGCGGTGCAGACACGGGCGGGCCCAGGCTCTCGGGGTCTGGCCGCGCCGGCGAGTTGCTCTAACGCTGACCTCTAAATAGTTTCCGCTCGACGGCGTCGTCCGGTCGCGCGCTGCGCAGATGTTACGAGTCGCGTTGTTAAAAATTAAACAAACAAGTTCGTTAGCGATCGCCTCCCGCACCAGAGTAATATAACATATGATATCATTTTTATTCTCATTAAACCCGTTCGAGATTATTTAAATAATTGTTCATGTTGTTTATTTTAAAGCAGTGTGTATAAAAAGTAATCAAGAAAAAAGTAATTAACGGTTTCCGAGTTCAGAACTACGAGGTCGCCCTGACGAGCTGCTGACGTCACGGATGTAAAAAGCACAGCAGCAGCGCCTGCGCAGTGCGCTGCGCCGCACGTTGTTCGCGAGACCTGTGAAGTCGTTTGACACGACCGCGCAAGGTTCTATATCAGGTAATAGCACCGCTGCAAGGCATCGGTCTCCTCCAGAGGTCGCCACTGTAACCGCACCTAGCGGTCAGTTGTCGGTCCACGAAATAAGCTGGCTGACGCTGCGCGTGTGAGCCCCTCTTAACCTGGCCGAGTAATATTCAAGCAAATCAAAAACCGCGTACCCGTCGGGCCGCGGATCAGACCAATTTCTTTGTAATTACATTAGCGTACCAGATGAGAAAATTTAAAAAGCAAAGGATGACAAAAGGGCTTAAAAATTATACCACATCTTTATTTATCGGTATATGGTGTACCAGAAACAGTAAAAGACAACGCGGAAGACAATTTGTGACGTGGAATAATTACATTAAAGTAGAAATAAAAAATTGACTAACGTAGTACTGAATACGTAGAAAGCTTTTGCTAAAGAGCAACAAACAGAAACATTTATATAGTGAATATGAGAATTAGATGAAATATATATACTCATTAGGTATATACATATACTCCATATTATCATAATATAAATACTCATTATTATCAATACATATACGCATTAGATACTTAAGCACCTATAATAACGAATTTTAAAGTGTATTATTAATGAAGCCTTTATTATATTATGAGAATTATTTATTGCCAACGACTTGAACACTTGCCAAACAAAAATGGCGTTCTCAAAGTTAAAACTAACTTTTCATAATTTATTTCTAAAATAATCATCAGATGTGTGTAAGCGAGGTGACGCCACCCTTGTCCAACCCGAGGACAGGCGTCGACTTTTGACCCAATTACTTCGACACAGAACCAAGAAGGAAGTAAGCCTTATATTGAAACAAGCAAAGCGGGCAAGAAGCACTTGCGTCCGAACCAGCATATGCGGGTGACCGATGTCTGTGTGCGACAACGACTGTACTACAACGAATACTGTACGAAGAGCACCGGGTCGGCGCGGGCGCGGCGCGGGCGCCGGCCGCTAGCAGGAAAAGGCCTCGTCCATTTGTTGCAGTCATTTTATTGCGCGCCGAAACGCAGCGACACCGGCGCACGGCAGACGACCACGAGGGTCGCACCACTCTCGATAAACTTTCTATTACAACAAGTAAATAAAACTTTAGCGGGCTAACTAGTGCTTCGTTGCAACATATGTTTAATTTTATAACGACCTTTAGAATTATTTCAAATGATAACAACAATAACGCGATCGGCGCAGTAGTACAAGGATCTGCGAAAATAGTTTAATATCGTATCCCGCGGCCAACGCGACAACAACAACAAGTTCGTTCACAAGTGCAAAAGGTCACGCGCCGCGCTGCCGCTGCCTTGTTGAACTTTAAATTTATAACAAAAACAACGAGTGCGTTACTTTGTTTTGTGCGCTTTTATTGACGACAGCGCCCGCGCCGCCGACGGAGTGAGTGCGCAGTGTGCGCAGTGTGCGCAGTGGGCGGAGTGCGTGCAGTTCGCTTAAGGAAAAGGAATGGCGAGAACGCGGGAAAAAAGACTTGACGACGAAAATAAACCAAGCGCCGCGGAGTTACTCGAAGTCATTGGGGACGCGTCGTCAATTAGTTTATGCTCATTGATTCATACTCGGCCAGGCCCGGCAGAGGGCGCTAGTGAAGCCAAGACCTCTTTGTTTGACCACACACGCAAAGGGCTCTGAAAGCTTCTTCCTGAGCGCGCATTCGCCGGGAGATGCGACCGCACTCAAGGTTTATGGTCCCAGCGCCGCAATAACTACTTATATTTACTGCAGTCGTGCAAAATCTCCTAAATAATTACTTTCCGTCGTGATGACTTGCAATGCAGTGCACAAAAATAAATTACAACTAAAACTGTCATGGAATGTAAAGGGTCAGGCTAACGACAAGCCGTGAGCAGCGCTCGCCACGTGATGTTATTCCCGCGGCAACTGGAACCGGATTCTTAAATGTTGAAATAAAATTCTTAGCAAAAATTATGCGCCAGGAAAATTGTCTTCGGTAGGATGGAACTGCCTCGGTTTGGATCGCAGGCTGCCAGTCGGCAGTTACTGGGCTTCAGTGGCAAAAGAGGTGCGTTATGTTTCTTTATGGAGCCTTCTAAAATTTTTCCTTATGAACATGATCTAAACATTTTGTTTGAGACGACTATGGATTTATTCCTTGTAGGGCTGTAGATAGCCGTTGTCCATGTTCCATTATAAACAATCGACTCGCCGAATTTTTAGTGATTTAGTTTATTAGCTCTGACCCCGCAGACGTCTGACTTACGTTCCGAAGAACCACATGCGCGTGCGCTGAATTACGCAGTTACAAAACTTGATTCATTCGCACATCGGACGCGCGGCGAAGCTTTTGCGCGTTCTCATCATCATCACATCCTGGTGCCCTAATGACTCATTAACAATTGTTTTCCTCGCGATGCGGTCATCGGGCGCCGGAAAAAACCCGAGTTTGGTATTCGACCTCGGCCTCTTCGCTCGCGGCGCTAGACGAAAGTTTCGTTGACAGACGGCGCTGTCACACGCGGCGACGCGACGCCGGCCGGCGCGGCGGACTACGGAGCCCACGCAGCGGCGACAGCGGCGCACCAGGTACGCGCGCCCGGCGCCGGCCGGCTGCACCAGCGCATGGGGCAACCGCTCGTGTACAGGATCGCGAGCGGGTTTAATTAAAAGATAAAAGAAGGTAAAACCGATTAGTACTCTGTAGCAAAATGAGAGGTCAGTCTAGGAAGGTTCGAGAAAGAATGTAATTTTTTTTTTGTACTACACTTTAAAAACTAATGATGTCCTAACATCACCTAATTGGTAAGCTGTAGCGCGCGCCATCAGTTGGGAGTCCAGCTTTTTGCCGATTTTCTTTTCTCCTGTGCCTGTATTCCTCACGAGCGAAGCCAGCACAAGCTAAGAGCGGTACGGAAACCAAGCGAAATTAGTTGCAAATTTAAAAAGTAAACCCCATTTAGACGCTGCGACGAACCCTGAGCTTGATTAAAGCCGCACAAAGTCATCGAACATAAAGCATTATTAAGATTTAAGACAAGATAACGTGTTAAATCGCCGGAGCCGACCGTCGGCTCAGTGGCCAGTGCGCGAAGCTCAGGCGTCAAAATATCAACGAATGTTGACCACGACAACGCACGCGGGCAGCCACCGCACGGGGCACGGAGCTGCAGCGCTTCTGCTTCTCCCGGCTAGGTAGACATCAATGTCTAACAGTTCACCGGATGGGCGCGCAATCGGTTCAGCCGGTCAATCAATACGCGTCAACGGTAGTGATCACCTTTGCATTAAAGTGCATTAACATTATCCGGAAACCGTAATTAGATATTTTTATCATTTCGGTTAATTATGCAGCACTGAAGTGTGCGATAATTATTAGCGGAGCATGCGAAGGCACGTCCGGCAAAGTACAAGCCATATAAAGCGATGCAAGCGTGCACCGCTCCGCAGGCGCAGTGCGTGTTGCCATCTCACTAACGTTTGTCAAAGTCGAATCGACGTACCAAAGGAAAGTGCAGCGAGCGCTCATCTCTGCCAGCCCCTGCACATCGTTTGCCTCGCCGTGGACCTCGGAGTTACGGTTTAAATTAATTCATTGCTAACTGAAAGGCGTAGTAATGTATTTTCATATAAAAATGACAGAGAAATGACACGAAATAAACTCTGAGAGATGAACCCGGCGTTTTCGATTCGATTCGCCGCAACAATAACGTTAATGTTTATTGTTCAGACTCATTGCAATTACGGTCACTGTACACGGTGTAATCATAAGCAACGCGGCTTGCGCGATGCGCGCCGGCGGCGTCGGCGCAGCCCGGCTGTGTCCTCGCCGGCGAACACAGCCATGCGATACTGCCCTGCAACGGATGCTTTACTGCCGCGATGTTCTCTCCGATAACTTTATGCAAAACCGATCAGTCGCTGGTAAAATAAGTGACAAAAAAGCTCATTTAATATATGGAATAGAATATCAATACTCCATAGTATTGTTAGTAGTGGCCCGAACCAAGCCCCCAAGGGAGCAGCCCCCTGAGGGGGAGCCCACGTCTTTAGTGACTATAAAGAAGTATAATTAGACTCCATCAGTGCTCTTCAGTTCACCTCAAACGCGTTAAAGGTGTAAATGCTAACGGACAAACAGCTTTAGTCAAATTTTGTATCATTACAAAAAATAGATTTTTCTTTTCTAGGATAAAATTCCGAAATATTTTGGCGTATGATCGCATCGAAAATTGAAGTTACAACGCTGCAACAAGTCGAGAAAGAGTTTCGAATACGGGAGCAGCGCGCGCAGCCAGGGTCCCGGGTCCCGATGCGCGTCCAACGAGCGTAGCGTCAGTACTCACCGCCACCAGCAGAGTCGCGATGCGCAGCATGTCCGTCGGTTCTGCGTCGTGTGCGTGTGCGTGTGCTCTGCGCGGCCGTGCTGCGCGGAAACAACTTGGCGCTGCGCTGCGCCCGCGCGACTATATACGGCCGCAGCCTCCGATGACGTCACGCTCCCCTGCCCCCCCGACAACTTGTTTTGAGACTCATCTTCACTACTCTTGACCTCCGCTCGTCTTACAACGACGCATTCCCACGTGGCCGGCCGCACGCCGCGCACGCGCCCCGCAG
This sequence comes from Battus philenor, assembly GCF_028537555.1. NCBI lineage: Eukaryota > Metazoa > Arthropoda > Insecta > Lepidoptera > Papilionidae > Battus > Battus philenor. The sequence goes on along the minus strand of NW_027181737.1, from coordinate 104,361 downwards.
CGGACGCGGCGGCGGCGCGGACGCGCGGATGCTCCTTCCGCATTTCCTCTCTGGCTTCTGTGTCCACACATCAACAAAAAAGCGATGCGACCCCCGTGCCCGGCAATACGTAACACGGGACTTTTTGCGATCTGCAACAAAAGCTCGTGAATCCCGACTCGATCAATGTTAAATGTTAATGTCGTGAAGCTGTGGGTCAGCTGGTGCGGCGCTTCGCTGTCAGCGCGCGGGCACACTCCCGCACTGCCACACTTCTTTACACAGCTTTCTTACTGTCCGCTTTTGTACAGCGTAGCTCTTGCTCTACACGCCGCTCAGTTACTTCAATGTCACGACGTTATCGACGCTACCTAACATTTTGCAATATCTATTAAGTGGCCCCATTACTGGAGGCGTTGGCGATCCCCTCGCACCATAGACAGGCAAGAAATTGGTGTTGTTGCTTTTGGTACCGTTATTCATTATTAAAAGTTATACTATATACATGTGAAGTATGTTTTAAAAATGAAAAACAAAATGAAAATTTACTTGATCACTAATGTTTTAACAGCCAGCTTCAAGGTTTGTCCTTTTATACAAAAAAATTAACAAAGCCCATCCTTATAGGGAGGAAGAATTTTGCCTTTTTGTTTGCTCGTCATGCCTCCGCTAAGACTTCGCGAGCCGCAGCGAGACACTGACCTTGGGCGTCTAGCTCTCACCTCCGGTGTGTGCTGTTCATGTTCTTGCTACGTAAACCAAGTTGGTTCAATTCAAAAGTGGCTAATGTCGGATGACCACCTCCGCTGTGTCGGGGGCGAGCGGCAGGTGACCTTCGCAGGAGGCGACCACAACACCTGCCTCTGCAGCATCCGGGACGTGATGTGTCCGACTTCCGGTTCGAGCGCCGAAACTCGTAGTCGGGTGGGTGACGAAACCGTGGCCTCGACTCGCCTTCTCATTTAGTTTTACAAATTCCGGGAAACGCATGTGGCGATCGAGAACTCCGCAAATACCGTCTGCGGCGCGTCGTGCGACGCCGCGACGCGTGAGGTGAACTCGAGCGCTAATTGTGCTAACTGTGGGCGCAGTGCGCGCAGACGCGAGTTCTTCATAAGCCGTCACGCTGCGGCGCAGCGGTTGCTGGCGCCGGTGTCGATTCAATGTTATTTCAATTAAAAATTTTGACTCGATATTCAGAAAAATGTCGATTTCATAGCTTGCACTTCGACGGGTGGTGAAAAGAGATCGCGTGCCGAACTTGAAAGAGCGCGCGAAGGAATCTACTAGTTCACTACCAGCGGGCTGCCGCACTCTGTCCCTATCCACCGCCGTTTAAAGAAGATACTCTAGACTGCCGCAGCTCGTGGTTTTTGCAACTGCGATCTCTGCTTTGCTGATGGCTCCCAAAGCGTTCCTTTCAAGCTCAGACTAAAAAAAAATGTTTAAACTGAAAAATCAGTTAACAAGTTAAAGCTTAGAAAACGCTTGTTGTTCGCTCTGTAACCTCTAAGCTTTTGTAGGAAACTTCCTAGCAGTACTGCAGCAAAAGCGCGTGTCGAAAGGGGAGTAGTGGCGGAAAAACTTTTTTTCTTTTTATATGGCCACCTTCCCAGACCACAGTTTGCAACATTTTATTTACATTTTACTATTTTTTGTAATTTTAATTTCTAGTTTTATTTTTATGCAATTGTAGCTACTTTATTGTTTTCTTATTTACTAAACCTGTTTTGTTCATGACTAGCTTGGGGTCTTGTTCGACCTTTTTTTACTTACTTGTGTGTCTTATTTTGTGTATTGTATATTGTACTACTTTTTTGGAGAATTTGTCATCGGCCGCGACGGAGGCGATACTGCCTTCTTTAATCCTCCTCTCCACCTCGACCTCAGAATTAGAACGGATTCCTCCAAATACAGGAGAGCCGGCAAGTATTTGTACGGCAGTCTGGTTCAACCCCGGATCTCAGATGCACGAAGGACTCTCCTTGAGCTTGACCCTCTACAGATACTTAGAGAATCTCCCGCAACCCGTGAACACCTGGAGCAGTCACGTGTCCGGCTGAACACATTTGCGTGCTACAGAAACTACCAGCTCTCCACGTGTCTCGTCCCCGCGCGCCGTCACGGACGCAAGCAAATGCGCGCGAATCAATTTCGCGGCGCATTGCTCACGCACTAACGACGCGCATCAATCACGACCCGCGCCCGTCCGGCCGCGACACTGACCCCAACGCAAATACCACGCCGCGAACAGAAAAAACTAGATTAATGTTTATCTGTCGAATGTTAAAAGAGCAAAGAATAAGTCTGTGCCGCAATACGGATGTGGTATCGGTTATGCACTAAGCGATATTGTTGTGGACCCCGACAAGCTGTGGACGATCCAGCCGACGCGGTCCTACATGGAGCCCGGCAACAGCATCACGTCGAGAGGACGAGGTGCGAACGCTACGTGGGGCAGGGGGCGCCTGCATCGGCAAAAGACTGACCTCGTGAAATAGTGACAAAATAATCAACCCAGTGTGCATCGGTCGCCTTAAGATACCAACCATTGCCACTCTAGTTTTGACTGGGACCAAGCTTTCAAAGTTCGGCGGACGTCGCTAAGGCTCGCGCGTGCCTGCGAGCTTAGCTAAGATTCCAATGGTTCTTACGTAGCGCGCATCTCACTGGTCATAAATCAGTTAAACGCTTCCCGGCTAGAATTTTCCAAGGCATTTGTAGCCGCACGGAACCAACCGCCAACACCCGTAAGTCGGGGGACGGGCTGCTCCTGTTTTTGCGTATCGATCTGTTGGTTGACAGAGGCAGCGCAGAGCATACTGTAACCAAATGCAACGAGAGGCCGCTCGGAGCCGCAGCGCACAGTGCAGTCGGCCTTCGCCGAGACCCTCTGGGCGTCGCGGCCGCATTTCCGCGACATCGGTCGGGGCCCGCGCGGCGCATCGCACCACAAATAGACATTACGAGATTCTTTGATCAAATCAGTCAAATGAATGCCGTTCACGTTCAAATCTCATGTACTGGAGCGCTGCATAAGTCCCTGAGATGATACGTAGCGGCTCCTTCTGCTGGCATGCAACAATTTTCCGGGTGAAGGGTGTTGTAGGTTGTTTCACAAATGAACTAAAAAGTCTTGAGCACGAAGCTTCACAGAATTTTGTAAATCGAAATAGTATTTTAAGACATTATTGTAATTAATGTGAGGCATCAATAACTGTCAACTGAATAGCTGACATTATTTTTTTATCGGCGAACTGGTCTGTCCGAAATCAAACCGGTCAGTTTTTTATCGAACTGGATCCACGCTGCTAGACGTTACACACGCGCGGGCCGGCGCGGGCCTGCGCGGGCCGGTCAGAGTTCATACCTTCGAGAACTTCTGCTCCGATTACGTCACGTAACATTATTGTCTCGATTCCATTCAGCCTGCGCAGTGACCTCTACACGCGGATTGACCCGCTGTGTCTTCCCGTACGCCGAGACACGACACTGTCTACGTTCAGTTCCTGCATTATTTTTCCTAATTTATATACTTACTGCAAAAGCCGTGTGCTAAGAAAAGCTAACCGTGCTCATGTAGGAATAGAAAACGTTAGGAGTAAAGAGAAGTTCTGTATCCTGTATGAAATAAAACTTGCGTCAAATAAGTCTCAGAAAGTGAAAGTTACTTTAGGCGTTAAAATATGGCGATGCGAGTGTGAAAAGCTACATAGAGATACAGTTTGATCGGAATTTTACTTTATTTTCTACGCAGCTACAAGGATCGGACGTATCTAAAATGTAAGTCCTCGTGACGCGCAGTTGTGACCGAGGAGAGCCTCTAACTGTCACATATTCATACAGGTACGTGGAAAAGTCACAAACGCGCACTGAATACGACACGAGTACCTGAGCCCATATATTAGTAACTTTATTTTTTATCTGCGCGAGATCCTTGCGCGGCCTCCAGTTCGCGTCGCCAAAAGGATTGCGTCAGGTCACCCGCGGCCGGGCCGCTGAGCGAGGATTCGATAGCCACGTGTTGAAATGTTCTAATATTGGACTTATACTTCAAATGTCAGCTAATTTTCCTCTACCATGACAGGACGATGGGGAACAACCAGTCAGTGAGGGAGAGCCACTTCCAGAGGGCGGAGGGCGCGGAGGAGGCGCCGACCGAGGCACAGGACGCCGGCGCGCAACATATCAGCATCTCCAATAAGATGGTGCGCGGCGCATGCGCCTGTTTACTTGTACTCTCGTACCTTTGGTTATCATCGGCCGGCGTGGAGGGCCGCAGCCTCCTCCGTAAGATAGTCTTCATTGAAAAGGAGGCACTGAACGGGATCGACGAAAAGACACGCACCGCTTAGACGCGCTACCGATAGGAGCCGCGTAGCGTGTTGCTCTAACTCTGACGCGGCCTTTAGGGCCTCGAAGCACTATGGGCTTCAGACACTTAGAGGTGAATAGGTGAGGCCTGGAACAGTCGCGACAGCACAGCGACCGGGTAGTGCACCAAATGACTAACTCATACAGACACGGTGCGCAGGTGGAGCGGCTGGTGGAGGACGCGGCGCTGGCGGGGCAGGCGGCGGCCGCGGAGGCGGGCGCGCCGCGCGGCCCCCTCAAGGAGAAGATGTTCATGGAGAAACTGCTCTACCTGGACGAGAATCACTCGCAGCGATACAGGCACGCGCTCCCCGCGCACCCCGCGCTTATTATTACACTTATATATAATTTTGTTTATGTCAAATCACTTTAATACACAGACTGATTGGTTATAGATGAAAAGTTTTAAGGTGGTGAATGTTTGTCCCATTTGCTGTCAATAGCGCATGGTACACCCCGTTTAAATGTAAATGTTTTCAGAAGCAATAGCTGATGTAATGTAATGACCGAATGTCTGAAAAGAAAGCGTTCCCAGCATTTGGATTGCTGCATGTTAGATTTAATTATTATTTACTAGCGGTGCCTGCACCCCGTGTTGCTACAAGAGATTGATAATATGTAAATTAAAAAAGCTTTCGCTAACCATCTCTAATCAATCACCTGTGTAGTTGTTTCACACGTGAGTATGTACTTGTGCGACACTGCGCTGGCAAACAGCGCCGCGCCTCGGCTGTTTAGAGTGTTTTTATTCAAATTAGTCGCCGCCCTTGTATTTAAATTTTATAAAATCTTTGCTGCGTAACTGCATTTATATTGAAAATCAGGCTACTAGGAAAATACAGACTTTAAGGACCGCGGCGCTAATGCTCGCTCGTCCTCAACGCACGGCAGACGTGGGCGGGGCGCCGCCGCCTCGAACCTCCGCAGTTGCCGCAGTGCGAGTCACGTACTGACATCACAACTTAATACACCGGTTGTCTTGAGCAGCGCCGCCGGCAAACTCTTTATCCATAGTTCCAAAGTAGTCTAAGTGGAACCCAGGGTAACAGGAATGGCTCGTGGAGGACCAATGTTGGAACAATTCGAAAGGAGACAATGAAAATTGATATTTTTTCGATAATGACCATCTAAAATGCTGGCCGGACTGACTTATGAAGGCAGATAATATTTTAAACAGTTCTGTTCAGTTCTAGGTATCAGGGTCTAATCTTGGCATATTTGTTTAGTTTTGTGAATATAAAGAACATCTGGAAGAGTCCACCGGAAGCAGCCAGATTTTGAAGGTGGTCTCTGAGAAAAAATATTTGGGATCTAATGAATAAATAGTGCAGGTTTTGCAAATACCAAGCATCGCTTGGTAGTTTAGTAACCATTGCAGCAAAAACTCGAAGCTGGTCTGCGTGCAGGATAACGGTGGACGACCTGAAGGAGACAGCGGCGCGCATCGAGCTGCGCACGGCCAACATGGTGAGCGTGGAGCCCGTGTGCGCGCACTGCAAGCAGAGCGTCATCGACTGCTACGACGCGGCCGGCGGCGGGCTCGCCTGCGCCGACGCCGTCGGTGAGCGCAACCTCCCCCTTCCCACCCTCTAGGCTTCGCGCTCTTCCAACCGCTTGACAGCCTAATAAACATCACCTATTCTCTTCCCGAGGAACGGCCAGCAGCCCATCTGCCGTGTGTGCACTTTGTGCCGTGTGAGTTTAATTTCGTGCCCACAGCCACTATGCTGCAGCAGTTATCGGCCCCTCGGTCCCGCGCGTCCCGGCCGGCGCCACAACAATCGCGTTGTCGGAGTAACTAAAGTGCAACACTTCAACTCGGGCGCCGCGCCCGAAGGTACTCGAGTGGCGACAGGGGTCTAAAAATTGTTGAACTTTATATGCATCTACTTAGACCCATGAAAGATTTGACGGTTTATTTAAGACAAAATATAGGATCAATCACACAGGACATTAGTTCACACTTTATCCAATAGTTTCTGCTGTTCACTAGGGACATTTTTGTTATAAGTATATGAATTAAATGAAAGATATTCTTTGTAGTGAGCATATGTACCCATACAGGACTGGTTCTGGTCTGGGTCTCGACCCAATCCCACAACTAATACAAATATCCAGAGGTATATACATTCATGTCGAAATTTATGCGTATTTAGCAGCATTGAAACAATATGGAGTTAATTGCTTGCGCTCGCGTTGCAGGCGCCTTCAGCAAGTGCGTGAAGTCGGCAGCGGCGGCGCGGCTGCGCGCGCGCACCCAGCGCGACGCGCGCGACCTGGCACGCCGGCGACGGCACGTGGCGCACGCGCGCGAGCACGCGCTTCGCGACCTGTCGCCGCCCGCCGACTAGCACTCCCCCCGCCTCCCGGGCCCGCCCCGCCAAACTTAATAGCCAATAAATTTCATAAGTAGTTTTCCCAGTCCAATTAACTATACATAGTCAAGGAGTTAGATCTCTATTACACCAATTCTCCTTTAAATATATTGCTGTCATGAGCAGAGTCCAGCTCAGGAAACATTTACAAGGAGCTCAGGGAATACCAACAAGGATCATTTTGACACCTTGTAGTGTTCACATTTGGGTGGAAACTGCTGAGAAAGATTTGTGGTGGTCAAGATTAAATATTTTACAGCCTGTGATGTCATCATTGACCACTAGGAATATAGTCTCAATCTTTTGAAATTTTTAATTGTTCCACAATATGAATTTTTTTTTAAGGTGATACACCCTTCTGCACTCGAGTGCCACGGCTGCTTTTTAAAGGTTTTAAATTTTTAAATACATTGATGATGCTCAAAACATTGCTCTGCTGCGTTGCACAAGGTGGTACAATAATAGTTTTGGAACATTTTACAATGTCTCATATATGAGAATCTTAGTGAGTTGTACAAAATAAAAATTATATTTTTATTTCATGTTCAAATGATTTTAATTTTTCCCACCATTATTAACAGTGCTACTCTCGATCTATTTTATCAGTAATTATGATACCATGATTAATAATTGTTATGAAACACATCAGAATTTAACATCAGTTGATGAAGTATCATGACTGCCTTCAAAGCCAACCAGGCACACCTAGCATATCTACTGGCCAAGTCGCACAAGAAGTAAATGGGCACAGAAGAGTTCAGCAGAAATGTACATCTACACTAAATGACAGAACTTTTGTGGGCAGCTTGTGTCCGTCTACAGCGGGTGTATGCTCACCTTTCAGGAAGTCCCCACTCTGGCGCACTAGAACGACGACAGTTTCACAAATGCAATATTTATGTCGTCTTAAAAATTAACCTTCACTTATAACTATATGTACATGATATACACAGAGTCAATTCCTTTGCACTACGGAAAATACTTAATTGAAAGACACTTTCTTCTTGGTGTTGTCCAGAATGGTTCGCTTGGTGTGGACTACTTTGGGCGTTTCGTTTTCATCCCCTTCCGCGCCGCTCATGGGCGAAAGAGAGTTCTTGGGCGCGCTCGCGCTCAGCAGGGCTATTTTCCTCCGCAACTCCCGAACTTGTACCGCACTGGCCAGCTGCGCAGCGCCCCTTGATAACACTTCCGCACGCAACTGCTCGCACTCGTTCCTGTAATCAGAATAATCATTGATCACCTCCATTTTACAGCTTCTGCCGATTTAAAGTAATTTAATAAATAATAGCATATGATGCATGACATTGCCTTGTATTGGCCAAGGCGAGTGTAATATAACGAATTAAAGTTTTTAAAAAAAAGGGTTGCCATCTTTACCAAATGTCTTATGTCCTAAGTATTAAAATACAGACTCAAAGTACAACAATGTCAAATTTATAGAAGAATAGCCGGCAATTGCACGCACTTGAGGTGGTCGAGCACACTGGGCAGCCAGGAGGGTTCTGCAGCCTCCGTCTGCTTAAACCAGCGCGCCAGCTCGCGCCGCTGCCGTTCGCATAAGCCCTCTAGCTGGGTCACGCGCTCCGCATACTTCTCTGCAATTATGCAACAATTCTTTAATAATACAATTGTAATGGATATGTAATATCAAATTAAGACTCAACATAATGTCTGACGATAGACACCCAGTGCAAGGCATAGGCCTCTCACAAAAATCACAGCACAATAACTGTTCTAGCACTGCCAGCATTGCCAGCACATGATGATTCCTTCAATGAATGGGAACCTTGCTTTAACAATACCTCTGTTATATTATTTACCAACATGATGACACAAATATTCTCATACTACATTGTTTATGTTCAAGGGACAAGTTGTCTTCTGATATTGCAACAGATACAATGCTAAAATAAAAATACTTTCACAGCTGATTTGTGGCTCAAATTCAGAATTTGACCCTTGGACCAAAAACAATACTAAAACTATATGGGATCTTTTATCCAGAAAAACTTTAACAAACATCGATTTGCAGGGTAATTTACATACTTAATTTTCTCCCGGGATTATGTACATCATATTAAAAGTTAATATTTAGAGGAAATTCATAAATGAATCAAAAAGGATTGATTCTAGTTTGACATCATTTAAATCAAAAGTATTTCGTAATAAAAAATAAAATCAGTGAATTTAGCTGACAAAATGTTTTAGCAAATGACAACAGGGGTTGTCTCACCACTAAGCTCCTTATCATAGTGTGCAGAGGCACCAGCCTGCTGCTCCCATATGGTCTGCTTCTCATGCAGCAGTGCGTCTAACTCCGCCTGCTTGTTGGCCAGGTCTCGTCTTAGCTAAAAATGTGCAACATTACATTCATTATTGTCTACAATGAGCTTAAAAAAGTTAATTAAGAGTGAACAATATTTTTTTACTAAAATATTGTCACCTACAACTATTACTACAAAGGAGTAGGTTTGGCCCAATTTGATAATGAATAAATGGGCTCAAATTTTGCATTTTCCATTAATGTAAGAAAAATAATAAGCCAGCTTTGTAACAACCTATTCTCTCTTCCACTAAAGGCAACTTTGTTATATTGTAAAAAAAAGCCTATGCAGATAATCTATTCTACTTTAGTTTAAGACATAGGGACTGGAAATTTCAAAGCCCTTCAAAATTTTGTTTATCCATTTACTATTATTTTAAGATTTTGAGACTTTAAGATCTAAGACATATTGGAATCATTTACAATGATCTTGTAAATGTTTCTTGAACTGCCAGATATGTCATTTTAACTGAACCTAGAATTAGATTTGGCTCCCCAGTAATGACATCCTATAACTTAAAAGATACAATAGTTTAGGAAATATTGCAAGTTTTTGAAGGTGGCTGAAAAGAACTAACATCAAACTAAGGGTGATTTTTTTATTTTCACAGTTATCTACAGTAGTAGAGCAATTTTTTTCATGCTTCTTTATATAACACAAATGATTAATTTTACACTGCAATTATTACATAAATTTTTATTTAATAAATTATCTAAATTTAATGCATGATTTTTCATATACATTTTATGGGAATGTATTGTCACAATTGTGGTGGTTCCCAAAAGCCACTAATTTCAAAAAATTTACAACAAATGGGTGCAAAGAGGACTTTGTTCGTTTGGCATTCCTCCCTACCAACGAAACAGATGCAAAAGGAAAAATATAAAAATGGACAATGGTTATTGAAATAATCACAACTTTTATACAGTACTACAGTTTACTCAGAATGAAGTGCCAAGCAGACTGGCTTATTCACAAAAAAATAGATTAAGTTAAGAATAGCTTACCCTAGCATTTGTTTGTTTCATCTGTATCAAGTTCTTGGCCATCTCCTGTCTCTTGTCCTCCACTTCAGCAAATATAGAGTTGCCTTTTGCAGCTAAACACACATACACATTATTTTTCTCCAGCAAGTAAACTACCACAAATATACTGATGATAAATGTGTATTTGATAAGATATAACATTATAGACATAAAATCAACAGACCGTGCGGCTGCATATCCTGCGAGTCCACTCGGTGCAGCATCGCTTGTGTTTCGGCCAACTCGGCGAGCGTGGTGGCCTCGCGCTCGCCGGCGGCCTGTAACTCCTCGCGCCGGATCTCAGCCGCCGCCCGCAGCTCCTCTACTTCTGTCATCAATTCCTCAACTTTCAATCGCCACGATACAGTTTCATTTCGCGATTCTTCAAGAGCCAACTTCACGGAAGCGGCTTCAGATATGGCCGTCGACAAAGCAGCGCGGACCTCATCGACCTCTGCAGTATCCCGTTCGGGCGACTTTCTGCATTCAACGATGGCATTTTCTTCTTTCAAACGACTAATCTCGTTTTCAAAACACTTCACTTCTTTCGCATGTCGCTCTGCAGCCTCGGAATTCTCTTCGCGCAAATTTGTAATTTGCTCCTGCAGCAAAGACAGGCGAGCACTCAGCTCTGCTCTTCGTCTTTCCTCATCCGACTGCACCGTTTCCAGCTCGGCATTCAAGTGGCTTTGCACGTCCAATGCGGTCTGATAGTTGCGTTTAGTCTCGTGAAGCTCTTGTTTCGTCGCTTCCAAGCTGGCTGACAACTGATCATACTGTTTGCGGAGCAAATAATACCGCTCACTCAACTCACCGTCAGTTAACTCTTCAACATCCGTAAAAGTAGTTTTATTACTAATCGTCGAGTAATCCATTTTGTTTAATCGCTTTGGCGTTATAAATTTATTTATGACTCCTTATAATTTTGGTATTTATTAACAACTTATAAAAAAGTTTCTTTCAAATGTCTTGATAAATTTGAAATTCAAAGCAACGGTGACCAGAGTGAACGCAACGTATGTCAAAATACATCGACAATTTTTTAACTTACTTGTCTCATGCAGACCTTGAATATTACCGCAAAGAAGAACATGAAAAAGTTGTAACTGGTATAAAAACTCTAAAACTGATGTAGGCAGATTCAATCCCGGAATTAAGTGCGAACGCAATATAATAAATAATTATTTCAAGACCACGGCAATAAAGGAGTTTGCTAAATGAGAAGCACCGAAGCATTAAGGAGATGATAACCATTAAATTTAAATTAAGATGTAATTTTTATTCTAAAATAAAATTGTATTTACTTTAATAATCATTATTTAATGTTTTCAGTGTGTCGAAAGTTTGTAAAAAAAGTATTGATAACAATGTTCAACATCTGTCGTTAAAATGTAATGTTATTGACAGCAGCACTGACATTGACAATCTATGTTTTGAGGAGTTTGTAGGCCGCTGTTCTTGGGGCGGATTTTATTAAATTGATACGATTTACAGAAAAAGTGGACATGTCGTCACCGCCGCCCACAAAGCCACCTCGCGGGGTGAAACAAGGGAAGGAAACGGTAATAAGTAATTTATTTAGGGCGCCTTTAATCTAAAGCGAATTAGTCAATTACACATTTATCTATTACGTATTCCACGCACAGTACAGAATTAAAAAAATGTTTGGTTCATCTACAAATGCAATATAGTTAAAAACAAACTTTTAATGTTACTGTTATTAGTAATGTCTGCAATGGTGTACCACACTGCTGCAATTTTGCACTTAGTCGGGCGGAACCACTATTTCGTACAAATTTTTAAAGCGACAGATATAACAAGAGATATTTAGCTACTATCACTAGAATCGAACTGATTGTTTTATTTATTTTAGAGCGGACTACTTATGTCGGTAATTCGAACGTTATCTGCAAGTGAAACAAATGAACAGCGTGAAAAGGAGAGGGCCAAACTGGAGAAGGAGTACAAAAAGAGTGATGCGCGGCTGGACGACCTGGTTGCGGCGCATGCACAAGAGATAACAGAAGTTATGCAGGTATGACCCACCGTGCACATATTTGCTTTAGTATACTTTGTCCAAAAATTGTAGAACTGATATAGTTTATTTAGTTACTGGTATTTAGAACACTTATAGACAAGTTATACTTTCTGTAGTTACTTTTATATATTTATTTTATAAGCTTACTAGTAGCTATAAGGCTGAGATATGTATCTACTTTTAAAAGCATTCAGTGTGGATGCCATAGCAATAGATTTTAGAAGCCTGTTCCAATTAGTAACAAAATGCATCATAATACTTTTCTTTGGGTTTCCATTCAAAGTCTAAACTTGCCTGAGTTTCAGAGGATATAGATCGGTATGCTTTTTTAATTATTTGAAAATATTGTATGATCCAGTCATTGTAATAACCAGAAATAATGTTATGTCTAATACAAGACGCTTCTTTTTTGCAATTCCTTAGTGTCGTAAGATGCTTAAGCTACCTAATTTTGCATTATGCCTAACATTTGAGCAGTAATTCCATTTCTGTATAAGTAAGTTAAATATAGGCCTCCTTAACTGGCTCTTTTGTAAGTCCATGCATCAATATGATGTGATATGTAGCTTAGGCAGCATTCAAGGTATTAAACTGCTTAACAACTACCAGTTTCAAGAATTCATTTCACATATGAGAAATAATAGAAAACCCTCAAACACATCATTCAAAATATGTAGTAGCGAGACATGGGCATTTATCAGTTCTTTTTTTAAAACTATTTGAGCCTATTTGAGCTTCTACATTGTCTACATGTAAATGTATGAAATATTATTTGTATTGATTGACTTTTATTAATGAGCTTATAGCTATAGTGAGCATGCTCAAGTATTCCATCTGTTGTTTTTGCTTTCCAGAAATTCTCAAGTGTCGGTGCAGCACTGAGCGCTTGGGGAGCGCACAGTGCCGCGGCCGTGGCCAGGTTAGCAGCATGCAGGGCGCTGCTGCGCCTGCGCCGGGCAGACCTGCGGCGCCTCTGGGCAGACGCACGTGCACATCATCATGCTCTCAGGATGCTCGCCGACATGTAAGCATATATGTTTTACTGTCTATGGAGAAGACTTAGGACGTGCTTTAGATGCTATATTTATTGCTAATTAAGGAATAGAAGAATTTAAGAAAGAATTTGCTGTAGTTTTTGTGTTGCCTTCTTTTTATTAATGTCCTAAGTACTCTGAAAGCCTCCAAAGTGATAGAGTACCATAGAAAGTAAGAAGATAATAACAGTATCTATAATAATGATAATTTAGATAGCAAATAATTTAAGATGAAAATTTTGTTGATATTAGTTGCACTGGAGTATATTGATCGTGGTTTTAAGTGAATACACTCAAAAGACTTGTTTTTTATGAGTCTCACAAGTCTGCTCTGCATTTTTATAGCTTTTTAATTTAATTTTTGATTGAAGTTATATAAAATTCATGGTGTATAAGCTAGAACGAAAAATATGAAGGTTCAATTGGCTTCAAGTCAATTACAATATTATACCCGCTACAGAACCATGGTAGCCTAGTAGACAACATCCTGAATATATTGCCATTGAATATGTTGTTGAACGAAAAAGCTCTACACTATTCTAAATTATATATGAAGAGTATTGTAAGGTTGATGAGGGTTGTGGCTTGCAGCGAACGCGTGGTGGTGTCGGAGCGCGCGTGCCGCGAGTTGGCGGCTGCAGGGCGCGTGCTGGCCGCGGCCCACGCGCTGCAGGCCGCGCTGCGCACGCGCTGCACGCAGCTGCCGCACGTGCGCGCGCTTTCCGCCACTGCTGACAACCTGCAGGTCACTATTGCGCTGTATACACAAATTTTTGCCTTGTCTTCTCATGCCTCCCCAAAACAACTTCCATCTTACGCAACTGTTACGCGACAATGACGCCTGCCAATGTAACGGTTCCACAATACAGTTCTTTTAACATTTATACAAAAAAAGGCAGTGTGTAACAGCAATCCCTTACCTAACTGCAGGCTCACAGTGAATGCCAGGAAAAAAGATACAAATAAGAATAGAAAAAAACCTAATTACCTGTTAGTGCGGATAATCATTAGCAATGTGTTTTTTCGGACAGGAAACTGATATAAGCGTTTTTATTCTACACCTGCAAAGTATTCACTTGGTCCCATAATGCACGATTTTGAATGTTTTTTGATAATAGATCGAGTTAATCCTTTTAAAATACTTTACTACATACAGCATGCGGGGATTCATTTGGGATACACATATCTGATATGGCGTTCACTCTATTTTAAGTAAACAGATTGCATTACTGTCACCAAAAAATTCCATACATTTGAAATTGTAGCAAAAATTTCACTTGTTGTCACTTGCTAATGGAAATGTGTAACAATATAAAAACAAAATGACATGTAGCCGACCTTTTACCATTTTTATAAATAATGTGCAGAAAAGTTGATTTCCCATGTTTCTATTTAAAATAAACTTTAATATACCTAGTGAGGCTCGTCAATGTAATATACCTATCTGTAATATATTTAATCAATTGACTATAACAAAATAGTTACATCGTACAAGCGAGCAAACACTTTAGTAATCTGTGTAGGCACCATGACGCAGATCCTCTTTCGGCCACAGAACAAAAAATTTAGAATTAGAACCCCAAATTTTATTGGGCAGCATCTATAATATAACAAATTTGACTTGCATTTGTAACAATATAGATGTATAGTTTGAAGACTTGTAGTTGGCTTCTAATTTAATGCCCTCCTAATTTAATCACTGTACATGTGTATATAGTGATATCGGACCCGAAACCGAAATAGTTATAACCAAAAGCGTGGCCGGTGACGGGTGCAGGTGTTGTAATGCTATCGCTGCGGTGGCATGTACTCGGCAGGCCATGAAGCTGGAGCTGGTGGAGCAGATCGTGCGGCGGCTGAGCGACGCCGTGTACCGCAGCGAGCGCTCGCCCCTGCCGCGGCGTCCGTCGGCGCGACGCACCGCCGCGCTGCTGCTGGCCGGTACGCTACACGCGGCCCGTGCTTTTGTGCACGCAGCTTCTAATCAGCACGCGGTGAACATCTTACTGCGTAGTCTAAATTTGGTGGCTTGCAATTGTATTTTGTTTCTAATTTGACAGAGAAAAACGTTCCTTCTCATTTTATGTGAAAAATTGGGATATATTTTTTTAAAGTTTATTCACATTTACCTGGGTATGTGATGCCATTTTCTCCTATCACTTTATGCTATTTCGTAAATAATTATACAAACAAAACGGGCGACCAGACATCCAAATGCGCAGATTGAAATCGCTCAAACCAACTATGTATTACTTTACCGACTTATAGAGGTACATAGTTTTTGCGGCTTTCGATGTGGTTTGCCTTTTGTGAAGTAAAATTTTAAAATGTATAGGATTTCTTCATTAGCAGAATGAAAAATAAATTAAAAACTGCACAAAAAAAATGTACTAATTTGTCTCGTTTTCAGTGCAGCCAAAATATTTTCTTACAAGTTTATGGGTACTTATGACTATAAAACTTTTCCTCTGTCCTTACGATTGTCTTAGAACTCACGAAGAGTGAGGAGGTGACGGACGCGTATCTGCAAGACATCACTCCCGAATATGAGGCCTCCCTGTCGGAGGAGGACAAGACGTTCGAGAGCACCGTTATGATATCACTGGAGGCGCTGGGAGTGCTGGAGCAGCTGCGGGAGGCCACCGAGGTACTGACGCTCGGCCTGCGGTCGTGCGGCGGCGCTCGTTCCTCCAAACAAAACTAATACACTCTCTGTCCATAGAAATTCAAAGTTCAGATTCAAACGGAGCTGCTGGAGGTGATAGAGTCGGTGTCGCACCGCATCATTGAGGAGGGCGACGCCGAGGCGGGGCCCGAGCCTGATGGGGAGCCCGAAGCCGATGACGTCGATGACGACGGCGAGATGCCGGGCGCTGACGGCGCGGCCGACTCGGGCCGAGCGCTCGTGCGCCTCGTTGCCTGTTTGGCTGACGAGTTCCGCGCCTGCGGAGCCAGGCACAAGAGGTAGGCCGAGAGGGCATCAAGCTGCGCGTGTGGAGAACTTGGTGGGCGCGGGGTACAGTGCACGCTGTCGGCAGGTTGCTGCAGCTGTGGCGCGCGGCGCTGCAGCGGCACGGGCTGCCCGACGCCGCGCTGCACACCGAGCACCACTACTGGAGCGCGGTGCAGCAGGTGGTCAGTATGTCTTTTTTATTTTACCTGAGCAATGTGTGCTCGCCATCGTACGGATCACCGGTTACGGGTCGTTCTGTTGGCGTGCAGTTGCAGCTGCTGCTGACGGAGTACCTGGAAATCGAGAGCGTGACGCTTGCGGCGCAGCGTGCGGGCGGGCCGCCCGCCGACCCGCAGCCCGATCTGCGCCTCGCCGACTACTTCGCCAAGAAACGCCCGCCGCGGCGCCGCGCCAAGCTCTTCCGCCTCGCAGGTGGGTGCATTGCCGCGGCTCGTCTGCCCCCACTCCCCCCCACCCCTCTCCGCTCACTCACTAACCGGGCACGTGCGCAGCGGAGGCGCCCAGCAGCCCGGGCGGCGCGCGGCGGCAGCGCTACCCGCTGGTGTGCCGGCCGCGGCCTGCGCTGCTGTACGCCGCTCTGCCGGCGCTGCAGCCGCTGTGCGCGCACATCGAGTCGCTGCCCGGGTACGCGCCGCCTTCGTAGCTTTCGCAACCGTTAACCCGATGGTCGTCATGTGACCGTGCATGCGCGTGTTGCAGCGGCGGGGAGTGCTCGCTGCGCGCCTTCGTCTCGGACTATGTGCGCTGGGGCGAGAGCGAGCGCCTGGCGCAGGAGGCTCGCGCGGCCGTGGAGGCGGCGGCGCGCGCGTCCGCTGCGTGCCGCGAGCGCACTACAGTCGGGGCGCACGCGTGAGTGTCCGCGCGAGTTCGCTGCGTGGTGTTGTTGTAAAGGCAGAACGTGAGTGAGTGTTTGCGTGCGCGTGCGTGCAGGGTGTCGGTGTGCGCGGCGCAGTGGTGGGCGGCGGTGCGCGCGTGCGCGGCTAGTGCGCGGCGCTGCGGCGCATGCGGCGGCGCGGCTGCGCTGCGGGCGGCGGGCGGCGCGCTGGCGGCGCTGTGCACCGCGGCCCGCGCGCAACACACGCGCCTGCAGCCCGCGCTGCCGGCGCGCGCGGCCCGCTGGCTTGCCGATGACGACATCGTGCGCTTCTTGCAGTCGCTGCCCAACTACCGCGCGGCGCTGTCGGCGGACAATTCCGCGCCGTCGCAGCAGGTGCGCGCCTCCTGTAGCCGCTTACATTACAATTTAATATGAGCATGATCCGGCCTCACGGGTTCTTAATGTTCGTTTTTGTGTGTTCCTCGTACGTTGAACGCAACCTTCGCAATCCACCCGAAGCAAATAATTACAAACAAAACAGATTTTTCTTGCACGTATACGTTTTAATAAAATAAGTCAGCCGCCTATCTGCGGTAATATCTTAATAATTTTTTAGCACAATGTATAAAGATTGCGATTTCACCTTTGCATAAGTGCCGTAAGTAGAAACTTGTTATTGGCTAACAGTCAATTAACTTAGAGTTGATTAGGTTGTTAGTTTTTGAAGTCTTCAAGTGAATAACAACAAATCTTATCCCAGTGAATATACGAGGTTGTCGAACAACAGTCCGTAACTATATGCGCGTGTGACACAGGAGCTGAAGCAGGCGTACGAGCGCGAGGCCGAGATCCTTGGCGCAAGCCTGGGCGACGGCGAGGTGGCGCGCCGGGAGGTCGTGGGCGACGTGGGCGTGCTCGCGGACGTCGCGCTGCTGTGCGAGAGCGCGGTGAGTGCACACCGCGCGCGCGACCGCTCGGGAACCATTCAACGAGACATTCTGTTGCATATCTCTGTTGGGAAATCATCATCGCCGGTCGCCGCTCGCCGCCTGCCGGCATCGCTCTCGACGCGCAATCAACTGTGCGAGCGAGGGAGATGCCCCGCTGCCCCGCGCTGCGCTGGCCGTGCAGATTTATATATTAATAACTAATATAGATGTAGGCAACATTCAACAACAAATGATCAGTATTAACCTGGATTCCTTACACCATTGGACTCTATCTAAGTCGAGCTGTTGCGGCGAGTCTCGGGAAGGAAATTTTAATGAAAAATAATTAGAAAACAATGAATAGCTGTTTGGTGCAGCTGATGGAAGGACACCAATTAGGCATAAATTAACTGCAGGCTGGGAAGAGCTGAGTATGGATAGGAATCATGAGGTAGATTTATTAGTTGGTGTCGCCGCAGGACTGGCTGAGCAGCAACGTGCGCACGCTGCCGGCTGCGGTGGGCTCCGCGCTCAAGCCCTCCGACGAGTTCCTCGCCGAGGTGGCCTCTGCCGCCGCCGTCTTGGAGGACATCTCCCACAAGTGCCTGCTGTTCTTGCACCTCGAGGTAAACATTCAGCGATTCAGAGTCGTCCCCAGAGAAAGCACGTCGCTCTTATTTAGCTCTTAGCTACTTATTTATACAAACACCTTCGGCCTATGATAATGTAGTTATCTATAAGCGAAAAACATTTTTGCCTCCTGTGCATGTCCACTACTAAAATATAACATACAACGTAAGATATGCTAAATCACATGAACATTGAAATGTCTTATAGCTTAACTAAACACAGCGTGGTGCATTCACACAAGTTATAAAACAATACACTTGTCGTGGCGCGGCGTGGGCACGACGCACGCAAGACAAGTCGCTGGACGCGCGCTCGCAGGCCCGGTCCTCGTGCCGGTCTTTGGAAGGGGTCTATGACTTGCAGTGCGCATGTGTCGGCTGGGAAGAAAAAGTAATATGGCCGCCTCGCCGTATCAAAATACATTAACACTAGTATAAGGGAACCCTTCCCCGGCGCCCTCGCCCAGCGCCGCCGAGCAGTCGCACCGCTGTGTGGACCCACGCTCGCGCACGACACGCGCACGACACCCGCACGACACGCGCACGACACCCGCACGACACGCGCACGACACCCGCACGACACGCGCAATAGCGAGCAACCTCATTAATTACAATTCGTCGCATTATGGTTGTCACACGTTCACACCGCACTTACTGTTGTCTTAAATTGCTGACTTTGATTATTGTTCTCGGCACTTTTCTCAAATATTAGCTTCAGAAGTTCTCTGGAGCGTGTCAAAAGAGCAACCCTGTACTAGTTATCCGGACCCCTCGTCATCGGTATTCATCTTGATAAATTTAAGGAAGGAAGGAAAATATTGGTCCTTTTCTTGCTTAGGATGGACTTCCGCAAGGTAACGCCTGATTCCATTAAATACCTACGTGCATAATTTTGTTGGCAATTTTTATTGCTGCTGTTCGCCTGTTATTATCTGTATGTAACGACTTGCAGATGCGCATCGAGTGCTTCCACTACCTGGGGCAGGAGGAGCACTGCGAGTCTGTTGCGGGCACAGCTGGCGCCGGGGGAGCGGAAGGGTCGGGAGGCGCTGCACAACTGGCCGCGGCCCTGCTCGCCTTCCACGAGCGCGCCGCAGCCGTGCTGGCGCCCCCGCGTCGCGCGGTGAGTTCCCCGCTCAACTGCTCCAGAAAAGGCAGCAGGCACTCAATGTCGCCGGCAATCTTGAGCAGGCAGCTCTGTGATCCAAAATGTGTACTAATATGTTACCTTCGGTTTTGGAGTATGTGAGCAGCAGCAAAAGTAGACATTGTGTGGTCGGCATTGCTCACTTGGATAGGAAACCGGGTGCGTGCCAATACGGGCGACCTGTCCGTACCGGAATTACTCGACACACTCGCTCTGCGGATGTGACGTAAAGTTTGACACGGAGATGTCGGCTGTATAGCACGGTGTCGCGTTGCAGTACGTGATGAACGGGCTGGGCGAGATGATGTCAGCGGCGCTGGTGTGGCGCTGGCAGAGCGCACACGGCGCGCCCGAGCCGCGGGCAGCGGGCGCGCGGCTGGCGGCGCTGCGCCACT
The DNA here is from genome assembly GCF_028537555.1 of Battus philenor. Lineage (NCBI taxonomy): Eukaryota > Metazoa > Arthropoda > Insecta > Lepidoptera > Papilionidae > Battus > Battus philenor. The sequence goes on along the minus strand of NW_027181737.1, from coordinate 84,318 downwards.
GCCTGGCCGCGCTGCAGCTGCCGCACGCCGGCCTTCATGCCGCGCACGCCTACCTACACCTGTTGGCCTGCACGCCCGAGGTGAGTCGAGCCGCCCCGCATATCTAGTCCCGCCCCGCACCGACACACACCTGTCCCTGTACAATCTGCCGCTCTTTGGCACAGGAGATCATAACGTCGGTGCGCGAGAAGGGCCCGCAGTTCTCCGAACTGGAGTACCTGAACGCGTTCAAGGTGATCGGCGCGCGGCGCGGCGTGAGCGCGGCCGACATGCGCGCGCACCTGCAGCGACTGGCCGCTGCGCTCGGGCACGTCGGCGTCACCGTCTGAATGCACCCCCACCGCCTCACACTGCCCCGCCCCCCTTAATAATGCTCTCCGCAATCTTCAAATATTCGAACACAGCACCAGCCAGTATCTTTTGTATACTCTAAACATAATTATATAAAATGTATTATAAATAAATCTCTTATTTTAAAATTATTTCATTATTTTACCTTTGTAAGGTTAAGGCTTTTTCATATTTGACTTTTATAAAAAATTGTGTCTATTTTTCGTTCAAAGGCGGAAAATGTTCAAGTCCCTCTTTTGTGGTGCCATTTAAGTTAAAGTAAGTTAAATCTGAACTACGTTTATTGGGAAAGTAAAAACAAAATAATAGTGTCCTAAAATTTTTAGTTACATTGTGGGATTTTAAACGCACCGAACTATTTGTCTTTGTGGGCAGCTTGACATGAATAAATTTCATACAACACATTTTTCGGTCACTGTGACGTACTGTGTACGTTTCTACAACTTTACTATCGATATTTTACCTAAAATAATGCTCTATCAATCAACTTCTAGTTTTCTATAGAAGTAAATAATAAAGTTAATTTTGCTACGCTATATTTACGGATTAGCGTGATTACTTGTCAAAAAAACAATATATAAAATAAATTATGTTTTGAGAAGACTTAATGAGATGTTTTAAGTCATCTTAAAACATTATTTCTTCAAAAAATTATCTTGATCTAAGAATATCAAAATTATTTTATTCGCAAGATTAAAATTTCTTGTACACATGACAACACCCTATTGCGTCTGTCATCTGACCCAAATGTCTGTAGAACTAAGCCGAAAACAAAACATTACTGTCATCGTAACGGACAACAACGTTTACTTCATTATAAAAAAGAAGTTTCAGTTATACACATAATTATTGCATACATAGCATTAGTTTGGTTAGTCCGCGTAAACAGATAACCGCTTAATGTACGGCGATGGCCGATGCTGAATTAACTGATCTTCGTAAACAATGCCTTACCAGTTTGTATTCTTGCGCGGAGAAAGTTTCTATGTTTTTGAACGGACAAGAGAAGGAGACCGAGTACTCTAAGCTCAAGTCTAGCCTCGAGGAATATTGTTTATTAGAAGCTCGTCAAGATTACGCAGACCAAGCCATGGAGAAAGCCAAGGTGAATTCTTACAGTTCAATCTATTTAATTTTTAGATTGATTAAAAGTTAGAGATTTTGAAGAAAAATATTTTTTTAGCATTTTTGTCACCGCCGCACACTGAACAAATAACTTTTGTTTTTAAATTAAAACTGTAACATTCATTTGCTTAAATTATTCCAAGAAATAAAAGGATGGTGTCGTAAGGTAGCGAGAATAAATAAGATTTTTCAGGCGTGCTTGTTTAACAAAGTTTTGTCCAAGCAAAACTATAATTTTTTCTTTACTATTAATGTAAAACTAGAAGATTTAAATTTTTAACTCATTACAGTTCTAAGATTTCCTCAGATAAATAATTCTCAACAGAGCAATATCGACTCGAAAAACTTGGACTCTCTGCATGATATGTTTCACTTGAACTTAAACAAGATGGTAGAGACACATCACAATGTTAATCAACATCCATACATGATAAAGTTGAATGAAAAGATGAAAAGCTTGGATGAATCAGACCTGGCCATCACTGAAACACAAGAACAATATGTAAGTGGGAAACAGATGTAATGTAATGTACCCTCCCTCAAATAACAAATAATTCTATTCATTATTCTATAGAAACTTGTAATATCTATGATGATGATAATTGCAGAAGTAGTGTTGTCAATAGTATAGTATTATTTAATTATTTATTCCATATACCTTTTATTTCTGGCTACACCCAATACCTAAATGGTAATGGAACATTACATTAGCACCTCCTGATTGCTGCTGGATAAGAAGCATTGCTTTAATACCATGAGTTATCTTCTCTTCAGTAATTTGCTGCCCAATACCAAGATTTTGTAAGCACAACTATTTTCATTTGCTTTCTTGAATTCTTATCTTAATTGACTGTTCTCCATTGCCAGAAAAGCCATAGTGGCATTCACGACTTTGTCTTGCTGCAAATACATTGATTTTTGCTAATATTATTTTGTTATATTTATTTAGAAATGATTCTCTGAGAGGCACTGTTATTACATGATTGGTTAAGGTGTTACTTTCCAATCTAGTCTGCACGCAGCCCATGCTGCAGTCATCAGTTTCTTGTACTGCCATGCACACATACATTAGAACAGGAGTTGAACATGAAAGTGTGAGATTCACACATTTGTAGTGTTCATGCGACATTTCTTATTCATTAGTACTGTTGTGTTGCTTAAACCACATCGTCTCTGATTGATATGTCTTGTATGAAATGAAGGAGTATGTACTTTCTAATAATCTATTGATTGCATCCAATTTTATTTTAAAAAATGTATAATGATGATAAGACAACCGGGTAAAGTGCAGATATACTTTCAAACATTGTTATATGATTGTCAATTGTGACTGAACATGTGCTTGCAAGTGGTGCGTGGGAAGACATGACTTTGCAGCTTGTGGAGCAGAGCAGTACCAGCTGGAAGTTTTTTCACCTTTTATAAACAGAATTGTTGGTTATATATAATTCGTTCTATTGTATTGTCTGTCACTATCTATCAGCCTACACTCACTCTTGTTCTCAGATTGATCCAATCACAAAAAGACCAATAAAGGACCCAGTGAAAAACTCAGTGTGTGGCCACATTTACGAAAGAGAATCAATTAAGGAACTAATTAATATGAGGAAAACAGTCAAATGTCCAGGTGAGAAGCACATTTTTACTGTTGACCTTTGTGTTGTGATGTAATAAGTATTGCAAATTTCCTGGGTTATTTATAATTAACCCAGGAAGCAGCATCAGGCATTCTCACATGAGGCTTGGAACAAACTCAACAGATACTATTTTTAAATCAATGAAATAGAATATGAATGGAAAATTGTATTACTCAACATGTAAATACCTGGATTAATTTTTGTCTTAATGTTGCAAAAACAAATACAGGGTTGCAAAGGTTTTCTTTTTGGCCATCACCACTCTATGGGCACATTGTTACCACACATTTTACATATCTGATGGGTTTTATCACAGTAAATACAATTTAGTTTTAAAAACACACAAACAGCAGTACTGTGTAGGCCAAACTAATCATAAAAAAGGTTTGGTGGACTGTTCTAAAGTGCAAGTGTTAGACATGTAGCTGTGCATATGAAGTGCAAGTCATGTTGTCAGTGGCGGGGTGCGGCAACACGCAGCCGTTGGAGGCCCGGCACGTGGTCAGCGCCGACGAGCTGCGCTCCTGTCTGACGCTGTCCCAGCACGATCGGCACCGCGTACTGCAAACCTGCGACCTGGACACCAGTTCACTTTCGCACTAACGTCATCAGCGCGGGCTTGCGGAATACCTGGTTATTTTACACGCTGCTTGCTATATATAAATGTAAATAAAAACTTGTCAATTATGTCTTTTTAAACTTTTAACTACGGGCATATTTGTGGGGAAAAGGTTCATCAAACTGCTCAGTCTGTGGACGTTTGAAAAGTAAAGGAGAGACGGCAGACTCTTTGCGAGTGCATTGAAACAAGTTGTTTTGCTTAAACTTTATTCAGCAGGAACCTATGGTAAAAATGATGCCAGCGCATGAGTGTCCACATCAAGATTCGTACAGGCCGGGGCGAGATTCTACAATGTCACTTAAATTACACAAACTACACGGTAACTTGGCCATTTGAGCATATTTTTTCTTGTACTGATTGCAAATTCGGTTTAGTACCCGCGACAGCCGGGCCGGCGGCGCGTCGCTGCCGCGCGGTCTCGGCCGCGAGCGCGCTCGGACGGCGGCGAGTATGTATCTCGATGTGACACGCAACGTAAGCTAATATAGATTTTATATAAACTTGGTCCATACAACTACAATCAAAGTGCATTAACAAGAATAAAAACTTTATAAGTCTATACTGATTAACTATCCGAAGCTCAAGTTTCAAAACTATGTTTGCGACCGTTCTAAGAGCTTTCGAACGGGCGCGGCGTCAGCGCCGTGAGGTCGCTCCCCCCTCGTCCCAAGTACCACACGACAGCGGTCGCTCCCCCCTCGTCCCAAGTACCACACGACAGCGGCCGCTCCCCCCTCGTCCCAAGTACCACACGACAGCGGCCGCTCCCCCCTCGTCCCAAGTACCACACGACAGCGGCCGCTCCCCCCTCGTCCCAAGTACCACACGACAGCGGCCGCTCCCCCCTCGTCCCCAAGTACCACACGACTGCGGCACCTCACCAATGACTCCGCGATCGTTTGTCGCTCATTGGCTCTGGTGAGCATTCGTTTTACTATAATTAGTGTAATAAGTATAAAGTGATTGCAGGCGGATTCTGCGGGCTGCGCTCCCCCTGCGACCCGGAATTATATTAGAGCAGAAAATAATTTGAGAATACATTTCCTGTAAACTAGCAGTGGCACTAGATTGTTGATCGAAAAAAGTGTTTCTATTTAATTGTTTGATTAATCAGTGTGCAAACTTTTTTTTTACCATGTGAAAAGAAAAAAATAAAAATATTTTTTATACTATTTTCATTTAGATTGAGACCACATAGTCAAGTCATTCGAGTGCCTTGATTATTAAGAGGACTAATATTAATTTTTAATATTTTCTTAAAACGAGCTCGTGCGGATGCGACGCGGGAGCAGCGTGCGGGCGGTACTATCTGTACACACACGTGCACTCACTCGCGCAACACTCTGTAGAATATAGTTACCAAACTATTTCTATTTTACGGACTAACAAGTTTGAATATATTTAGTAAACGCTTTTCAAGAATTTCCCAACCCCTAGTACCGTCGTCAACCGCGTTAGCGCGAGTTAAACTTAAAGTAGCGAGTTGGCCGTAAGCACACAAACAAGTAGCAATCGAAACAAATTTGAGTGCTCGCGGCGCTTGTGGATCGCCCTTAAAAGATAGATGAAGTAAATCTTTTTCTATCGTATTTTACTTAATAAATGCAACGACTTCAAAAAGAAGTAATAGTAGATAGGGATTTGTAAGATTAGAAATCACTGCCTCCGCACACTAGCATCGAGTGGACGGACAGCGGGGCTGCGCGTGCGCTGCGGGCCTCCTCGCTCGACCTTCAAACTCGCACCCGGGAGCACGCAATCAGCTACGACGAGATCGGATTGACTATATGCAATCATACAGTGCACTTCTCTGAATCCTTATTTAGTTGCAAGGTTTTATAGGATCCCGGTAGGTCTGTTGTGAACCCCTTTTTTTGCACACTATGCAGAGCCTGCACAGCATTTATACAATGGGGCCCAGCAAGGTGTCTGCATCACAATTGTCAACTAACTTTTGTAGGAGCAAATTGCGCTTTGAGGCCATGAGGAAACCTACACGAAGCGTGACAAAGAGCAGCTGGAGTCCACCGCGTGCTGGTGCGAAGGCAATCGGAAGCTTAGCGTAGCAACGTAGCAGTTCCTATTCAAAACGTCACTTTGAAGTGCCTAGGCATCGCATTCGCACATAGTGGCCAGCACCAGTGCGACGGAGCGCCGCGCCGCCTCGCTCAGGTCGCGCCGCGCCTCTGCGAACTTGCGCAGTGCCTCCACTACCTTGGCCTGCTTGTAGTCGCACGCCAGCTGGTTGTTCTTGCACGTGAACTCGAGGAAGGCCAACAGGTTCTCGGCGACCTCGGGCGGCATCTTGGCGCAGTTGGTCTCGATCAGCAGAGACAGATGTTTGCCTAGCTCGGCGTCGAGCAACTGTGCGACGAGCGCCCTCTCGCGCTCTTCCTCCTCCTCCTCCTTTCGCCGCAGCGTCTCCAGCGCAAGCAGCGTCAGCGCCAGGATGGCCTCGTTCTGCATTACAGCGTGCGACGCCACCAGCATGCCCACCAGGCTCGACACACAGCCTTCCACCTGCGCAACCATCGCATGCATTACTCTACGGGCTCATGTTTAAATCATGTGGACGTGTGGATACAGGCGCAGGCCTGTAGACCGGGCACGGATATTTGTACACTACAGCTGGAGACAAAGTTGATTGAGCCTTCTTTGTAAAAAAAAACAACGCGGCGGACCCTGCACACGTCATTTACATGCCCTTGTTATCGCTATCGTTGTTATGTGGACGATTTCGCATTGCCGGAGCCACTAGCAAAGTGATGGTGGAGATAAGCAAGTCCCTGAACACACGGCACTCGCGGCTGCGAGATGTAGGCGTTACATCGTACACAGGCTTTAGTGCGTGTGCGTGCGTACCTGCAGCAGGCGCGGCGCGGCCAGCGCGTGCACCTGGCGAAGCGCGCGCGCGAGCAGGCGCGGCGCCTCGCCCTCCGCGCCCGCGTGCCCCGCGCGCGCCCACCGCGCGGCCGCACGCAGCGCCGCCGCGTCGCACACCAGCTGCCGCGCGGCGCTCTCTGCAAGCGGACCCACGCGCTCATGTCGCAATTGTTCTCTTTTATAGGCACCGCGAAGGAGTCTGCTACCTGAATTCTGAATGCCAAATATTATAAAATTTTAAATTGTACATTAATTCCTATTAATTACGTCATTTGAAGAACGCAGGCATGTCATCGTCACTGTTCATCAGTGATGTGATGCTGTCCTCGGTTATCTTCTTTCCTGTTAGGAGTTCGGAATCGTCCTCCGAACGCGAGCAGTTGGCCACCAGGTGCACCGCAGTCTGGTCCACCCCCGGCTCAATCTTAAACCTGTGTAGATACTCCGAGAATCCTTCGTGCCCCGTCAGCATTTGGACCAAGACCGTGTCCAGCTCGATGTTACGGAGCGGGAGGTAAGATGAGACGGCATCGGGGAAGAAATTCCGTATTGTCGATGCCGTCGTTCCTCCCATGTACCTCCTATACCATTCGTCAAGTGTTTCCAGCTTAAGCTGACGCTTGACGAAGCGACCTCAATATTGTCGCAGTTTCGTTGTAGATCTATCCAGTGGAAGCGCGCGTCCACCCCGCACGCAACGCTTTTACGCTACTGTTTCGCAGCGCAATCCGGTGCGAAGCAATACGGCCTGTAATATCCGACCTGCTAGTAGAAAATAACGGGATTCGGTGTTTTTACGGCTCGGGGGTACCAACAGGGCAATGGTTCACATGTGTGTGGGTGTGTGTCTGTGCAGCGCACCTTGTCCATCCACCAGCATGCGTATGGCGGCCAGCAGCTTGTAGGCGAGCTGGTGGTCGCGCACGGCGGGGAGCGCGCGCAGTAGCGTGCGGCAGGCGCGCGGTCCCGCCGCCCGCTTGTTGTGCGCCGGCACCGACAGGTTGCGCAGCGCCGACACCGCGCCGTGCTGCACGCGCGCCGCCGCTGCGCTGCCTTGCCCGCCGCGCTCCCCCTCGTGCTCCCCCTCGCGCTCCAGACGCAGGCACATCTCGTGGTGCGCCTCGAATATGTCTACAAAGTGAATGCAATTTAAACTCCACCTTTGGCTAATGTTCCTGTTGAAGTTTTCTAATTCAACACTCACCCAGCAGCTTGTCGTAGATCTTATCCCCCATCATTTGTATGCAATATTCGTCTTTGCGTGCAAAGTTGCCAATCGCCAGGACGGCTGTGGTGAGCAAGTAGTTGTTGCTGGAGTCCAGCCACCGCACCATGTCGAGGTAGACCTCGCCCACACCGTTGTTGTACAGGATGTTCATTGCTTCATCTACATACAGAGCAATACACTTATTTTGGTGCCAATTATTGGCTAACATTCTGTAATGTTCCTGCTGTTCAGTAAAAACATCTTTAGTCACATAAAAGTACAGACTAAAAATGAAATTGTTATAAAAATAATTATGGCTTGCAGAATAGACACCAACAAAAAAGTGCCCATGTCACATTAACAAAAAGCAGGTATTACAATGGATGCACACAGAATTGACACACTTAGTTATTGTTCTGTGTAGTAAAATTAATCAACTTTATTTGAGGTCTTAATTTGTTAATTAGCGGCTGCCTATTCATTTGTTTTCAAGTCTTGCAGCAGCAGGTAAAACTATATACAGCTTTACGCAATAACAGTACAGTTGTACTAGGAGCCAGTTACAACTTGACACTTGTAGCATTATATTGTGTAACTAATAAAATGTGAATCAGCTATGTATGAAAAGAATTTGCATCAACTCACCTCCGGTGAGCACAATGATGATAAGGTCACAGGCCTGCTTTACCACTGCCTCAACCTCAACATCCTCTACATTCATATCCCCGGCCTCATGTTTCTGCATCAGCTGCTCCAGCCGCCCGCACAACAACTGTACACCACCCTCCGTTGCCAGAAGTGTCTTCACTGAATCTGAATAAAAACACAAGTTTACTTTAGTGAGTGAAATCTTTTGTTGGCTTCTCTAAACCTGTCTTAATCAGTACATATGCGCTCTTAGTTGTAATGGTATACAGCACATGCAAGCCTACATTATAACTTGTGCATGTCTATAGATCGGTCTATTTGTCACATAGAAGCTAGATTTCTATTTTAAGTCAAATGATGACTTACTGATTGTATTCTCAATAAGATAATATCATAGTTATTGGAAGCGCTTTCTGTTTGTGAACACTCACCATGCTCCGCTTGCGTGTGCAGATGCTCCAGGCACAGCTCCGACACCTCAATATTGGTTGTATCTCTCAAAACTTCCATCACTGTCTTATTGACATTAGGTGGGAACAAATACTCCGGCATGTTGTCATTTATGACACTGAATATGAGCAAAGTTGTCACCACTGCCTCATCATTCATTTCCTCTTTCTCTCTTTCACACACGAGAATTTCTTTATGCAATTCTACTGCACCATCCACTACTATTGACTCTGAGAACTTCTGTCCTCCTATTGCATAGTTCAACAGAGTCTTGCTTACAAGCAACCTGATCTCTTGTAATGAGTCATCTTTCAGACAACTCCTTAGCAAGTTCAACAGCGTGGCGACGCCGTTGTTTTCTAAAATGACGCCACGCGAGATGTCGCAGTCGCAGCACAAGTTGCCGAGGGCCCTGCAGCTTTGTCTAGCCAGTTCCGCGGTGTCTGCAGTTATTTCTTTGCTCAATATACTCAACAAACATTTGACGAAGTCCTCTTGTGCGTACGTTTCCCTTTTAACCTGACACTTGGCGAGCTCGGAGATGGCCTGCACACTCAACAGTACGAGTGACTTGTCGCTGCCGTTTATCAGAGATTTCAGGCACGGAGACACGTCGTATTGGTAGTTTTTTCCAGCAGAGATTATCTCATGTAACTTAGCCTTTAATTCGTTTATATTGCTCGCATTTTCAATAACTAAGGTCTCAAAAGAGTTAGACTTCTTGGTTGACTTTTCTGTAAATGTAGAGAATTAATATCATGACTGTTAATATTAAAAACCAGTATATTTAAATAAAAACCTACCATCCATATTCGGTTAATAAACGAAGTTACTCAAAATTTAATACGATTTACACGTTTTAATAAGTCGACGGTTTATATTACCACGATAATCATTTTTCTTTCCTGAATTACCCGGAGTTTACCCGCGGAATAAACACACGGTTTGACAGCGCTTTGATCAATATGTCACATGTGTCACGTCCCAAGGGCTGCCGCAGATTCGCACGTCTTGAACAGTTTAAATCTATTTTTTTAAGCATTAAATTTTTAATATTAATCGGTTATTATTTAACAGTTTTTTAGAATAATATTAATATAGATTATTAATTACATTTTACTAGTGCGTTCCTGTAGATTAATATATGAATCTGTAAAATTTAGTCTTTTATTTTAACAGTATACCACAGATAGTATATCTTCTTCTAAATTGCCATTTTCTTACGAAGATCGGCAACCATTAGGGTAATCTTTATTTTTGACATGGCAGCTCTGAACACCGAACGGATGCTCTTTCCAAAGCACTGGCGTAAGTTTTTCATGCCGGACATTCGACTTCTACCAGCACTTTGTTTTCCGTGAATCCTCCCCTTTACGATAAGTTGCAGTGGCTCTTATTTTGAGTTTCTCATCATGTGGCCTAAATGCTGCTTTGTGCAGAAGTGCTGCCTACGTACGAGGAAAGCGTTCCGGGCTTATTCGGTTGGCCATATAATTCCGAGGCTGATCTCCAGCGTCATTTGTCCGATGGTGTATATTCGTTTCTTAACGCTTTGATAACTGCAGGAGTCCCGACGGATCGAGACCGGCCGAGTACGATAAACCTTTGCGTTATATTTAAGTTTTTGAACAAGTCGAAATGTAGTTGGCGAGTGATCATAACGGGGCAAAGCAGTTACTGCTACTCGGTCCTCTTTAAACGTCCACTACGTGTACAATATCATCAAAGTTCAGCGTCGCAATGTTGAAAAATATTTAAAAATCGAATGCACAATAGAAATTTCAATTTATTTTTCCAATTATTGCTTTTTGTGCTAGTGATAATGTTTGGAAACCGATTGAGAAAAACAAATGAAAATTTTACGTTTCGTTGTATTGCTTCACAATTTTACGTTGATAATACGGTTGAGTGCTATTTACGAAATTGGATAATGGGTATATAGTTTATTTACCCAACGCGCGGTATATGTGTATTTGCGACTTTTAATTTGTTATGGTTGACCTATCGATTCTACTCTTGACAGTCTAGAACAACTTTACAGATAAAAACAGACGAACAACAAATACAAGTTTATCCGTTGGTTACGTTTAAATTTCAAGAATAAATAAGCACTGTCATAAATTCCAACATGATTGGCACGCTTTCTGCACTAACTGCGTTTTCGATATGTTTTCAATAAGGAAGCCGATAGCATCACGTATATGAATAAAAATAACTATGAATGTGTGCAATAAGCTATGTGCATGCATCTCTATCGACTTGGGGAAATCTGAAAGATGTATCGCAGCCTGCAATGAGCCTTGCGATCGCAGGATCAATTGCGCACTTACTCTTGTGGGGATAAAGAGTTCAGTATGTTCACTGAGTCTATGCGGCTATGGGAGACCAAATGAATGTGTTTTGGAAAGTTCATCTTTAATTAGCTCGCGGATATAAGTTACACAAGCAGCCGCGACGGGAGCGTGGGAACGACTGGCGACGCAGTCCGTGCACCGTCCCCGCGTCGCTTAGTAAGCTGACTCCATAAAATGTAGGTGTCCCTGCACCCCACTTATGGGTTGGGGTCACTCATGCGGCTAGTATGCAATGGTTTGTATTATTGCCTTGAGTATCAGTAGTGGAGCTCGTAGCGGACACAGCGACACGAGCGCTCGCCGTCGCCGAGCGGTTATCGGCGGCACGCGGGCGCGCACGTGCGCCGCGCGCTCAGTGCGGCCGCAGGAACGACGACACGCACGCGCCACGGCGCCAGTCCACCATGCAGGCTCTGCGGCACGCGCTGCTGCCGCTGTGCGTGGCCGCGTGGCTGCTGCGCCCGGCGCCGGCTCACCAAACCTTTCGTTACGAGCAATCGCACAACTACGGACGAAGTAGGCGCGCCATGTAAGTACACCGGCGGCGTCGGCTGCGTCTCGATCCAAACGCTTTATGCCAAAAGGCATTCCAGCAATACTGGCGGCAACCGACGGGATATTAACGATAAGGGCGGTGCAGTAGGGTGGTCCTGTATGTGAAAGCCTCCACCTTGATCTCGAAGTTGCGATAGTGAAATAGGTATAGGGGGGAAGTAGTGCCTCCTTCATCGCTGACAACCTGCGCCCATCACTCCTAGAATTCGGTAGAGGAGTGGTGCAGATTGCAACAAAAGGAAACCAGGCTCAGAAATAGAAAAAAGAGAAAGACTTGCAAAAGTCAATAAAATAAATGATGCTTACTTTATTTTAGGCATAGAGAAAGAGTTAAGTTAAGAGTAAGGTTTTTTGGAAAAAAAAGTAAGTAATAGTCTGTGGTAAGAAAAAATTGTCATAATTAATGTAAAAAACTTTGATCTAGGTACGTAAATGAAGGAAGGAGATGCAAAAAGAAGATATGCAAGCGAATCATAAAGATTATGTGAAGCGTAAAAGGAATGAATAAAAGATAATGTGAAGGACAAAAGAGAATGTAGAATAAAAATCCCCAATACAAAGCGGGGGGAACGAGAGGCCCCCAAAACGAGAGTCATTAAAAAGAAAAAAACAACCAGCGGTTTTTCCTTACCTCTCGCAACCGCTGGCAACGATTTTTCGGTATCAGGAATGAGAGACACGCCCAGAGATAAACAAACAATTATAAGAAAACCTTATTGTATGAGTGATGCACAGGACGGCACCACTGTCCGAGTTTCCTGGGGACGGCGGCTACCCGCACCCGCAGCCGCTGCGCGTGCCGGCGCCGCCCTACGTGCGCCCGCCCTACCGCGCCATCCAGCAGGGCGTGCGCCGCGCCGACGACCGCCGCGTCTACTCCAAAAAGTTCCACTACGTGCCCAAGCTACTGGGCCACAGCGTTTTCTGCCAAGCCATGGTCACCTGCAAAGTACGTACACCGAATACAGGCGCCGCACCCAGCTTACAGTTTCTAGTTTAACGTTAGACAGTCAGTCACCCGGAGCGCAGCGCGGAGGCGACGCGGGAGGTGCGCCCGTCAGCGCAGCGTGCGATGCGCAGCTGCACGGCACGCTCTTGGTGATGCAGTGTCCTAACGCGAGGCCGCACGCTCCGCGAAGTCTCGCGTCCTCTCATCTTCTGAACCTGCGGTAGAGCGAGCAAGCGAACTCTTATACTAATGATGATTTGTGAAAGAACAGGTCCACCACTACCACCAAATGTTAGACATCGTGGAGAAGCTTCATTCTCTCGTTAGTCTCATAATTATCTCTCGTAAATCTCACGATTTCACTGGGTTTCGAATGGTAGAGGGTTGAGGGCGCTTAACATTAACTGTCTGGACTCGACCTAAGGCGGAGGCTTTTTCGAAATATATTCGAAATCGGAGAAGTATTCGCAGTGAGAGAAGTGGCCACAAAATTGAAATGGCAGACAATTTGTCGATTAGGATCTAGTGTCGTGAGTTGTTGGCGGAGGATGTTGCAGAGCGCAGTGTTCGGGCAGATCTCGCACGTGTCGGCGGAGGCAGCGGGCGGGACGCCCGTGTTGCTGGGCGGCGGCGCGGGCTACCGACACCTTCGGCTGCTGGTGAAGGCGGCGCCGGGCGTGGCACTGCGTGGAGCTCTGCGCGCCTACTGCCGCGCGCCCGCACCCGCACAATAAAAATTGTCGCCGGCTTGTTAATGTAGTAAAGACGTTTGCCACGGCGCCCGCTGTATCATTTGTCCCCCGCTCTTGCCAAGTTTGTTCTCGTCCTAATTACATACCAGTCCCTAGATGATAAAGCCTGTCGCCCGCCAAGCAATCGGTCCGTGACCTTTTAGGCGTTGCACTGTCTACTGAGGATCAAGTCTGTCGACTAGGAAGTCGATTCTCCGGACGGCACCTCAACAAAGCCTTGTTACTTCAAAAGCTTATTTACTGTAGTAGTGAACTGGCTGCTTCGGTCTGCGGGAACTGTTAGCGCACAAACTGGCCTCCCGGCGCTAAGAATATTTAATTATGTACTGCGCCGCTTACCGCGCACTCACAATAACGATATGGTTTCATTATGTTACGCCTGCAAGAACTCTCGCAAACTCTACAGTAGCACGCAACAGAACAGCGGGCCCCCGCGCGCTCGGATGGAACCATTGTTTACCGTGGCCTGACCTCTGCGCAGTTGCATCCTAGGACTTAGCTTAAAAGTTGAATACACCGTCCCTAAGATAAATGAAAAGGCTATATATATATAAACTTAAAAAATAAAATTACACGCACGCTCTGCCCGTCGACAACAGTTCATAGTCCGAGCGCGCCGCTACTGATGTCATGTAATAACAAAACGTTATCGGATGCACTGCGCGCCCGCTGCTGGGCTACGAAAAGGTTAAGGTCGAGGGGGCGTGCGCGCGAATGCTCACGCGCACGGGGACGCCGAGGGGGAGCGGGGGGGGGGTCGCACGCTTGAAACAATTAAAGGAGCGGTCGGTTCCCGCGGGAGCGCGCCGGTTCGAACCAACCGCGTCGCGACACAGGATGTTGATTATTCTTTTAAAAAAGTATAAACTTTTTATCGGGTTTTATCCGCTAATAAATAATGGAAACAGTTCACTGAGGCACGAATGTTACAATTGCTTCTGTATGCTGTCAGTGACAAATACAGCAACAGAAGCCGGCAGCTTGTCGCGGATGGAGCAGGAGCAGAGCGCTGGCAGTCAGTGCGCGCCGAAGAGGCCTGCGCGCGCGATAAGTCGCTGTCGCTGGGTCCGCGTCGTCGCGCGACAACTGATTGTAGTTGAAATCGGTTTAATTTATCACAAACGCTGTCGGTTGCATGCAAACACTCGTAGGCGATCCGGCGCGACACGCGGCGCTAGCGCAGGCGAGCCGTGCCGCAACACCCTGTACGCGCGACCAATTATCAGTGATTACGGCGACGGCCGGCGGCCGCGGCCCGCAGCGGAGTGTGCGCGGCGAACGCGCGGCGGCGCCATGTACCTGTGCGGCATCTCGCAGTTCTTCCGGCGGCAGAGGCTCTGCCTCGAGGAGGTGAGTGCGCGGCGGACCGACACCAACACTCCGCTTCACTGAAATACTTCACTGCGCCTGACGCACCAGTTGAGCGATGTGTCAAATACAAAGTTGCAAAATATTTTATAACAAATTTTTTTTTCCGTGTACACTGGAGTGTAATGTTATCACTGAACTTTGTTTTTTTTGATACATTTAAATAATTAATGTTTTGATGCCCATACGAAAATATGTCAAATTTAATTTAAAAGAGCAACTGAGCTTTTGGCTAGCTCTACTCAGCAGGTCAGCGTTAGGAGCCGGCGGTAGCTTACTGCTTATAACGTTAAAATTATCGAACATTCAAAAGTGTACGCAAATTCCTGTTTGAATAACGATATTTTGTAATTGAATTTGGGTTTAACGGTTTTGTCGCGAAGTCGGCGGCGCGGCGGGCTCGCGCAACTTTACTAGTTTGGGTGCATCAGTGAGCGCCGACCGCCCGCAGGCAGTCGCGCGGGCCGCCCGCCGGCCGCCCGGTGCTGCCCGGTGCCGCCCGGTGCCGCGTGTGTTGCGCGCCACAGTCTTCTTTTGGCTCCCCGTTTTTGGGCATCTGTCATGCTCTCCTACCGTGTGCCAGCAGGGATCTTATTTACTACAAATTTCACAACTTTTTATGTTATTTTCAGCCTCCTCTTATGTCCTTCTTGAGATCTTTATTTCTAGTCGTTTCTAGAATGAGTAGCATTCTCCTTCACTACTTTCCATACCTCGTTACCTGTCATACATCGCCTACCTCCCTTCGCCTTTCAGAATACTGTATAAATTGCAGATTTTTTATTTTTGAACTTTATTTTGCAATAATTATATTTATTTAACTTTTATTTTGTATCCATTGTTTGATTATCTTTCACTACTATACATTTCCATATCGCAACTTTCATTTCGGTTTTTCACAGTTTGTTGGCAACATTTATTTCCCTTCTTGATTCGTTTTCCTTTTCATTACTGTTCCGATTGTCCTCGTATAGTGCTCCAGAAAGATCTGTCGTCTCTTGGTCAACTGGCGAGACGATGTTACTTCCCTCCAACCTCGCCTGCAATCGTGACTGGCAATCCGTTCGTCCCGTACCAAATACGCAACAGCCTGTGGCTACGTGCGGTCACCTGTGCACGAGAGACTTTTCTCGAGCTTAACCCTGCGAAGGTACTCGGACAATGCGCCGCGCCCCCTGAACATCTGTGCAGACCGCAATCAGGCCAAGTTCTGCGAGTGATGTGCCCTTGAACTATACCGGAGTTGTAGTATTTTCACCGTGGCAGCAATGTTGTTTTGTAAGCATGTGGTATCGACGCATCTGGTATCGACCTATTAGCCTTTCCCAGTACTTTGAGTGAGCACGGTGACACAGGCATTCGTTATGTAGCAGGCGCTCACCACGCTCTGACTACTTTCTTCGGTTCTCCCATAAAAAGATAAAAACGCAATTTAAAAAGCAATCGTATCTTAAGTTTCTCGAAAGGAGATTTATATACTTTATAGAAGTAAATCGTGAAAATGTATTGCATGTCCACATGAACCGTGTTGTTATCAATTTTCCTAAGAACAACCAAAAGCAAAAACAAATACTGTACTATACCTAACTTTGATTTAATTGAGCTACCAAATCTTCCTATGGGCAATGTTTACGCTTTTAAAATAGAATACATTCAAAAAAAAATAAAGATTGCCAAAGGACGTTTCTGTGCTCGGGGTCGCTGCGCTGGAAACGACTTCACAAGACGTAGCGCGCCGCCGACGGGGACGTGCTCGCCTGCGGTTGTCTCGTGGCACGTTCATTATTATACACTTCGACATCGAGTCAAAAGTTGCGCGCGTCCCCTTATGATTCTTTCGCCATTTCTCTTTGATGTTCTACACTCGTCGTGTGATGAATAAAGGGTTTTCAAATTTCAATCATAAGAATATCGGTCAGCGCTGTTCGTCGGTGTTGCCTGTGAGTTCGTAATATCTTTCAATTTGCTGCCAATATATATATAGTATTGCAATTCAACGATTTGCTTATTTCTTTGCTGAACGGAATGCGTGAGCCTTTGACAAATTAAAATGATGGCATGTACACAAACGTACAGTTATGTCGATGTTCGGTTATATTTATTGTTTAAATAAACTATTTCATTTTATCATTAGCTTCATATAGGGTGATTGGTGATTAGCAAAAGTTCCAAAGGTGAAAATGAACGGGTTCAGAAATAACAAACAACGCATTACTTATCTCTTTATCTTAGTCTATCCGCGTGGACCGCCACAACTTATTTAGGTATACATCAAGTAACAATCAGTAAAGACAGGCTGCAGGACGTGTTTTCCGTGGTAAACATTTCCTTGACTGTAAGTAAATATCGCACGATTTTTTTGTGCCGCACGCACGCAGAGCGCCGCCCGGGCTTCGCTTCTCATCAAATCAAAATGTATTCGGATTCGTCTCTCCCGTGCAGCTCAGTCAAGCTTCTGCTCTCTGATGTTGCTGCGCGAGGTTTTTAAGCTTCACAGCCCCTGGCTGAAGATAGGGTTTACAATACCGAACTAAAATCTTAATACGGGTATTTGATATTTGAAATACCGGGATACCGGTATTAAAACCGGTACTATTAATAAAAAAATTACTAGTTATATTTTGCTATATTGACTTATTGACAAATAATATATGAAATCCAATATTAAATTCTATGTTACATTTTACATATAATAGGCTCGTATGGTAATATACAACTAAAGAAACAAAAACATAACAAAATTGTAAATATTTATAAAATAATATTAATAACTTGCGTTTTGTTTATTAAAGTATGCTCTTGAAAAACGTAAACAATCAATCGTTCAATTTTTACTTGTAAACACGATAGCTGATTTGTAAAATGAAACAATCTAATCTAAACTATTTAATAATTTTCGTGTTACACGCTTTATGTATTTCTATAAACGAGGCCTGCTCATTGGGCAGCAGACGTAAACATAAACAATCGCTTTGTATCGCCGACACCGCCGCTCCTCAATGGTGTCCTACTCGGCTCCGTTTGTATAATAAATGTGCCTGATATAGATTTTAATACAATGAATTTGTTTGTATATCTTAAAAAAACTCTTGTAATTAATTAACATTATTTTAAATTGGATTTATATTATACATAAATTCAATTTTCATCAACTAATGTAATACCGAAATACCGGTAGTTTTACATGAATGCCAGTTTTATTCCGGTATTCGGGATCCCGGAATCTTGGTATTGTAAGCCCTGGCTGAAGATGTGTACATGTATTGTTTGACGGTGATCACAGCTGCTGCTCGTAGGCGGTCAGGCTGTGAGTTCCGTCGCGTCGAGTCAAATTGGACAGGAACCAAAATTTCAATCACGTTTTCCTCCGAACTGGAGAAAGTCGGAACGGTGCAAAGTTACTTTCGGAAAAGTGGGAGACGGAGTGGAACGTTATCATTAACATTAACTGGAAACAAACGCGTGTGTGTTTTTGTAGATTTTACACTCACAAGAATAATATTAGCGTTCTCAGAGCGCCCTGATTATTAAACGTAACTTTTATGTGAGCTTTATCCCGTATTCTACCGTCAAAGCCGTTCGTATCTCTCTACATCGGTAAGGTGTCGCCGGCGCACGACTCCGAACCGAGCGATAAGTTCGCTGAGAAGTGAACGAGTCCCTCGGAGAAACAACGCTGAGCTTCCTTAACGCCGGCTTTTGTCGTCACTACATAGTATGACAACCACCCGAGGAAGGAGAAGTGAGGGAGCGCTTGGCCGAGCGGCCCCGATAAAAAAAAGCTCGGTATTTTGGCGAGACTGGGTAAACGTGCCAGCCTGCTTGTCGCCGACGCGCAGCGGGTTCGATGACCCGGCAGCAAGCAAATACGCGGCCGGGGTCGCGCGAGCGCGGGCGCCCGAGCGGCTGAGCCAATTTTAAAAATCGCGCCGGCCAGGCCGCGCGTTCAGTCCGCGCCGCGCCCTGCCGCAGCACGTCGCAGCCCGCCGGAGCCCGCGCAGCACGCAGCAGCACGCCGCAGCACGCAGCAGCACGCAGCAGCACGCAGCAGCACGCAGCAGCACGCAGCACCACGCAGCAGCACGCAGTAGCACGCCGCACGGCTCGCACCCGCACGCGATGGAGAGGAAAAGGTGACGCACAGTGAGCTCCGATCCGCCTAGCACTACGGCGTTGACCGGCTGTACACCAGCGCCATATAATCTAAAATAGCTTTTAAAATAAATCGTCTGCTTTATTTTTGAAAATAATGATGTAATTATAACCTAAAAACTGTATTATGTATTATTGCCGCCGCACTAACGCTATTGCACGCGCGTGTTTATAAACGCGTGCTGTGCGCGTCACGCGGCCGGCGACGGCCACCGGCGAGCGTGCGCACCTTGCCCCGCCGCAAATCCGGTTAGGCGGCGTGCGGCGCCGCTAGGGCTTCGCGCGACACTTGTGCGCCCTCCGCCGGCGGCATGGTGCGCGTGCGGCTGGCGCGCTCGTGTAGCGCGGACTCACCCGCGGGCGCGTGCAGGAGCCGGCGCGCCTCGCTCACGGCCGGCCAGCGCCGCCGCCTGGCGCTCGTGCGCAGCGCCACGCTGCCGCTGCCCCTGTCGCCGGTGCGGCACATTTACCACGTCGCGGTCTGCCCCACCGCCTGCTGTCACCAGGTACGCACCGCATCCGCGCCGCGTGCTGCTGCCCCTGCTGCCGCCCGCTGCCGCCCGCTGCCTGCCCGGCACCACACGGGATTCGCTCGCTTAGCCGCCGCTCGACCGACCCGAGGTCGAGTCGTATACTAATGCACCTCGAGTCCTCGCTCGCTTAAACACACAAACTCTCAAAAAAAATAACACAGCCGTCGATCATTGATTGCGAAAAAGTTCGGTACAAAGTAAACAACTTTTGTAATAGCGAGGGAAACACTTGGCCGGCAAAACGGTGGCTGTATTGCATTCGACAATAATGAGTCCAAGTTTACCTCTAGTCGTAACTAATTGTTCCAAATGATCAACATCAGCCGTGAACGTCGCAGATGTCAACTGGCCTAGATGCGCCGCCGCCCCTTATTACGGATAAAGAAAACTCCTCTCGTATCACATCTGGAACGTTAGGAGACCAGAAGTAGCCTGTTGTGGCCGCTGCCAGATCCTATAACGGCTGAGCCTCCGAGTGCTGATCTCGGCCGGCACTCGGCGCGACACTCGGCGCGGCAGGCCGCGTGGGCTGCGCGCAGAGCCCGGCCTCTATTTTCGTTAGCTTTGTTCTATATTTGTTTTTTTTTTTGTTTTTGTCGCGGACACTATTCTGCGACCTTTCGGTAAACAACTCTCTAGCCAATATTTATGAATCATAAGTGTCGCGGTGTTTTCCGGACGTCGTCACCGCGTCGCGGCGCTGTGTCGCTGTTGCGAGTGCAATAAATGCGCTTCATTTTTCTTCGCTCTATCTTTATACGAAGTTTGCTATCAAATTTGCTTCATGCATGCATTCATGCAAATGTTTCTTCACCCATCCGTGCGTGGTTAAGGAGCGTGTCACACTACCCTGCCCCAGCACAAGCTAATAATCTGCTCAGCAGTAATTAACACTGTCCGTGAGCGCGAAACGAGAGCGGTGATATAAGTGAGAGCTGCTTTATGGTACTTTAAAACAAAGAGAGGGTTGACCTGGCTTAGTTATTGGAAATGGGCATCGGCTACATCCATGTCGCGGACCCGAGCGGGCAGCGGTCCGGTCTCCGCGAGGCGGCGTCGAGGAGGCATGGGCCGGGCACATCCTCGATGCTTCAGTTTTAACAAAGTTCATTTTTTTCTTTGGGAAATTTGAATAGAGGTTAGAAGCCTCGCACAACATTTAGATGATAAATTGATTGTTTGGTCCCCCTGGCTTATTGCACGCGCGGTTATTAATCGATCCTTATCTAAATGACTTCATCAGGTACTGACCTCCTGACGAAACATTAAACAGTCCGTCTAAACAAAATGAAAGCATGCGTTACGCTCGGCAATGTTGTAGGCACTGTTTGCTTCTGGCTCGTCGGTATCGGCGTTGGCAATTTATTGGCGCGTTTGCTGTATTTGGGTCGATGTTAAATTAACAAAAGTTAAAAATCAGAAGGATCATCCCAACAGTAGCCCGTCTCCGTCCGCGACGACACGCTGTTGCATACAAAGAGAGGGCCGCTCACGTCTGCGACGTTGTTGGTTTCCGCGCACCGGCAGCACCGTACCCAGCTCTGTACAAATGGCAGCGGTGCCGGGTGATCAGCACCCGTCGCTGCCGGCTCACAGCCATTCGGATGAGGAGCCGACTCCAACAAGTTTTCATATTAGTCAAGTTTCCGTGAGTCTCTGCTCGGCTCTGGCCTTTACTGTAATAAAAAGAATCCTTGTTGTCTCTATTTATGCGTCACAGCGAAACCGTACGCCGTGTCCGGATCACCTCGGTTAAAGACGGTCGGAGTCCTCGCTGCAACTCTTACTACTACACTTCGGTGTTTCCCTCGGTCCTGACTGACCGCTGATGCGGTGCTACGATTGAAATCTACGTTCAAGACGATCTCGTAAGATTGCGATTTTAATTTTATGAAGGTCAATCCTTCCTCAACGCCACCTCCGTTATAGTAGCATTGATTTTTAGTAGAATTGAATCTCACAAGCATTGCCCTTGGGTGCTGACATGGTTCTTCTTGTCTTCCAATTTGCGGAGACATATATTGCGATACACTTGCGATTCAACGGGTCCACGCGCGTGTGGTTGCGTCCGCTTGCACGGCCTGCGGCCCTCTTGTATTGTCCTCTCGTCGTGTCACTTGATATTTTTGCATGAAACTTCAGAATACGTTCTGAAAAATAGGTGTCGGCAGTAGACGGGTTTCTTTTGCATTTAATTTTTAGAAAGTCTTATGAAATTTTGGGTACACACGTAGCTCGTTTGCTTTGGTTGTTGGATGCATGGGCTACGTGGTCAGAGAAGTGGTCGTGTGAGCACTCGCAGCTGGGAGTCGTGAATGAGGATCGGTATGTCACCAGACGCGCCAACGTTCTCGCGTCTGATCCAATTTTAAATGTCAGATAGATCATTGTGAAACGCGGCCGTCCGTCCCCGCCCGCCCCAGTCAGCCGCCCGCCCGCCCAGACGCGCACAGTGCGCGCGCCGACTCTCGCGCCGACGTTCGCTTCCCGGTTTCGTGCGCACCGTATATTTTAAGGTTTCGCCAGGACGTCCCCAGTGCTGTCGATGATAATGTGCCGACGCTAAAGCACTGCAATGGAGAGGAAAAGGTGATTGTGGTCCCGAATTACCGAGGCATCCGCCCCCCCCCCCTCCCCGCGCACCCCGCGCACCCCGCGCACCCGCGTACCCCCCTGCCCCTCTGCTCGCTGACCGTCTCGGACCGCGGTCGGCCGCAACCACCGACGGTCACGTTCAGAAAGAATTTGTTGATCACAAAAATAAGTGTAACAATTTTTTTGTAATATAAACGTCTTAATATAATTAACTGGTTTATATACGAGTATACATATACTTGTATGTATGTACATGTATAAATTTTATCATTAATATTTTAAACGACACAGCGTCTGTCGAAGGTAACGAGGCTAAAGGAAATAAATATTTTTATTTTTTGACTTGAGGCCATAAAGCGACTCGTTCCGTTGAAGCTTCCCTCGAGGAGTTGGTCACGAATGTGAGCAGCACGCGTTTCTCGGTGCGCGCTGCGGGCAGCTCGGTGTTGCTCGGTGTTGCTCGATCGTTGCACGCCGCACGGCGTCGGGCGTCGCGAGCTGCTCAACAAACACTTGACTCTGTAGTCGTGTGCGCACGGTGATGAACGAATAGTAATGACGGGCCCGGCAGCCGCCCCGGGTCGTGACGCGTGCGCTGCGCGGTGCGCACGCGTGGGCTCGCCATGCTGCGGCGGAGGCGCAGCGCCGACGCGGCTCACCCCGCGGACTATGCCCTCGCCAGGAGCCGGCGCGCGTCGCTCACGGCCGAGCAGCGGCGCCGCCTGAGCTTGCTCAGGACCCCCAGCGGCCCGCAGCCGCAGCCCCCGGTGAGCCACATTTACCATTTGGTCCCCTGCCCGCGCGACTGCTGTGCCCAGGTATAGACTAGACTAGACCTCCTCGTTTGCTGCGTGCCTGCGCTGCTCCACGCTTGACGCCCGCGGGCTGCGCCGGGGTCCCTGATAGCTGTGTCGACCATATAACTATTTTTTTTATATTCACGTGGTTTGGTTTATTCGATTGTAACATGTTCAACGTCGATGATGTTTCCAACTAACTATGAAACTGTTTAGAAAATCTATATATAACCTAAACACTATTTACGTACAGGACACTGAAATTTTTTCTGAGTCAGGTTCTAATAGGTCGCAGTCGAATCTATGTCGTCTTGTCTTAGTTGCGTCCGCAATAGTGCGACCATCCGCTGCAATATTGCGCTGCTCGCCGGACTTGCAGTAATTGAAACCGCCTTAACCGTCTGGACCCTGAACATAAACTGATTTCTCAAGAACAAGTTCTTATTATTACAAGTTCTTATATACAAAGAGATGCAATCCGTCCGCCGCGACCCCGGCGCTCCCCGCCCGCTTGCTGCCCGCTCGCTTCGCGCACGGGATGTACGTGCTGCCGATTTTTATTTAACACCGGTTTACTTTAATGTTTGTGGTAAATATTAGACGACGTAAATAAAAGCAAGTTAACTTGCTTGTTTGTTTGTTTGTGGTTGTTGTTGGAGTACTAACCGCCTGAAGCGCCGCCGGTTGTTGTTC
Organism: Battus philenor; assembly: GCF_028537555.1. NCBI lineage: Eukaryota > Metazoa > Arthropoda > Insecta > Lepidoptera > Papilionidae > Battus > Battus philenor. Next base: position 60,647 of record NW_027181737.1, on the reverse strand, counting down.
ACTTGTAAAGCCTTTTTACAACAGACGTGTTGCGGTCGGGGCGGAGTGTTCTGCCACCTCCACCTGCGCCGCCGCCTGCACCGCGTGCGCACCTTGTGTCGATGCTTTTAACAATTATGATAATAAGGGGGGCGGGAGCGCACGATGTAGCCATAACATCTTCGTACCTCACTACTTAATTTTATAAATAAAACAATTACGTAGTTTTCGCGCCTGAAGGCAACAAATGACTAAAGAAGTTCTTCGGGAAGCCGTTTGAGCGACAGCGGAGTTGCGTCGCGCCAAAGAGGCGCTTCCTGTGGGTCCTGTTTCAGCTGTCGCCCTCGGCCACCTTCGGGAGCTCGCGATGCCCCTCTCCGGTCTCCGGTTTCGGATCTCCTCTTTGTCTCTTTTGTTTACGTCGGTTGGTACTCTCTCGTGCACCGCGTGGCACGAGAGAGAGCACGGCATCCGTACTCACATAAGGTAACGTAAGTGTTGTGTTATTATTACACTTATTAAAGTAAAATGCCCGTTTACATTTTAAGCATCTTTATTACAATTCATAATCAACGGGACAGACGTTCCAATTTCAGAACAAAAAGAATAAAACACCAAAATTATAGCAGTAGGCAATGCAACGATTCCTGTAACATTTATCCTGTTCCGTAGTACTCTCCTTGCGTAGTATTATACTTTTGCAACAGAATTCTTCATGGCCGTTTTTAAATAAAAGTGCGCCAGAGGCATGCGGCGCGCGTGCGCCGGCGCAGTCGCGCCCTCCGTGACCACCGAGTTTCATCTGCCCGCGCAGCTGAACGCTATCTCTGTCCACATTTTTCTCTGTCATAGCATACTTTTTACTGTTACTTTAACAATTATTGCCAGCAGCTTCCACAATGCTGCTGTGGATCTATGACTTGAGATTTCTCTCGTAACAAACGGCATTTCAGTGACATCTCTGATGATTGTATGGCACGGTAATTAGTTGCCACCGCGTTATACAAACAACACAAAAAATATTTTTGCAACAGTGACATCTGGGACGGTTGCAGAACTTTACGTCTTTCTTTGAAACAGAAACTGAAGAAAAATGATGCCGATAGATGGCAGTTTATGCAAACTGTGTAGTTAGTAATTATCGAATACACTGATATGGCAAATAAGCTACACACACACACACACACACATATTATTACATATATATGTATGTATGTATTATATGGGTGTGTACACTGGTACCTCCATCCTTTAAACCTTCCAAATAAATAGTTTTTAAATTATTTAAATATTGCGTAAACATTACATTTGCAAATAAAATGTTTTTTTTTAATTTCGGCACAAAAAACATATTGTATATAAAAATGGTTATCTTTTTTTCAAATAATTACGCCTTTATTGTCAAATTTTCGATATTTTTTAATTAACTTTGAGACCCTTTGCGCGTCCCCTTAAAAGAAACCGTTAAAATCTATAACCGTAAATATATAGTTAATATAAATATAAAAGAAATACGGTCGTTGCTTTGAATAAAAGAGCTCGTTTATTGAACAATTTGATCAAAACCAAAAAATTTCAAACAACAAGTCGCTTGAACTTTTCTCGTTTAAAGTACCAAGGTTACAAGCAAGATATGGTCTCAAGAGACCAGTGCGCGTGCGCACGCACAGTGCCCCGCGTCTAGCAAATATTTGTTTTATTACGTTTTTAATTTACCATGAAATAAGACAAAAAAACGAGGCAGGTGCGAAAGGCTAATCGTAAATTTGATTTGACCGTCGCGCGTGATATTGTTGTTGCGTCTGCTATGCGCACGAGGACGCTCGCGAATGGCGTGCGTCGCCGGAAGAAATGTCATGTGTGCTTTTCTTCTCTGGAACAGCAAAAGTGACGGAAGCCATGCAGACATCGTCGTATAACATTCTGGGAAGGCGCTGCGTAAAAATTATGTTAATAAAAAAAGATCCGCCTCGACATCTATGCAGCTCCAGGAGTGCGCTGATGCCGGGGTGACAATGCTTATGTGTCTCTCAAGTCTCCTATTCCTGAGTTGAAATAAAATGACTTTTACTTCTTTTGCCGCGCCGCCACGTCGCCGCGTCGCCGGCGCGCTGACTACGTTCTTAATTTCAATTGAACCGTGACGTTGTTGCATGTTGGCGGTTGTGACATTGAAACAACGGCAACGCACGCGGCCGAGTTAGTAATCGATGCAAAGTTCATTAATTTGTACGGAGCGGTTCCGCGCGAGGATAATAAGCGACGGGCAAAGGGCGCGGCAGGCGGCCAATTGCCGCCGACCTAATTAGCTGGCAATTGGAAACGGCGAGCGCGCGCGCAGACGACGACACATACCGCTGCACGGGCAGCTGCGGCCGGGCCCCGTTCCAGTGTTTGTTGTATACAGAGCAGTACGGCGTCGTGGTCGCGGAGGAGCGCGGCCGTCGGCCTCATTCCCCCGGCGGACGCGAGTGCCTGGCGCCTCCACCAGGCACCTCCGCCCGGCACCTCCGCCCGACACCTCCGTCCGGCACCTCCGTCCGGCACCTCCGTCCGGCACCTCCGTCCGGCACCTCCGTCCGGCACCTCCGTCCGGCACCTCCGTCCGGCACCTCCGTCCGGCACCTCCGTCCACGCACCCGGCGGGGCCGGGGACTATATGGGGAGGTTATATTACATAAAAACATCAAAACCTGAGTGATGAAAGTAGCATATTAAATTTTACCAGATAATTATTGTTTGAAACAAAATGAGTGTTTTGTGTGCCTTCAACTCCGTTAACATGAAACGATTAATCAGGGTTATGTGATATGTCGGCGCCCAAACACAAAGCCATCCTCGCTATGCTACGCTCTACGCACATACGAACTAAGTGCTTCTATTTTTGAAAAGGTAGCAAGCGCTTAGGGGACCATCTGAGATCACAATAATGTTTGAAAGATAATTTATGGGACGAGATAATTCCGAGGTCGCCGACGTGTTCTAGCGAATGTGTAATTATATAAAGTACTTACTTTACAAGCGGATAGATCTTTGGAGTAAAGTTATTTACATCCTCTTGTACTCTAAAACAACTAGTTTCCCCATTATATAAAGAGTGTCCTATAATGAATGGATAATCCTGTAGTATCTGACAGCACAGCTATCGAGCGCTTAGACAATAATATCTAAAAAAAAAATCTTAAAAACACGTTTTTATCATGTCATCATCACGTACAGCACGTTTGCAAATTATTAAATTTATTTCGTCGATCCGCGGCCGCGGGGGACGTGTAAGTACAGGGCAATAAAAACCGTATCATCTGGGTAACGTAGACCGATACTATTGGGAGATTTTTAATATTACTAAAAATAAAAATAAGCTTGCGTACGTCACGTGCTCTGATAGTCATGAATAAAACCTCTCGATTTTCGACGACAGCAGACTTGCGTCGTAACACGAGACAATTGCGGCCAAAAGCCGTGTGGACGCGTCACAGAATAGACACATCCCTTTTTCTATGTGAGGTCGCACGAGGCAACAAAGGAATCAGTTTCCAGAGGATGAATTGCAGCGTGTTTTGCGTACCTTATCGCCACATCGCAATCGCCAATCCGTCTGCCGAGTGAAGCGACTATGGTATTTCCCCCTAAGAGGGCTACCTAACATACAAATCGGCTCCTAGTCTCCGGCGGCCCTGCTATTCCTGGTACCGGCCAGAGCGATAGCAGCGGGGCAGCGTCTGCTAATAATCACCGGCAGGGACCTGCCGCCTGCCTGCCGTACAACACAACACAAACACACATACAACGCGAGGATGTTGCGCTCTGAAGAGAAGCTGTTAGAACTAGAGGATAAGTTGAACAAGTTATCTCTCAAATAATCTAAAAATCATAAAGTTGTCCGAAACGGGGTAAGGCCGGACGGTTTGACATCATCATGTTGAGCAGAAAGCAGATATTTAACGATGTCTTCGTAATTAACGAGGTTAAAACCGGAAGTGATCACCGAATGGTACGAGGAACGTTAAACCAGATAATATAGAAGACTGAAGAATATGATCGGCCACTGTGTTTGGCATTCGTGGCCTGAAAGCCTTCTATTCTATTGAGACTTCGGCCGCGCTGTCGCTCTCAATCTCCCGGATTGACTATAGGTACATCAACATTTTGAAGTGCTTGTATGAAAACACCACGATATTAGTCAGGCTGGATTCGCGAATGCACGATGCAGATTGTTTATGGACTGCTTACTCGGCGTCAAAAAGAACGGTAGTATTTCACTCGCCGTGCATTTGCGAATGACATAATCATAATGAATGAAACCACGGGGGACTTGTGTATAATGCTCGATAATCTTAGAAGAGCCTTTGGATAAGTAAGCTGTGAAATAAACATAAATAAGAAAAAGTTGATGCCTAACGTCCAATTCGTAGCGACTAAAATAGTTGACCGAGGTGCGTCGCTCGAGTTGCAGACGACTATGTGCACCCGGAGCAAACCGTCCAGCGAGTCCAATTTGGAGAGCGTCGTCGTATCCAACCCGGACGGGGAGCCTTCGAGAAGCGCCGGAACATATTTTTATCTAAAAACCACACGCCTGACGACGAAGGCAGAATCAGTGTGTGTGGCTATTAGAGCGTGCCGCTGCGGCTAGCTTTGGGGGAGGCCTCAGCGGGCGTCTATCGGCTGAAAAGAAGTAAAATATGTGTGAAGCTTTGAATTAATTTGATATCGGTGAAGTGACGAAGACGGACGCATATTGTCCGTTCTCAGACATAATCCAAAAATTCAAGCTGCAAGTAACTTCGGACGAAGTATTATAAAATGTAAGGTACATTTTATAACGTAGCTCTAACGGCGTCAAATTTATAAAATCTAAAAGAATGTCGATAGCCCATCACCCTGTGTTCAATAAGGAATCTTGTTCCCATAAGTCATTTCAGCATTGGACCCTGCCAGGATTGCATCAGCAGGATGAGTGTCGATGTAATCATAAACATTATCAACGAAACCGCTAGGTTGACGGTGGACGCGTGCGGGCTGTTGCTATGATGCGCAGGACGCCGTGTTGCTTAGCTGAGATAGTAACTTAGGGTCCGACAGACGACCGCATGCGCTGCTGTTGCCGGGTCCGCTCCGAGTTCAAGTCATTCGTTGTGGAATATGTCCACGTCTAAAAGCTTTGTAGCGCTCAATCGGCGTGGCGCCGGGATCGCGGTCGGCCACTTTATTGCCCAGAACTTTAGTGTAGTGCTAAATTGCAACGAATTCTCCGGATTCGTCTGAAACGTGAGAATATTTCTACGCTCCATTTTTAAGTTTGTTTGTGTAACCGCGCACGTGCGCCGCCGGCATGCGCCCGCGCCGAGCGACGCACGAGACGCTGCGGCGGGCGGCCCGCGTGTGCGCAGCCTCTAACGAGCTCCCGGCCCGCGCCGCAACACTTTCGCGTTCCCGCGCGCTCCCACTGCATTCCTGTCGGGCGGGCGGAGAGCACGTGTGCCCCGCGTCCTCTGTACTGCTGAGAGCCAACAGCGATACCATGACGGACCACGAGGATAAACCGCCACAGGTCTGTTCTCCAGATATTCATTTTATAAAGAACTGGTCAAAACAAAAGGTTCTTTTAAAATCACTTATCGCCGCCGGAGTGTAGTCTCTGGTCTTCTGGTTGCTGCTGCGTTTCTATCATCTTCGACGGCGATGGGACGCGACCGGTGGATGCGGGGCACCTGCGGCGGCGTGTCGACGGCACGGCGCCGGGGGCCCGTCGACGTGCTGCGGTAATTTTAGCATGTTTACGTTTACGTCCGCATTCGGCGCCGGGCTCGCGTTTCGCTAACAGAGCGGAGCGCCCGCTTCCCCGAACATCGTTACGGAGAAGACAGTATTAGCGGACACGTTCCTTGTTTATTTATTATCCGGCACATTAAGCGGTTGTCAGATACGTAAACAAAATCTTCGCCCGCTTACGCGCCGACATCGATGCAGATTGGGTGTTTTTGCCGCGACACGAGAGCTGCCCCGCGCGCCGCGCCGCGCGCCCGCTTGCGGTGTCGCAAACGCTCGTAAAGTTATTTCCAACGGCTATTGCGCGTCAATATTAATAGCGATGTTCCGTTGACGGCTAGCTTTCGATACAGGTTTCAAATAGGGACTTCGGTAATTCCATTAGAAATTTGTACCGTCGTACTATTGGGATATACTGCTGCGTCCCGGGCTGCGCTTGAAACTCGCCCAGCGAGTAGGCTGAAGCCTCGTTCGCATCCATTACCTTTCGCAAGGACCGAGTGAACGGGCATGTGTGTGTGTGTTTACCCGCGTATGTGTATTTGACTTCTGCTAGCATATTTGACAAATCAAACAAAAAGCATGCGCAGGATTTGAAGTTAATAAGGTAGATTCTATGGGTGCAATTGTCCTTCCGTGAAATACGATTTCACGGAAGGACACTCCGGGGCTGAGTGCTGCCGGTTGCCGCCCTCGTGAGCGCAGTGACGTGCCCGCCTAACGCGTCTCTTCCCTTGTTGCAGAAGTACGTGGTGAGCACGGACCGCAGCGGCGACATCCACGTGCACGTGCAGGTGAGTGCCCGTGACCTGCCTGCTCCCGTACAGAGCTCGCCTGCACTCTCGGCTGCGCAACACATCTGCCAACAGTTGATGACACAACAAACTGCAACACGTGCTATACGTGCGGCCCGCGGGCGAGTACTGCGGAAGCCGGGTGCGGTGCACGGATCGCGCGTCGCAAATTTCCTTGTTTATTTATCATCAGATAAAATGTAATGATTTTTAAGGGGTTTCTTTATCTCACAACATAAAATTCTTTGTTGCGCAGCCGAACGGCACACCAGTTGGTAGTGACGCGGACTTTCACTTACAGGGCGACCTCAGCCAACAGGACAAGAGATGCGTGTTCCTCACGGTGCACGACCTTGGCACCAACCGTAAGTAGCGGCGGCGAGCGGCGCCGGGGCGCTGCTCGGACTTTTCCAGCAGAACATCATGAGCGGCAGCGCGCTTCAGCAGCGGCACCCTCGTAACCGGAGTACTGAGGTACCGCGCGCGGACTGGCCGAGCGAGCTGCCGCTGGGGTGTGTGGCACTCACCTGAACTCCCAAAAAGAAACTTGTGGCTGCATTTCTGAGCCGCAGGCGGTTTGCGGAGACAATTTTGTTACGGAACTCGACATCATTGAATATTTAAATTTATAATTACAGTCTGTTTGCGCTAGCCTAGCTATGATGTAGCTAACTTGTTCCTAATTAAAAAGACAACCTCTCGATGTTTCCGGGTTAATTAAGAACGATTCCATTGGTTAAGCCACGCTGCTCAACCAATCGAATCGTTTAAAATATTTAAAAATGTTGTTAAAAAATATGGGCGGCGCTGACCACGCGCCCTTTCCCTGCCCGCAGACACGTCGCTGGTGGACTTCGTAAACTGCCCCGCTATGGCTGAGATCAAGGAGCGCTCCTGCTTCATCCACGTGGACGTGCCCGGCCATGAAGAAAATTCGCCCGACCTACCAGAATCGTCAGTTCGTCAAATTGAATCACACACGTGCCTCCGCAATTGTACCTGCACATTTTCCAGAATTTACCCACATATTTTCCAACGTTCCCGCCCATGCACAGGATCCAGCACTTACCAACGCACCTCCCCTGACACGTTTTCCATTACGCTCCTACGTATCTTTCAACACACCTGCCTATGCACAATCTCATGCACTCGCCCTCGCACTTGTGCACGCAATTGCCCACGAACTTACCTTCTGCTTCTTTACTCGCACTTGCATCCACTATTACAACCACATTACCACCACTTCAGCATGTTCGGGTACTCACTAGCATCGTTCGCGCGCTGCAGATGTAACTGCGGATAGCGCACCACAGCTCCGTACGACACGGCCTTGCGATGGCGGTGCCGTGCACAGCTGCCCGACCCCACAAAGCGCAATGTTACTATCACAAATCCCGCTCAACACAGCTCGAACTGTTTGCGGGCTGGCGGATCGTTTGGCGTGTGTGCGTGTGCTGACTGACGCCCCCGCGCAGGTACCCGTTCCCGTCGCTGCAGACGCTGGGTGAAGACCTGGTGACGGTGCTGGACTTCCTGCGCGTACGGTACGCCGTGGGGCTGGGCGAGGGCGCGGGTGCCAACGTGCTGGCGCGCTGCGGGCTGGCGCACCCGCGCCGCCTGCTGGCGCTGGTGCTAGTCAACTGCACCGGCTCCGCTTCCTCGGTGGCGGATGCCTTCCGCAGCCGCTTCTCTCGCTGGCGCGGCGCCGACATCTCCCACTCCGAGGAGGAGTTCCTCATCTACCACAAGTTCGGACACGTGAGTTTACTGCAAGAGCATCTTCACTATCGCTATCAGGTTTGTTTTCCTCTTTTTGCTTACATAGCCTCTCGCGGCCTCTCCTCGCCTTCGTCTCCATATCGACCCTTTCACGTAATTCTTAAGTTTTCTCGCTTCTCCCTTAACTTATTAAATAGATTAGAAATAATTATATTACCGGCAAAGCGGAGCCCGCTGGCGGGACTACTTCGACGCTGCCCCTGTGTGCTTGTGCAACATGTTCTTAAACAGGAGACACTCGCGCGAAGTCCGCGAATTGTAACGAATATACAATCAAACGTCGCTGCGCTGAAAACTTGAGCAATTTTGGTTGTCTATTTAGAAGATAAACTGTGGAATTGTTATTAAACTTATTACACATATGTACCCACACAACACGTCCCGCAGCAAATGGGCGGCGACGGCGCGGCGGGCGAGCGCGAGCGCACGCTGGCCGAGTACCGGTCGCGGCTGCGCGGCAACCTCAACACGCATAACATCAAGCAGTACGTGCGCGCCTTCATCAAGTGAGTCCCTGAGCGTCCTCTGCGAGGCAACCGCCGCCGCGGCTCTCACTCATGATCTTTCTCTGATCCTCGATACTAGACAACCAGCGGTACTAGACATTTCTTGTATTAAAGACCTAAATAAAGCCTGCTTTGTTATTTTTTTGAGCGGCGCCCCTTGTCAACCGTCTATGAACAAAGTTCCCGACGGAGTGCGAAACCTCGATAGTGCAAACTCGGCGCTCGCCCGACTGTCCGCAGCTCCACTTAATATATTCCAATAACTTCCAGTCGTAAAGACCTGGTGCTGCGTGGCTGCCAGCCCGACATTCTGCTGGTGACGGGCACGCTCAGTCCATACGCGACTGTCGTGGAGAAGATGTATCGAGAACTAGATAAGGACAAGGTCACCATCCTCAAGGTGGACAAAGTGGGCGACGTGCTCGCCGAAGCCGTGAGTATCCTCGCACTCCGAATCGTTTGTAAGTTAACGAATGTACTCCTGCTGCCCCCGCAGTGTTACGCACATATACTTATTCTTCTGTGCAAAGTAACGCGACTCGCTCCGCTGCGCCGTGCGGGATGGCAGGCTCTGGAAAAACACATAGTGTTGGGCACGCGCGTGCGACGCGGCCTTTTCGTTGAGCACGCGTCGTGTGGGCCGCGCGTCCGGCGCGCGCATGCAATCCGCGCCGAATTAAGTGGACCGCGAAAAGACTGCAACCGGCCGCCGGCGGTAATCGGGTGCTCCTTCGCTGCGCAATGAAACAAGTACAGTCTACTCTACACCTTTCCCACCCATCGCCGCCGACGCGTCCTCGACGATGAGCTGTCGATCACAATCGGGTAGTGGATGAGTGAACAAATACTCTACTATTCCGTGACCTTTTTCCACATAATAGTTACGCGTGCGAAAACATCACGCGGAACGCACCGCCGCGACCTGTTTCATAATTACTGTAAACTTGCCGCGGATATCAATTGCATTTGTTACATTTTATTTTGCCTTGCTTTCTCTGAGAAAACCTCTGTAGACAAGACATTCTGTGAACTCGGAATAGTTGTGGGTCCACCAGGTTATTTAGGTTTCTTACTCATTACCTGCAGCCGTGCTCCTTACGTTTCAGCCCGCGAAGGTAGCGGTGTCGGTGCTGCTGTTCTGCCAGGGGCAGGGGCTGCTGACGTCGCTGCCGCCGCCCGGCGTGGAGCGCCGCATGTCACGCAACATGTCCATGGAGGAGTACGACACGCCCAACATCCGACGTCTGTCGCTGACACCCGCGCCCGCGCCCGCAGCCCCCGCACCCGCCCCGCTCGACAACCGCTAAGTGCCGGGGCCGCACCATCGTCCCCGCGAACTCTTTTTGATTTCCGACCTTGGTTGCACTCACATACACATCCTATTTATTTTTTAATATTTCGTTATATAATCAACAGTAGACAATAAGTAGCCTCTGAAATAACTTTAACAAAAATGTTAAAAACATAGGGTTCATATATTCGAGATATCTGTGGCTTTCGTATTTATAAGCCCACCTTGTACTAGATGCCCCAGCCCTCTGGTGACGGTTTTTAATAAATAAATGAATAATCAGTTATATCGTTTTATTTAACCTTAAGGAACCTTAAATGGACCAAATTGAACACCCACAAAGTCCCAGGCGCCGCCAGCGATCCTAACTCATGCATTGAGGCGCAGCGGGGCGGCGGCGGCAGCGCGGCGGCGGCGCGCAGCTACGTCTCGAGGAAGCAGCGGCCGTAGTCTTCGTCACTCATCTTCACGAGCTTCACGGACTCGTCCCAAAGCTGCTTCATAACCTTTTGGTCGAAAGTTTTTTCGCTCACTTTGACGAGCTTGCAGTTTTTGAATAGTTCCCCGCTGACCGCGCCGGCGCTCTCGTCCAGCGCCACGTGGAGCGCCGTCTGCGCGCCTTCCCAGGGGCTCTTATACACGGCGCTGAACAGCAGCCGCACGAGCGCGCCCTTCACGGAGCCGATACATGTAAAAATGTTGGTCCCCACCGCGCCGGGGTCCACCGTGTTGACCCGCACGGGTAGGCCGCGTAGCCGGCGGGCCAGCTCGCGGGAGAACAGCAGCAGCGCCAGTTTGCTGTTGCCGTACAGCTGCAGCTGGAACCAGTGCCCGGTCGCGTTCAGGCGCGCCGTGTCGATACGACCCACGTGGCGCAAGATGGACGACGTGTTGATCACGCGGCTCGGCTCGGCAGCCGTTCCCGATTTTCTTAGGAGCGGCAGCAGCAACAACGTCAGCAGGAAGTGGCCGAAGTAGTTGACCTGCATTATAAAGTTGAGGTCGTCTTTCGTTAGGTAGTCGCCCACGAGCCCCACGCCCGCGTTGTTGACGAGCAGATCGAGGCGCGGCTCGTCGCGCGCGATCTCGGCCGCGAACGCGCGCACCGACCGCAGCGAGCCCAAGTCCAGCTTACGATAGTGCACGCGCGCGCTGCCCGTGCGCGCCCGCAGCGCGCGTACTGCCGCCTCGCCCTCGTGCGGCCAGGGGCACGCCACCAACACGCGCGCGCCGCGGCGTGCCAGCTCCGCGGCGATGCGCAGCCCCATCCCCGCCGTGCCGCCCGTCACCAGCGCCGTGCGCCCGTCCAGTCGCCGACGCGACGAGCACACGCCGTTCGTGCGCTTCTGGTAGAGCCGCACGGCGAGCGCGAGCGCCGCCACGCCGAGGAACGCGCACGCGAGCGTCAGCATGGCGCTGCGGCTCGCCGGCGCTGTAATGGCGGCCTCCGCTGCGGCCCGACTTTTATGAGGCGCCGGCGGGGGTCGATCCCCGCCTCGCCCCTCTCCGAACTGATTTACTATACTTTATATGTATCATTAGCAAACATGTGTAAATACTGAAAAACATAACTGATAACTGCTAGGAGACATAATCATTCAACAATTGTTAACTAGTCTTTAAGGACGGACCGTTAAATGTGCTGTAGTTGTGTGCGCACCACCAATCGCACCTTGACCAGCTCATAAATAAGGCATTTAAACAATTGCATCTAATCCTCTGCTGGTGAAAACCATCCAAAAATTTTCCCGGTGTTTTCCACAAGGCTGGCGCTTCTGCAAATCAGAAATGAGGAGGAGCTCAAAGAATTGCTCGTCTGAAATAAACGTCGTGGGGCACGTCACGGCACCCATCACTCCTGGTATCGGCCGCTCGAGCCGCGAGATTTACAAATGACGAACATTATAGACTTAGTGGCACCCGCTAGGAGGACCGGCAGCATACTCGAGGCCGCGGGCTGTATGCGAGCTGCATGCGGGCAGCACAACGGCGGTCTTGCAGGAAGCCATATGCGCTCCTGAATCGTCAATTATTTTAACACTAAAAATAGGAAGAGACCACCGGAACTCAGATCTGCTGGGAAGAGCCGCCCAGAAACTTAACCGTTGCTCTTTTAAATGAAATTAAACAATTTCAGGTGTGTGCAGCGCAATATCTACCATGTAAATATATCACCGAGTCAAGTTCCACACGTTAAAAAACTTTTGAATGCTCTTTTAATTATAAAAATTATCAATACACTTTTAATTTTAGATTTTAAAGAAAGAAAATGTGAATATGAGATATCCTGTGGAACTGTATTATGTATTCGTACATTCAGGCCCGTGAAGGATTTGTTAACTTCGTGAAGACCAAATTGAAGCGTTACGTTGGTTTATTTCTATGTCCTATATAACTTCTATATTCCATTTCCTATATATTTATATACATTGTCATGGGTCTGCCACTATTTTTCTCATAAGATTTCGAGTGATGGTGCAGTCACTGGAAGGCATTGCGAAGCTACCGTAAGATTACCGATTTCTTTAAAAACATTTCTCACGATATCTCTTGCTTTTAAGTTATAAATAGTTCGCGCAGCTATATTTTTGGAAAATGAATATAAAATCATTCCGGCGGCGCTGCTCCGTATTAAATACGGTAAAACAGAACGCTATCAAATGACCAAAACATACGAGAGTCGAATGAAAGTCCGCTAACTGTCGACTTATTTCATTGCAGGTGGCTGAGCTAAGCCTAAGCTTGCCTGCGAGTAGAGACGCGGCTTGTTTTCCAAAGCAATGTCCGCGAAAGTCGTTATAAGCGGGCTCGCACGTCGCGCCGCGCGGCGACAGTGCGCACGACCGCGCCCAGTGCACCCGCACTGTGCAGTAACAGCGCAGTCGAACTCGCAGCCAGTCGCCACTCGACACTCGACACTTGTAGCGTTACTTTGCGTTACAGATAGAAAGTCAAGTAAATCTACGTCGCAACTCTCGATGTGTGCGTGAGAGCTCGGGGGAACGACTCACGTCGGTCTGCGGGCGGGTCTCTGTTTTAAGTTTTATTTGTGGACGTGACAGCCAGGAAACAGTTCGGAGCGGTGTCCGCCGCGGCACTCCGCAGTCGAGCCGGCCTTTAGTTCGGTCTGGCCTGCAAAACTATCCGCTTACTAATGAGTACAGAAGCGGGTGACGTGTTGTACATCCAGAAGGTTCGCCAGTCGAATGATCAGCTCCTAATTAGGGTTTTACACATAAACTAATTAAGCTCTGCATCTGTGCGTCGTGTCTTCTCGAGATGGCAGCTGCTATTCGAAAATTTACTAAAATTATTAAATTTATATCTATTGGGTAGTTGCAGCAGTGCGACCCCGCCGTGGTTCGTCGCAGTTCCAATCTCCGAGAGGTCGGTTTACGATAATCAAGAAAAACTCATAGAGTGGTTGGCGCCCACAACAACAAAAACGATGTTAATTTTGTATTAAAAACAACGTAAATGTACTCGTATGTATATGTGTACAACTCAATACATATCTTTGGCAATTGCTGCCGTGTACAAAGCAGTAAATTAAAATTTCGTCAAGTAACACCCCAAGCGCGCACGCACTCCCCCCGCACGCATTGCTCCCGCATGCACTGCGCCCGCAGGCCCCGCCGCGCCGGCGCACCTGAGTAGTTCAATTTAATCATGTAATTGAAACAACTTGTTTCAACCTTCTGAAATACAAATGACTTTAAAGATAAATATAAAAACCTCACAGATATAAAGTTTGTTAAAATTGTACCCCGACCTCTGCTGACTGACAATTATTTGATATATCTCAAAATTTAACTCAATACTGTGTTGAAGACAGTGAAATTAATTTATATAAATATAAGCCAAGTGTAACAATGCATAGCTCGAAGCAACCGCAAGGTCCGTCCACGTCCTTCTTGCGACCAGCGCTCTTGCTTTGCCTTGAGCTCTCCCGGTCGACTTCTTCACCAGCCAGCCGTTCGTGCACCGTATCGCAACCGTGAGAGGTGCACACACATCGGTTCGCCCGCATCACACCCACCGTCGCGCGCAGTCGAATTTCCGCTCGGAGCGGGACACGCGTCTAGCGCAGCTTGGCTCACCCTCCCGGACCCCGCCTGAGTCCCCCGGATAGGGCAGAGACGCCTTAGCTATGGTTTAGCTAGATAACCTACCAGTAGGGACTAACCTCTTTGGCGAACACCGCTGTTCGGCACAGGGGTGCCCAGTTCGGCTTACCGATTTGGATTAGTACCATTCGCGCTCCACCTATCGGCTCCTGTGAGCAAGTGCATTTACTCCCTGCCACCTGGAAGGGAGGTCGCGAGTGTTTAGTACCGTTTCCGATATTCGGTGTGTACACTTGACTGTTTCACTCTACTTTTAACTCCTACATGCTAACAATGTCGCACCAACAACTGCTCGAAATTGCGACATGTGGGCCGTTCACCTGGGCCACCCAATCCTCCCGGATCGGTTTATTACCGACTCCCCGGCATTCCCAGATGCCGGTCCCTCCGTACAAAAAGACCTCACTGCACTCCCGTCCCCCAGCTTCGCCATCGACCCCAGTGACGCCCGCTCGAGCACGGATTCCGAGATGGAGGACGACACCGCCTCCAACCTATCCATAAAGATAACGAGGGCTTCACCCTCGTCTAAGCTAGGCGTAAGAGGGCCAGAAAGGCCCGCGCCTCCGACGGGGCCTCATCGGGGGAAGATTAAACATTCGCCAAAAAGCCACGTGGGGCCTCAAGTCCCAAGCCCCCCGCACCAACACCCGCCCCCTAGAAAGGGGGCCCGCGGCGCTGAAGCCGCCGCCACCACCAAAAGATATCTGGATTAAAATTTCTCCCTGGCTCGACAGCCACGGCATATCTTGCTCTAAAGTGCAAAACACCGCGCAGGGCAAATAAACCCACCTATCGACATTGGATCACTTCCGGATGCTCACGCGTCATCTAAAAACTGTGGGACTCCCGTTCCACACCGACGGCCTCCCGGAAGAGCGGCAATTGAGGGTCATTGCTAGCTGCCCCCCTCTCGAAATTTCAAGGGACGAGACATTGTCCAATTTAAAAGCACAAGGCATTCCTGCCTTATCGGCATATGACAAACGCACGCACCCGGAAGAAAATTCCGCTGGTGCTTCTCGCCATCGAGCTTACTGCAGAGGGTAAGCATATCTTCGACGTTAACAAGATTTGCTCACAGGGCGTCAGCTATTGACCTAGCCCTGTTTAGTAATATCACCTTACAAATACGAACTCGACTCTGACCACCGCCCCGTCCTAATGCAACTGGGCCAGAGCGCTACGGAGGTTCTTACAACCAAAACTAGCGTAAACATGCGCTCGAGACTAGACTTAAGGACATGAACTCCCAGCATCTCTCTAGTATTCCCGACAACCTCAACTCGCCTGAGGAAACCCTACAGGCAATAAACTCGTCAAGTGCAAGTTTGTCGCTCCCATGAGACTTCACGATAAGTATCGCACCGAGAAAAACTGACTTCTCTTTCGCAAACTACAAAAACTGGGCAAAGAACGGCTAGCGAAGCAAAGAAACAAAAAAGCAAAGAAGAGATGGGACGATCTGCTTAGTGACCTCAAGCCTACAAAAGACGCCTTCTGGTGTTTGGCTCGAAGTCTCAAAACAGACAATAACTCCCCCATGCCCCCCTTATTAGAGAATCCGATTCCTCTTTAGCATTTGAGGACGTCGACAAGGTTGAATGCCTGGCCGACAGCTAGGAGCAACAATGCACTGACTCATGTTCTCCAGTGAACCCTTTCAATCTGAGTACGGTCGAATCTGAGGTCCGGGTCATATCGGCGCTGCCACCGAGTTGACCGGAAATCCCTCCTGTCACCTGCGAAGAGGTCGCAGACCTTATTAAAGGTCTTAAAAACAAATCAACCCCGAGATCGGGTGGTATATCAAACAAAGTCCTAAAAATCCTTCCACCTCACCTTAATCTCTTACTGGTTTCCATCTTCAACTCTCTTATCGCCTGCTGCTCTTTTCACATATTTGGAAGCAAGCGGTGGTGGTAGGGATTCCGAAGCCTGGCAAACTAAGGAATAGCCCGTCATATTATCGCCCTATAAGTCTCCTCAACACCTTTGGGAAACTGTACGAACGCGTCCTTCTCAAGCGTCTCAAGACGTCGCTCACAAACAAAAGCTCCTCGGGGACGAACAGTTCGGATCCCGTAACCACCACCTGCACGTCCATCAAGCACACAGATTCACGGAATCTATACTCACCGGCTTTGCCCCACGCAAGCCTAGAGCCACAGGCGCTATCTTGTTCGATATCTCTAAAGCCTTCGACAAAGTCTGGCACAACGTATTATTATATAAACTGTACGCACTCAATGTGCTGCATAGACTCGTTAAGATCATAGGAACCTTGTTGTCGAACCGCACTTCCCGCTATGGAGCGGAAGGCGTCCTCTTCATTCCCGCCCTATCCGAGCAGGTACCTCTCAGTGATCCTGCCTCCCTCCGCTACTATTTCTGTTATTCACTAGCGATATACCAAGAGGCAGCAAAGTTCAACCCGCGCTCTTCGCTAACGCTACCACACTCTACACCTGTAGTAGAGCGCGCGCATTAATTTCGCGTCACCTCCAGGCCGCGGCCACCTGCCTAGGCGAGTGGTTTAGGAAATGGAGAATAGAAGTTAATCGCGATAAAAGCCAGGCGATTATATTCTCCCGCAGAGCTCAGACCCCCCGGGCACACTAGTGTAAGTGTCTCGCCGACCGAGGCACCCTCTCCCTTTTCGACCGTCCCATTCCTTGAAAGGATTCGGCCAAATACCTCGGAGTCATCTTCGAGTTCAAATTATCATTCAAGCAACACATTCACCAGGTCAGGATAAAAAATCCAGTAAAGGAATAAATTCTTACATCCTCAGTTGGCTTTATCCCCTCGTTTGCCTCTCAAACAAATTGTCCTTTAGGCATCAGCTGCGCTTGTACAAGGCTTGCGTAAGACCAATTTTCTCTTACGCGAGCGTTGTATTTGCGCAGGCCGCACCCGCCAACCTCAACGTTCTGCAAACATTCCAAAACCGCTTCACACGAATAGCAACGGGGGCGGATTGCTTCCAGCGCGATGTAGACCCCCACTGCGACCTCAAACTCCCCACGGTGCAAGAATTCTTTCTGGCTTGCTCAAAAACTTACTTCGAGTCGGCCTTCGCACATCTCAAACCTCCTATAGCTAGCGCCCCGCGCTACTCCCCCCGTATCTCAATAAAGACTAAGAGACGTCCTAAAGACGCAATCTTCACGCCCATCAGAGGGTTTCCACAGAACAGACAGCTGCAGACACAACACTGCAAGTGCAAACCACTCAGCATCATCATCAACCACTGCACCTGCAATACTTCACATAGGTCGCCGCGATTTACACTACAAAACCAACACCCACCAAGCCACAACACCCGTTTTTAGGGAGCGGCCGTCCGCTCCCTAACCGCGAACAGCGTGGGCGGACCGTAGTTGGATCCGGATCCTTCCTCGGCTCGCCTGTGGTCCACGCTGCCGTTCCAATCCGCAAGTACACACCAGCAACACACCCCGTCAAAGCTCTACTCGCGAAGAGCCTTAGCAACGTGAAAATGTCACCGTGCAACTGGTAGGCGTCCTACCAAATTTACTCTTTAGTTCTAGTTCACGGACCCTTCCGCTCCGTGAACTCAGCTCCGATGAAGCTGTAAAAGCCTAAGGGCTAACAGCATACCTTCAACAGAGAAAAAGCAAAAAAGCAATGCATAGCCACTACACAGGTGCAGGTACGGGGCTTACACTAAAACAATATGTTCACCGACCAGCTATGAACAATGTTTTGTGAATGGATGATTGCAAATTTATTAATTAAAAAATAAAACCCCTAAATTAAACAACAATCGCTCTCTTGACAGGAAACAGAGCGAACACCAGCCAACGCGGCGTTATATAAAAGCATATTATACATGTACTGACCCGATTACTAGTAATATTACGCGGAAATCAGACAGTGCTAAACTCTCCCGTCATAAAAATTTTATTAATTTTGTTAGTGACTTCGACAGTGTCGGCAACGGCCACACCTTGTTCAATAAAATTATTTCACCAAAACATACAAAGTTTCTCCTGCAAAGAACTAGAGACAAATTTAAATAATAATTAAAGCCATTTATTATTGTATTACATTTGTTATATATTTTAAAAATCGTAAAGACGTCGTAGCCCGTTCACTAGACCGCGTCACAGAAATTTGCAGCGCCTTGTTACTTGTACCTTCCGAACCCAACAGCGGCTTGTAAACACTAACATTGTTATGGAGGAGCGATGAAGACGTTCTTTGTAGAGATCGTTTACATTTTATGAAGGATAAAACTTCTATTGAAAGATAACGAAAATTAGTTTTGACTGTGCGACGCGGTAGATGAATGTGTGAACCACATATAAAAAATTAACAAACCGTTCCAAAGTTTCGGATAGATGTTCTATTATACTAAAATACAATTTACTTAACCGGGGCATTTTAAGTTTTATATTGCCAGGGGGTTTGTCACACGCGTAGCTTTGTTCATGAATTGCGTAATTAATATATAATCAGCGTAATTATATATTCGTCGTTTACGTTCCCAGGACAACATAGCTAACGGGTATAACATGTATGTTCCCATTATAACTTCCCCATTTTGTTATGACAAACGTGCAATCTTAAATTGTCTTCGAATTCGCACAAAGGCACGCACGCACTCAGACTAAGGTGCATTTTAGAGCAAACTGCGCATGAGCAACAAGTGATTGAAGTTAATGTAGTGAAAAAAATACAGCTATCAAAACAATTTATTAAAACGAAAAGACGAAACAGCACAGACAGCACAAACAGTTCAGACAAATTCACAGCACGCGGACCCCGCGCGGCGCGCCGGGGAGGGACGCCGCCCCTCGGCAGACATTTTCGAACCTTTAATAAATTTCCCGTAGTCCTGCCATATTCAACATTAACTAAATGCGGCCGCGGTTTTGTGTCGCCCACGTCGGCGGCGGCGTCCGGCCTACCCCCGAGCAGCTGCCGCGAGGCGCCGCCTGTCAGCGCGCGGACGGAACGGAAAGCGGAGAGCGTCGGCGGTGTCACAGCTCGTCGTCGCCGGGCTCGAGCTCGGAGCTCTCGACGGCCACCTCGTCGTAGTCGCGCTCGAGCGCCGCGAGGTCCTCCCGCGCCTCCGTGAACTCGCCTTCCTCCATACCCTCGCCCACGTACCTGCCGCGCAAAAAACAGTTTAGTACAGATTGTGAGAGTCATAGTCGAATTCGCGCCGTACGTACCAATGCACGAAGGCCCGCTTGGCGTACATGAGGTCGAACTTGTGGTCCAGCTTGCCCCACGCCTCCGCTATGGCCGTGGTGTTGCTGAGCATGGAGGCGGCGCGCTTCACTTGCGCCAGGTCACCGCCGCTTACCACCGACGGCGGTTGGTAGTTAATGCCCACCTGCAACGACACGCGTCATGTTGTCCGACCGGAAATTGACATTGAAACTTGCAAGCCTTAATCGAGTAATCTCATCGCGACCATTAGCGTTACGTAAATCTGTGGATGCGAGGTACCTTGAAGCCCGTGGGGCACCAGTCGACGAAGCGGATGCCGGCGCGTCCCTTCATGCTGGCGATGGCGGCGTTCACGTCTTTGGGCACCACGTCGCCGCGGTACAGAAGGCAGCACGCCATGTACTTGCCCTCGCGCGGGTCGCATTTCACCATCTGGTTTTGTGGCTCGAACAGCTCCGCCGTGATCTCCGACACCGACATGCCCTCATGGTACGCCTGCGCGTGCGCACACCACGTCAATGACATTGTCAAACAATTTGTCGTGCCCAGCGACGCTCTGCGTTTACTGGGGTATTGCAATTCTTAATAAGAAAATTTTTTTTATTACTCTAAAATATTTATTCGTTTTATGTGTGCGGACGGCGTGAGAGGGGGGGCGAAAGAGTCGTTACCTTATCGGAGGAGACGACAGGCGCGTAGGCGGCGAGCGGGAAGTGGATGCGCGGGTAGGGCACTAGGTTGGTCTGAAACTCCGTTAGGTCCACGTTCAGCGCGCCGTCAAATCTCAGCGAAGCAGTTATGGAAGACACCACCTGACCGAAACCAAGCGACCAATAAACGCTGTGTTCTGAATTATAAATATTAAAAAGGCAGTCGGCGCCTCGGGCGTACTCGCGCCTCTGGGGCTGACACGTAATAACGGTGATATTATTGGCGACAGCAACGGCGCCCACACACCGTACCATCCCACTGCAGCCTGTCGCAGTAATCCATCTACCACTACGCTTTGCGAAGCACGCACGGAGCGTGTCCCGTATCGTCAAACCAACCCCGGCCGCCCGTGCGACGCAAAAGTTGCTAAAGCGTGTGGCATGGAGAACTTATCTAGTCGTGGTCTTTGGCAAACTAGGATTAGAGTAATGGCATCGTGTCTCGGACGCACCTGCGATATGAGCCTGTTGAGGTTGGCGTACGAGGGCCGCTCGATGGACAGGCGCCGTCGGCAGATGTCGTAAATGGCCTCGTTGTCCACCATGAACGCGCAGTCGGAATGCGCGATGGTGGCGTGAGTCGTCAGCACCGCGTTGTATGGCTCCACCACAGCCGTCGACACCTGCGCCATAACAGTCAACGTGCTTGACTTGCCAATGAATTGCTTGAAACAATTAAAATACAAGCGTGTCTCGTTGCAGCGCTGCACGACCCGCTCCGCCTCTCAACCCCAAGCTGCTATCAAAAGTTTCCTCTGCCGTCCGTCTGCGCCGGCGAACTTAAGAATTCTACTAGTTACTAATCGAAGGCTGACGCTACCCCCACTAGCACTACTCGGCCTCGAACGAGAACGCAGTACCTGTGGCGCCGGATAGATGGCGAACTCCAGTTTACTCTTCTTGCCGAATTCGTCCGAGAGCTTCTCCATAAGCAGTGACGTGAAGCCCGAGCCGGTGCCGCCGCCGAACGAATGGAACACGAAGAAACCCTGCGACACCAGTCGACAAGTATTTACTAAATTTTCCGTCCCTTGTGGGTTGCAATGTCATTACATATTCTACTATTGGTGAGAGTTGTGGTACTCTACCTGCAGGCCGGTGCACTGGTCGGCGAGCTTGCGGACCCTCTCCATGACTGGCCCCAGGATGTCGCGACCCGTGGAGTAGTGCCCGCGCGCGTAATTGTTGGCCGCGTCCTCCTTGCCCGTGATCAGCTGCTCCGGGTGGTAGAGCTGCCGATACTCGCCGGTGCGCACCTCGTCTGCACAAAGTACGCGTCAGGCGCCGCGGCGGAGTCGCGTGCAGCGCGCTCCCTCCTCCCACTTACCGATCACCGTGGCCTCCAGATCAACCATCACCACCCGCGGCACCATTTTGCCGCGGTCCGCCTCCGAGAAGAACGTGTTGAAGCACGAGTCGGAGGATCCCGCGTCTACCTCGCCGGCCGGTAGCGTACCGTCCGGCCGAATGCCGTGCTCCAGGCAGTACAGCTGCCAGCACGCTACGCCCATCTGCACGCCCGCCTGCCCCACGTGCACCGAGATGCACTCCCTCTGCGCGCAAATCAATCCGTCAGCGGCCTGCCCTCGTGCACGTAGGGCAGGGTGACGTTACAAAAAATATGTTTTACTAGAAAATAATATTTTATTAAACGCTTGTTTGGCGTTCCAATACATATTTAATCGATTATCCAAATTATGTGTGGCGTGACAGCCTTGCGATCAGTCGTCTTCGTTGTGGCAGGCGCGGCGCGGCGCGGGCACGTTCTCCCTCGCAGCGGGCTCACGCGCGCTTAGAGCATACGCGTGCAGCGCACACGCGTGCCTGTGTCAGGTTGTCCCACATGTTATGCACGGTGCCTACATAATGGTCAAACGCGCCCGCGACCACACACGTGGTGTGTAGCTGCCGCGCGGGCCCGGTAAAGGCCCACCGTGTCGTCCAGTGCAATATCAAACATCAATATTTACTCACCATTCTGATGGCACTAAAATTTTTCTCAGATCTGTTGTAAAAGAATAAAAGAAGTTTAAATAAACATGTAAATCAATACAAAATTACAAAAATTTAGACCAGACTAAAATTTTGAAAAAAAAATGCGCATCTGCGCGTCGCACGGGCCGCTCGGAACGATTGCCGGCGCGCGCTCGCCGCCGCCCGCCGCTGTTTGTTGGCGGCCAGCACGCGCGCGAGGAGGTCGCGCAACCTTCCCGCGCAACCTCTTTGCTGCGCTATAATTAGTTTTAGAGCTTGCTCAAAGTTTCTGTAATTTTAAATTTTTCTATTTGTTCTGCACAATAATAAATAATAATATTTATAGTATTTTTATAATATTCTTTTTAGACACCAGAATCTCTTGCAAAGTATTTTACATTTTCTTTTTGTTTGTTACAAACATATTTTATCCAGTTCCCTTTGTACTGACAGTAGTTTTTTGGCTATTGGTAATTGTCTGGTTGGCGGGTAGCCTTTTCTGAAACTGCTCTAACACTGCCAACGTGCACCCGCCGCATTTCTAATTCAATTTAGTTTCGGTTCCTCTCGCTCTCGTCTAACATTAACTCTACCTAAGGAGTCGATTTGTCTTAATATGCTCATGTCCCGTCTGTTGAGTTGAGTTCAATGTTGATTCCCGATACAATTATAACTTCTTGGATATTTCCGGATAAAATTATAAATCTAACTTCTCTCACAAAAAAATATAAACGTGAGGAATGTCACATAAATTGCAATAAGTAAAAATTGTTGAACACTTGGCGGGGAACGGTACATCTCAAGTAGCGTGGGATCGTGTAAGGGGGCTACGGGTTAAGCGGATCTTTGTTTTTATAACAAATATTCCAATGCGCCTGCGCACCTGCCACAGCAATTTACATTCATTGCCCGGGAGAAGGACCCTGGCCTCGGTCGCGTTCACTAGCTAGGTGTCATCTCACGCACCGACGCACTCTCTTTGTGTCGGTTGCGTTCACCAACTATGTGTCTTCTCAGGCGCCGGTGCTAATACGAATTTACTTTTCAAATTCTCGTCTCTGTCCTACAACTTCATTCTCGGAGTACCTTTAAAATCACGCCACAATCTCTCTCCCCAAAAGGGTAAGTGTTGAACAAATATTATAAAATAATGTTTTATAATATATGTTAAGTAGCGTCTAGCTACTCGTATAAGTCAGAACTCAACATTCTGTCTGTGTTAATAGTTCTATCATTATGTATTTCTACTTATTTTTCAATTTGTTTGTTAGTTTATCTCTTCTCTCTTGCTTTACAATACTTTAAATTTTGTAACTCAGTTTTGACAGTAAACAATCATATCAACTTCTTTCGACTTCTTCCCTTCCTTCGTCGCAAGTCATCTCGGGGTTTACTGTCAGCGGGGCAGATTGTACATATATTTATATGTGTATATTATAACTGTGACATCTATTCACAGGTGCGAGTTTTATAATAAAAGTAACCTTCGGTCTTTGAGGTTGAATCTATTCGTATCTCGCACCGGCGCGAACATATCCTGTCAACTACCGGCGCTCCCTGCTCCCGACCTGCTGCCGCCTGACCGGTCCCGGGAGATCGTGCGGCTGCTCACCACCACCATCAGGGGAGTACCTGCGGTGTAAAATCAGAATACACTTTTTTAACTAAATATACTTTTTTTCTTATGCCGAGTTCGCTGTTTTCTTTTTACCTCTTACACCTCGGGCAGGCTAGAAGACATGAGCCGGTACAAATCTTGAGTATAGTCGATAAAGCATGTGTAAACAGATTTCATTTAGAGCTCTCCGGAACTTTTGTTATTTCTTTGTTACTCATTACTGTGCACAGGGATGGTCGTGATCCTCATCAAGGCGGTCGCCTCTTCGAGCGGCGGTGGAATATCTGACGTGTCATTGTTTTGGGTGCTCTTCCTGTCTCCGGTGTCGGCTTCATCAATTGTGCGAATTTGTCAATAAAACGGGCAATGATCGATGATCGATGTGCTGGGATGCTCTCTTCCCATCGCTATGGACATGCTTCGTGTATTAAAATAACAATTTATTAATTCTTCGTAGGTAATTCTTTGTAAAATAATATTATCCCTCTAATATTTCTTTTACTAAATTTTACTTTAATTTCGGCGAAGGCTGTGATTGTAGGGCTGAATAGTTAAATTTCTTCGTCACCTGATCTGTATCTGCATAATTAGTAAATAATTATTATTTTATTCCACTGGCATCTCAAAGGGATAGTGCGTAGTCGTCGCGAGCGCGGCGCGGGCGCGGGCGCGGGGCGCTCTGGCCGCGTTCGCTCCGGTCAATCCGCAGAAAGTATTTAAACGGCGAAACTGCAAGGGTGGCGCCCCACCCTCCGCGCGGCCATTAGCGCACAATGGGGCATCGATTGGGGCCCGCGCGGGCGCCCGTAATTTGCATTTTATGCGCGCCGCGCTCTCCGGTTGCTGTTGCTTGTTATTCTCGTAATCTCGTAATGAGCGGCCCGATAACATCTCGCGGGGCGGGCGCGGCGCGGCACGACAAAGGGACCGCTCCGCGCACCTCCGGGTGACCTGCGGACGCGCTGCGCCCGCTCCTTGTCCAGAACTACGAGTATTACGAAACGTATTATTGCCGTGAGGTCGACCCGACTAAACGGCCCACTTCCAACTGTAGATACTCATCCCGTCGTCCAAACGCTGTCGGGGCTGCGAAGAGATACGGAAAAATATAGAGCAATGTAACACAGCGCGACACTGCCGAGCTCGGCGCTGTCGGCGTGAACGAAACTAACGACAACGAAAATTTTTCGACAGCAGCTCACAGCTGTGCACAATTGGTTGGGGCAATAGTTACATCACATTTTATTTGAAATTTGAAGAAATTTTTAAAATTTATTTTTTTACTATAGCAACAAGGTGCTATTTTGTTCGATGACTTTTTGCCATCTAGCAGATGGTGACATGATGCCGATGCTGCAAAAATTCTTGGATTTCTGATCTAAAATACTCCAAAAGTAATTTGGGCGAGCCATCTCTTGATGTTAAGCTTTATGCTTGCTTTGATCTTTGTTAGATAGTATCAGTGTCTAAAGAATTCTACAGAGAGCTAATCGAGTGGAAATCTGAAAGAAGTCAGGGCTATACGCATCATCACCTCCCGGCCAAGTTGTTCATTTTTGCTGTGGCTGAAGTTGTGTGAGCTTCAGGTCCATCGCGATGCAAGATCTCGTCTCTAGATAGTTTCCGAGCGTTTCTTCCCAACTTGTTGCCTTAATCTCAACAGTTTTTGGTGCGAGCGATCTGAACCGATGATTCTATTTGACGGCAGAGACTCGTAAAAAACAAAACCCCGGAAAACGCGCCGCAGACGCAGCATCACCTTGTAGCAAGTAAGCCGGGCTTCAAAGCGCTTAAAGGAACTTGTTTATTTGTTCAATGTACACCTTTTAATGTCACCAAAACCATTCAGATACAAATAAAGAGAAATGTTTATAGAGACATAGAGTGGTCGATAGAGAAAAAAAAATAATATTACAAGGTTGTATGTCCTTTTCGAAAAAAGACCTCTCCCACGACTCATAAAAATAACATTCATATCATTAGTATACATACGGGGTGTTAGGAATAAACGCAAACTGAGTACACTTGGATGACACGAATACTGCGAGAGACTTAAAACTGTACGAACGGCAGGTGTAGACCTTCCTCGAAAATAATATTAGCGAAGTTGTCATGTCGCGACTTTATTAAGAAGAGAGAAACACGACGCGCACGAGTCCGCCTGCGCGGCGATCTCTTGCTCTCCGGCTGAGCTCTCCTTGAGTCCAGAGCTGAACTGCCGAGAGGCACGCGACGCACGCGACGCACGCGCTGCACGACGCGCGTGGCGCGCTGGGGACGCGATTGTGCTCCCATTGTTCGCGCGCGCCAGCGCAGGAGACACGCGACAATGGTGCGAGGTGCGGCTCAAATAAAAAATCCCGTTTAGACCACGGAGGCGGAATAATGAGCGCTTTGCCTCGTAATCCGGATCCGACGGCGGCCGCGCCACGGGTCTTTCTGTTCCTCTTTGTTTTGAACAAGTCACGAATCTTACTTACTTACTGCTTCACTTTAGAATCATTTGTATTAATTAAGGTGATGAGGAAGTCATCGAATCCTTGTTAGTGACACAAAGTTTCCGCGTACTGGCCACGATTTTTTTTTGTTATAATAAACATACAGGTTTTATAAAAATGTATTTCAGTAAATGCTACATTTTTTTTTTGCTTTACGATTATGTGCGCGCCTGTACACCGATTTAATCTAGCGCGTATTACATTTTTTGATAATTGATAGGCACCGCTTTTTGGTCGAAATACATTTTTTCCCCAAAAAGTGCGCTGCGTGAATGCACTGCATTGTTCGCGGTGCAACGGCGGCAGCTGGCACCCCCCGCCGCCCCGCGCGCCCCGCGCCTCCCCGCGCCACCCCGAGCCCCGCGCCACCTCGCAAGTGACATGTTGTGTCAAGTAGTTGGGGGCACGAGAAAGTTTCTCTTTGCTGGTGTACAATGTACGTCTTTCCCAGGATTGCTCCGGGCGTCTGCCGCTACAAGCGCTGCGACGTCGGACGGTGCTCGCCTCTCGGGATGCGGCCGCGACGAGTTCCGCGTTCACGCCCACCAAATGTAATCGCCTATAATCTCACCGTTTCGGGTGATACGTTTAATGTGATTCGTTCAAGTAAATAAATAACTGAGTGTCTCAAGGCTCTCTCGCCGTCTGAAGGCGCGCGCGGGCCCGCAGCGTGCAGCTATGGCTTCGGTCCCAAATAGATTATCACTTCAGACTTTTGTTTCAATTATTGTCTTACATTTAAAAGCGATATTTGTCACACACATCGACAGCACGTCACACATCAGTCACCGGTAACTGAAGGAGTTGTGTTCGCATTCCGTATGACGTCGGGGCGCACGAGACATCGCACACCCCTGCGCTGCCGGCGCGCAGATTGAGCGTGCCGAATGCCGTGAAATCACTCTCAATCGGCAGATCCGTCGCGGGGAGCGGCCGCCGGTTGTGTTTACATGCGCTTGCTTATTTAACGGTTGTTATACCGCAATTAGGAGCGCGCGGGGCGCGTCGCCCGCTCGTGCAGCAGGTGTGCCCGCGGCACGGCGAGCCCGTTTGAGTCCGTTGAGCCCGCGGCGGAACTTTGATGCGATGTTCTCCGCTGTACCTTTGAAATTAAAAAAAACGGCCGCACGTGAAACCAAAACACTTGGTGGCTCCACGCGCTCGCCCTGTGCTCTCACGCTGCAAAGCTCGTGCCGCAGCCGCGCTTTGCCTGCGTTGTGTGTTCAAGTTGTGATTACGTGTCGGCGCGAGCGCACGGCACGCGCCGCCGCGAGTGTTGCCGCACCCGGCTTAGCGCTGTGTAAGTGGTTTAATGACAATCTAAACGTTGTGGAGTGGTCGCGCAACCGGCCCGCGATATTTATCCAGCTCCCAGCGTGCCCTCTGACTCCCGCGGCGAGGACATCGTGTCACTAATAACCGCTATCTTTTTTATGACCTAATGAATAGGAGGCGTTGAGGTTGCGCCACGCCGCGCGCTTGTCACGTGCCCGCCACGCGCTCGTCACGCGCCAGTCACGCGCCACCACTTAGTAGACCGGGATTACTTAATTTGAAACCGATGATAGCGCCAATTGAGCGGTCACGGCGTCCGCTTCGGGGCCGTCAGCCTGCTCGGGTCCTGTTCATCTGTTGTCTTATCGTCTGGCGAGGGTCGACGTGTAGAAGTCGTCTTAAAAATCATACATCCGTTCATGTGCGCTATAAAAAGTCCAGGAGCCGCGAGTCACCGGCGCGGAAGGAGAAAATCTTTTTTATAGGTTTACACAACTTGTGGCTTGACTTTGACGATTGTACAAACAAAGTGGGAGGCCCGCTCGACGCGGACACGACGTGAAGCGGAATACATTAATTGCTAAGCAGTTCTATGAGTCGCTTGCAACGCAGCCGATATATATATATATATATATATATATATATATATATATATATATATGTGTGTGTGTGTGTGTGTACATAAATATAATAATACTGTTAAAGTAAATAACACAAACGTTTAAGTTGAATAAATGGACGTACGGAATATTAAGTAAAAAATATTTTCTTAGGAAACACTGAAGACAACATGGCTTGCAACGCTACTGTATGCAGTATGCAGTATGCATGTATGCATGTATGCATGTATGCATGTATGCAATGGTCGGCCGGTGCACAGGCGAGTGCCGCCCGCGCACGGGGCGACACAAGGGCAGTTTGAATATCTGTCTATTAGCTTTCGACTATCT
This sequence comes from Battus philenor, assembly GCF_028537555.1. NCBI lineage: Eukaryota > Metazoa > Arthropoda > Insecta > Lepidoptera > Papilionidae > Battus > Battus philenor. The sequence goes on along the minus strand of NW_027181737.1, from coordinate 32,169 downwards.
ATTAGTTTTTCGATATGAATCGCATCATTATTTCGATGAGCCGCGTGTGCCGGCGCGCCAAGACTTTGGAATTCACAAATTGTGACTGTGTCCGTATAGACGATTAGAGCTTCCTGCCAGCCGTCTAATGCTCTCGAACTGCCGCTGACATAATCTAGAAAGTACGATGTGCTCGATTTCGGAGTACGGTGTCGTGCTGGTGAGGATACAACAGCAATTGAGAGTGTAGGTATTGAACACAATCGAACTCGATCGACGAGCCGCTACCATCAGCACTGCCAAGCAAGGTATCCCTGGAGCAGTTTCTTGTGGGCAGAGAATCCTTATTTATTTATAAGGAAGAATAAGCGCTGCAGGCAATTGTACAAAGCAACCGTGTACTTAAACTAAGACACAATTACAGGTCTTCACCTATAGCGTCGCATTACATTACAAACATTCCCGCTGTCAATTTATAAACGATGCCTAAAACTTAAGCGCTAATTAATTTTGGAGAGGTTAGATTTTTTTTTACGAGAACGTGGATTGTTCCTGGAGTTTCGAGTTGCTTATACCAGATGTCGATTGTCGTTATTGGCGGTAATGTCGTTACGTTCCATCGAAATGATTATGTCTTATGTGCATATTTATGCGCACGATCACCTCGGGAAAACTTTAGGGCAGACTGAATTTCACGTTTTGTACTGTTTGAGTGAGTAGCTAATTTTAGTTTCATTCGTACGGCCGGGTAGCGGCGGGTAGCGGTGGGTAGCGGCGGAGTGGAGAGGGAAAAGATGTGAACAATTGGGCAAATACTAATGAATCCTGGAAACCGTTCTCGTGCGGAGCGGTGCGTGGTTTACAGCCGATATCGGAATCCATGGCGCCGGCGCTGCGTTGTGTGCAAAAGGAAACGGTCGGACAACGTCAACTGTCAGCGAGGCTGGGCCGCCAAGTATTACATGGACGACTCGCGACAAAACTAAAATAGAGGTCAGGTCTGCCCGCCGGGTCACCTCCACGCCAGTGGCCCGACAGGCCCCGCGGCGCTTCGCAGCAGCAACGCACCCGGCCCGCTCGGCCGAGTGCCTTCATTGTACAAAACAAATTAAACTACAGATGTGCTCTCCACGTCAATGACGTCACGGTTGTTATCTCTGCAAACAAACGGACAAAGATGCAGCCGGTTTGCAATCGAGTTGAAGAGGCCGGGGCGGTGCACTTGTTGCTCGCAAACGTCGCCTCGCCTTCTGGAACCGCCGCCCGACCCTACCCGGCGACTGCGCGGCGGGAGCGCGGGCGCGCCATGAATTATTTATTATCGATCCCCCTCGGACGCCGAAGCGGTGGATTTAGATGTCTTTCAATGTTAGTGGGCCGCTCGCTCGTTATATTTTGCCGTAAGCGGGAACTGCACTTATTGCTGCGGCGTAAGTGTCACAATTGCGTGCGCGGGAAGTGTAAACACGCGGTATGTCAGCTGTTGAGCCAATTTGCGGTGCTGCCGATTCATCTCTGGGTATTAGTGGGATAAGAATTGATTTTATTGGCCTGCCGGGCGCCGACGCGTCCGCGTTCACAGAGCTCGTCCGAGCCGGAAGGCAGTCGGCGCGACCACACTGCCCCACTGCACTGGCCCTGTGAACGGGATAACGAATTATAATTCCATCTCCATTGTAATTAATTTAAAATTAACTACCTGAGAAGGTTGCGTTTCACACCTTTTTGCTGGACAGCAGACTCTGCGCCACAATCCCAATTCCCAGAACCGAAAGGCTCATTGAGCGCGTGCTAGTGGCTCGTGTTCGCTGCCGTCTCAGCATTACGTCAGGAGCCCGCTTGTCCCGTTGTGTAAACGCCTCACATTGTAACGCTCGGTGCGGGCTTGTGTCGTGCCGTGCTCGTCTGCTCGCGCGAGTGTTTAAGCACAACACATTCGACTGCCTCCGTAGCAAAGTATCTGTGGCGTTTGGCAACACCTGTGGTGGGCCGCGGCGTCGTATGAAACAACTTTACACTCTCACACACTTACAGTTCTCCCGCTTCTCCGAGTAGCTCCAGGCGCACAGCGTCTACATACGCGCTGAGTCAAAATCTTGCGCCATTGAGGCGCCTACAGAACATTAATGGATTAAAGTTATAGCTAAAAACTTTTACATAACCACTAAACAATGCAGGAACTGTGTGAAGAATCTAATAACGAAAATTAATTACTTAATATAATAAAGCGCAGAAACGAATTGCTCTAACCGCTGGATCAAGGATAATCGGGGAAGTGATCATAAATAACCATTTGATTTGTTGTAAGCTCTTCTCAGACCACTGCGTATTTAGAAGTCACGTGTTTAAGTTGAAGGGTCTCAGTTCAGGAGGCACAGTTTGATACCAGTCCGGCCAACTCCTCGTGACGTACACGAGTGATCGCTATAGCTCGTCCAAAATGGATAAAAATACGAATGAATAAATAAACGTGCACCCTTTATTTAATGGTATTGTTTAGTACTGCTGCCCCGCGCGTGCATCGCCCGCGGCTGCGACGCCGGCGGCTGCAGTTCGTTGTTATTCCACTGGCGGCACACAGGTCGTCCTGGACTGCGGACAACCATAACAAATGGACTCGGTACCCGCGCGGTGGCCGCGTGGTGGCCGCTGCCTCGGCTCGCCGGCCAATCGTGTGGAAGCAAACGGAAGTTAATTTACGGTTCGTTCGGTCGTCAGCTTTGAAACTAACGACAGGCTTAAGACAACGCGAGTCCGTCGCCTGCGATTGTGTCGCTTCAAAAGGCGGCGCCGCGAGCAGCCCCATCATCGTCTCGTATTATCTAATTAAATTTATGTAAATTTAATTCAACAGTGGAGAGCAACTCGACCTAAAACGCAGCGCGGGCGTCACAGACCGAATAAAATCAACCAAAACGAATTTCCAAAGTAAATATTAGGCATCGTAACGGGATCCGACGGGTGCCCCCGGCGCACCGGCGCGGGGTGCGGCGCGCTGCGAGCTACGCGCCTCGGGATAGGGTCGCAGTTGGCGCGGCCCGCGCGGCTCCTTTCAATGTGTATCTAACAATGTGCGAGCGCAGGGGTGCGTATAAGCATTCACAACTTTTCGCTCTTTAGCGGGCTTTGTTCCACTTTGATTTATATTCATTGCTTTGCTCTTATTATTCCGCGGCGAAATCAAGTGGACGCGATTCGACTTGTACTGACACAAGCGAGCGGCGAGGGTCCGCGGGGCTCACTGGAAAACGAGTGAATAAGAGAAAGAGGTAAAAAATAAAGATTCCCGTTTAAAATATAAATATATATTTCTTCTCTATTTCACAACACGTTTACATGACTAGGCAGACCGAGGCGTCTGTAAATAGCTTTATAAAAAATAAATCTTATCTAGGACTAGATCCATCAAGTCTCACAATGCACATGAACTGCCGGCCCCGGGGCTCGGGTGCTCCGGCGGGAGTCAGATCGGAGCGTTCACGGCTCTGTTCCTGTAGTAGCTCCTGTACGGCTGCTCGTGTAGGTAGCTCCCGGCGTAGCGGCACGAAGGCGCGGGGGCGTCGGCGGGCCGGGCGGGGGGCAGGGGGCCGGGCGGCCTCACCGCCGCCGCGAACGCTGCGCTGAACAGCTCGTAATGCTTCTGGTCGAAATAGTCATCGCGTTCGTCGGCCGCACTCGTCGCGCAGAGCAGGTCGGTGTAGGCGTCGCAGTGCGCGTAGGCGGCAGGCGCGTGCGCGGGCCAGGCGTCGCCGGCGCGCGCCCCCTCCCCGAAGAAGCCGGTGCCCGTGGCGGAGGCGATACGATTGCCGCCCCCGTTGTCGACCGACACGGTGACGTTCCCGACGTTGATCAGGATTCCCTCCGAGGTTTGCAGGAAGTTGGATCCGTCGGGAAAAGGTTTGCTGTAGCCCAGGAAGCTGCGGTCTGCAGCGTGCGCGCCGGGAGACGCGAACGCGTCGCGGCAGGCGTCGCCGGGGCGGGCGAGCGGCACGCGCTCGCTGAGCCCGTCCAGCGCGTCCAGCGTGCGCCCGAGCGCAGCTATGTAGTTGTGTGCAAACCGCAGCGTCTCGATCTTGGTGAGCTTGGTGTCCTCGGGGAAGGCGGGCAGCACGCGGCGCAGACGGTCGAGCGCTTCGTTCAGCATGTGCATGCGGTTGCGCTCGCGGTCGTTCGCCTTCATCCTGCGATTGCGCTTGAGCCGCATCAGCTGCGCGGGGCTTTTGCTGCGCGCCGCACGATTCTTCCCGTTCGCATATTTTCTTCTTGGTTTGTTCGGGTCTTTAGTTTTCTTCTCCTTGGATTTCACAGGGGTCGACGTGTTGACGCCCAACAGAACGTTATCCTCGAATTGTTCCGTCACAGGCTCGGGCCCGCGGAGGGCGCACCCGAACTCGTCGCCGAACAGTCTCCTCCGCGCGTGCGCAGCCCGCGGGGTCGCCGGGTGCCCGGGGGGCGCGGGCTGCAGCGGGGTGCGCTCGATGCCCGAGTCGGTGCTGCACGCGCTGTCGTTGAACTCGTAGTAATCCTCGAAGATGGTGTTGAACATGGCGAACCTGCAACGAGAGCGCAATGTCAGCCACTTTGTATATGTATACCATTCGCACAGAGCGTATTAAAGTTCGCCGCGAGGCGCGGGGAGCAGCTGGAATGGGCGCCGAGTGCCGCGCGGAGCGACCGCGGGCGCGTGTCGGGGCCGCGGCACCAGTTTGACGAATTGTTTATATGATTCGTTAATTCCGCGAGCACTTCCGGCCACCTGCCGGCGCAGCGCCGTGTCCCCCGCGGACTCGACGAGGGCACGATTGAACCATTCGTTCGGTATTTGAATCGGTTTTGTCCCTGTATAAAGTTTTTCGCTTGTGACATATCATCGGAGTGGCTGCGGGCGATGGGATCTCTGGAATGGCTCCGATGAAACGAAAGCATCTGCAAGGGAGACAGACGCCTGCAGCACCGTGGATAGGTTCTTTTTTTTCACAATGTAGTGCGTTTAGAACGGTGAGCAATAATCACTTGCGACTTGGACCTTCTTTCGCAGAATTTATTCGTATTTGGTCCCGCTCCCGGCAAACTGAACCGTCAGCCGGGGCGAGGAATCATTTGTAAACATATCGAGAAGCGAAAAAAGCAACACGTGCTGCATCATCGCACCACACATTTGTTACAAAAGTAATCGACTTACTTGTGCAAGTGCCCTGCCGGCCGCCGGAGTAGTGCGCGTAGTGCGTGACCGCGACGCCCGCACGCAGCCGCTCGCGCCGAGTCGCAGTGCGCAGTAGTCCCGCGCGCCGCGCGCCTGTGCCGACTGAGGGGAGCGCGCCCGCACCCCCGCCTATATGTGCGCGTCGGACACGCCCACCGCCCGCCCGCCCGCGCACCAGCAGCGCCGGCGGCATCCGCTCTGCGGCTCTGCACGAATCCTGATCACTCTAATGTCGCTTCAGCGTAGACCCCGGCGGGGTGCGGCGGGGCGGCGGGGCTGCGGGGCGCAACCCTTTGGTATCGGCGCGCAATAAATAACGTCAATATTTGATCAGACACGGCCTGTGACCGATTTTCCGTTATGGCTCTGCAATATTTTATCGTATTGTATATCGATACACTTAAATGGGGCATATTAATATGAAAATACTTTTCGTTCGGGCTATTAAAGCATAAATAGTTGCTTGTCCGACGTTTGTCCCGCGAGGCGACGCGCGCGCTGTCGTCTGCGGGCGGGCGGCGGTGCAAGCGCTCGCGCTCCGGGCCGACGCTCGCGAAGTCGCCGCGCCGCCCGAGCGACAAAACATCTTTTCTATATAAATGGACTACTACACGAAAAATATTTGGTCTTAAACGACTTTTTCCTTTTATTTTCCAATCGGTCATAATGTGCAAGTTTTATTAAGAGAGCAGTTTCGTTACAAAGAAAAACACAGTTCCGGCCACCAAAAATTTTTTACAGTTTTTTTCACTCATCTAACTTTTGTTCTAAACTAAGCTCGTTCTGCTCGATCGAGGGACGGGTCGAAGTGAACGCAGTAGCGACTACGATGCAGCTTTGGTCCGCTCTCAAGAACCCAGACCGCAACACAACCCCAGGAATTTAGACGTCAAATATGCACATAGCCCCAATCTCCCGGTTACGGAAATAATGGACGCCATTTTTGAAAAAAATAGGTCAAGATCGGTATATCAATAGTTAGTACGTAAAACGGCTGAAAATACAAAAAATGTCGACGTTTGGGTACCGCGTGAGCTCTCTGAAACCAAACTAATGAAATGTGTATTCATTTTAGATTTTTAATTGAGATGTAAAGAAGCTAAAACGTTTTTGAAGAGATTACTAACTAATGGTGAAAAATGAATTGTATTCGACGAGAACGTGAACTGTAAGATAAGATCGGTTAGGCTTCACTCATCGACAAAGCAGGTTAACTCACAACCAGATGATGTTTTAGATATGGCACGATTGGGAGGACATAGATTATTATGCTTTTATAGCTTTTATAGCCTGGGTAAAACCATAGATTGCCTGCATGTCCTGGAACTGAAAAAAAGTGACAAGTAATAAAAACTTTTTCTAGCAGACGACATTATTTTTTTATGGTTATTATGAAAAGCCAAACGCGTAGGCGAAACGCGTAGCACTCTCGCGCTGTACAGGTCCCGCGCGCGAGTGTCGCGGGTCGGCAGCGCGCGGCGCGCGGCGCGTGGCGCGGACCCTCGTTCCCGAGCGCGCGCTATAAATCGGCCGTTTAAAGTAATAAATAACGAGCGCGCTGCTGTCACGCTCGAGAGCCCATGAATGTGTTAACGCGGAAGGGTTGCAGCGCGCCCCGCCCCGCCCCGCCCCGCCCGCGGGCGCCGCGCAATCTTTTGTCTCGTGGACGACCCGCGCTGCTTGCGGGCTGGACTTGCCGGCTCTCCAGGCCTCAAGTCAAGAAGAGGGCTTGCGGGAAATTGCGCGCCTCTACCATTGATTCTTGAGGAACAGACAAGTTCTCACGTCTGTAAAGACGCGCGCGACCCCAACGGCGGTCCGGCGTTGTATTGTATTGTTACCGTCGGCTTATTTGGCACTTGGCGCGTCGGTGCGCGTTACTGGGAGAGTTAGGTAACGCCGCGGTAACCAAACGTACCCTTTCGAGGAATGGGATTGATATTATTGAGATAAAATATATTATGGGGCAGCACGCAGTACAGGACTGTGAATGCTTCTTTCATTCAATGGAACCTTTTCCCGTTAAAATTAGTAATTTCCACCTGTTTCGGTCCATCCCGGCAAGCGGACTGGTGTCGACGATGGGCCCGGCGCGTGCGCAGTCTGCCGCCGGCGCTCAGCTCGCCGGCAACCGGGCCGGGCTGATTAGCATAGCAGAGAAACTTTCCACGCTGCTTCAGCTGTTCCGCTGCTTTATTGAGATCGGAGCGACGCCGAACATCGCTCATCCCCTGTTCGAGCCCGCAGAATGACTAACAATATTTTGAGCCGGTGGCCGAATTAAAAAATTAAAATCTGTTTCACAAACAGAAACACTCGTAACCTGCGCGCGAACAGGGCGATTATCCCGTAAACATTAAAACATTTGCTTAGTGGGCCGCGCTAAGCCGCGCCGGCATTGTGCGCGCGCCTTCTACATGTTACACGCTTTGTTGCGACGCGGCGCGGAAGGGTTGCATTGTTACTGCACGACGCGCCCGCGATCCGCGACCCCGGCCCGCGACCCGCCCCGACCCGCGCTCAGCCGGCTTATATTAATATATTTATGTTAGTTACAGATTTCGGCGGCAAGATGTCACAATTTCCGATTCGGCCGCGGCGGCGCCCGGCGGTCAGAGCACAATTCTGAAAACAATCTCTTATTAATAATTACGGAGCGCACCGCGAGTGCGCCGCGAGCTACGGGGCCCGCGTAGCGCCGCTACGACGCGAAGGCGCGGCGCTACGCAGGCCGCCGCGGCGGCACGGCGCGTGGCCCCGGCACGTGCGCGGCTCCCGCGAGCAAATAACATTAAATAAACAATGAAAAGGTAAAAATAACGCAGTATTTGCACAATTGCGCACCGCGGCGCCGATATCGCGAATAATGGCGTCAAAAAATGATTCCCGGCCACAATCAATTGATAACCTAACTAATCCTTGTTGACATTGAAGGTGCGTCGAGTGGGTGCCCGATAACGCAGCGTTGCGCCGGCGCCCGCGCTGCCATTGGCCAGCCGCCGCCGCGCAGAGGCGCGCGTGCCTCGGTGCCCAGGGAACCTCTTGTTGAGTAAGTCGCCGACAGTGGCGGAGGACCGGCGCGGGGCCAGCCGTGCGCAGCCCGAGTGCTAGGTCTGACGGCGCCTAGGCCGGGCGCAGCAACAAAATTGATGGCGAAATCAAGCAACCGGTCGTTTTAAAGGACTTGGCCTCACTTGGGACTTGGGTCACCCGTGCGTCCTGAGGGCGGTCTCTTATTGGCACGTCAGAGCGGAGCGGAGCAGCACGAGGCCGTGACCTGCCTGCACTCAGCGCTGTTCCTTCCGACCGGCCTCGTGTGCACCGCGCTTCGACGCTCCACTGGGTTTGAGTTGTGAGAACATAGCAAACATCTCGTAGTCGTGACCCCCTCGGTCCGCAGCCGGATCCGTGCTTCGATAATTGTCAACCGGTGCTGAGGTCCGATGCTCGCTGCCACTCGTTCGGCCTGCGATGCGATAGAAGCGCTTAGGCTTCCGTGCGAGGGAGTCCGCGCCGGCGCGCCCTGCCTCACTGCGTACATTCGTGCAGTGCTGTACCGTGACAAAAACCCTAAAAATAAAACACTCTGGACAATTGTTTTTAAAGGAATCGGTTAATTAGCTTGCGAGCTTTTAACCCAGGGATATGTTAATTTTTGGTAATAAAATCTCCAACACCCACGCGCTTTCCATACCGAGCAGACTACGGCGAGTGTGTTTTGTTCGTTCATCACACAGATCTACACACGCAACTGCACCAAGTTTCGCATCAAATACTACTTTGAAACAGTGTAGAATATGAACACTATCAGAAGCGGCGTTCAACGGGTTAGTTAAATACTAACACAATCAATAAAACTGTAAACAATAAATTAGCTTTTTGTCTCATCGTCACTGAATTGGTTTTGCCAACTCCAGATAACTCTAAAAAAAAGTAACAGGTGTAGCAGCCGTCAGTCGTACAGCGCGACCGCGCGTTCAAACATTTAATTGCGCGTCGACCAGCGGTAGCTAACAGATCAGGCGCTGACAGCTGCCATCCCGCGGAGCTAGGAGCGTTTGTACGGCGACTGCTGCTAAGCGAAGGCAAGATGAGTAAAGACGGTTAAGATCGCCTTAGAAATTGTCAAAACAACTCAAACAGATAACCAAACAACTTCGACACCGGCCACGAGCCGCGCGCCACCGGCTGCGTGAGCGGGGCGGGCCCCGGACGGTGCGATGTGACAAGTGTAGGCGCAGCGACGCAGGCAAGCAAAGCAATACAGGACAAATCCGCCATCAAAAATCATTTCGCTTTTACAAGGCAGACAAAAAATCAGTTAACGAGAATGATCAAAGCAATTTAAAAATTTGCCTGTAAGAGACATAGTTATCGAAGTCATATTAAATTAGTTATTTAATCAGAATATAATGTTAATTGTCAGCCGTTAAAACCAGGCCGTCGCGCCGGACTGCCCGCGGCGCTCTGAGCTCAATAATGAAACCACAGAATAGCCGATAGATCGTAGTCTGCGCAGGCAACGCCATAAAAAGTGCTTATCTTTCAATAACCAAATATTTTTTGTTTTTGCAAATATATTTTCAAAAACTATTATTTTACTATGCTTAACTACTACTTTGTTCTACGGAAGACACTGAGTCAAGTGATCATCTAAAACAGTTCTTTGCATTTAAATAATTCAGTTAAAGATTTTCAAAACTATTTGTTTTTAATACTTGGATTAAAATTTATTTTAACAATAGCTCAACATGGTTCCCTTCCATTTCGCGTTTAATTAGATTAACATGAAATTAAAAAACCACAAATGTACAGATCAAACGGAAACCGTCTTAAGCGCTACATAGATGGCGCTTTAGAAAAAAACTACTACTGGTACGGTACTACGGTTTCCTACTAAATGATCAAGCCAGACGAATTTTCTGAAGTATATCAGCGACGTATAAGAGGCAATACAAGACAAATGTGAATTCCGTGCGGTACAGACGCAGATTTTCAAGGCGTTCGATGTTGTGCACAACAAAAATGATGTCAAGTCGTAATCTGTAGGTTTAGCGATTATAAGATCACAACTTGTCGCAATTCATGGCTTCCAATCTTAACCCAAGTTGGTATCATTTGGAGTACCTCATGGTTTACGTTTCGGCTGCCTTTCCTTATTGACCGTCTCATTTACTGACATCAAGCAAGTATTATATTTGCCGATAACTTAAACTGTACAGAATAATAAAGAAGAGTGTTTCACGTGCCATGAATTTAAATATTGGATAGAGATTTTTTCTGTCGTAATTTATGCGATTAAGTAAGAAGATATATAGGTGTTTAGCTTCTACTTGAATCTTTTTAATCTGTCGCCCGCGTGATGTTGATACAATGGATCATTTACGTAATTTATAGTACTTAATTTGCTGTGAATTTCTAAGTTCGTGTACTTGTACGTGTACATTAAAACATTTAATTTAGTATATGTGTTTGATATAGTCACTTCTAGTATGGTATACACGAAATTGCGATACGCTTTTGTTAACTTATTTGTTGTTTACCCGTGTTAGTGTAAGACATGATTTGGTAAATCTAATAAAAAAAAGAAAATTGTTTTTTTTTACATCTCTATTTTGTGGAGTGTGCTTAATATTTAGAGAATAATGTTTGAAAATCTAAATCCGAGTTGCCTATGCCACAGTGTCTCTGACGTTGTCAACGTCAAAATGTTATTAAAATAAGAGGCGTTTAATTTGTGTCTTTATTTAAGATTATATAGCGATATTAGATCAAGTTCAAGGGATAAGTTTATTATTTTTAACACACGAGTGAAATGAATAATACGGAGATAATGCATTTGTTTAAGTACATGCAGGCGCATGGTCATCTTTCGCTGTGGCTCCGGCGCAAGCGGACTATAGGTTGTGTGCAAGAGTTATTTGCATGTTTCTCTTCAGTACACGCGCCGGTTATCGCGCAGCGTGGCCGTCGAGGCGACTTGCGCGCGCGCTGACCGCGACGATGTCTACGATGGTAAGTAGACAGCCAACCTTATGTAAGACAGTTTCTTGGTGTTCCGCATGGCTGCAATACGTTTCATGTTTTCCATACTAGATATCGACAGTTAAAATATCAAAGTTGAGTTATTCTACTGTCTGCGTTTTGTATGATAATACCGATCTTAAAATATTCATATGAACTCAAGTTTTTTGTTCAAAACTTCATTATTACATTATCAGTATTTTATCTAGAGTTACTGTTATCTAGTGCAAAAGTGATTAGTATTATTTGTAACGATCAGATTTTTTAAAGTAACATAAGAATATTTGTTTTTATAACTAGTACGACATACAAATCACACCTTTGTACTACAGTAGCTGCAGTATCAGTATCTTATAGTTATGTTACATATAGCACAGTCCAACAGTGACAACAAAGCAGGGCAGTCTACGTGGTATGGTGGATGAGCTCTATGATGGAACTCCATTCTACAGCTTTAAAGGGATTCCATATGCTCAACCTCCGGTGGGCAAGCTGCGTTTCAAGGTAATAGCAGCAAGTTCTCTTGATGCATATGTTTATTCTTCTTTTACTGATATTACCTCACATGCTCACTACAATGCTTTTATGCCTTTATAGTGCAAAATTAGACTAATCAAGTGACTTCTGGAACAGAATATGGTTTACAGTCAATAACAAAATAAATCATTTTTGAAGATTCTGGTCAGGAGGTTTACTATTAATTTGCCAGCAACAAGGGCATGTTCATCTCGGCCAATATAGCATAACCAAATTGTGATGGATGTAAATACTTTGTTGCAAACTTATTTCTTTTTCAAGTCCTACCTGCTAGTTGTTTATATACCACTTAAGATAAATGTCACCATTGTTTTATTTTATTTTGAATAAAAATTATTTGAATAACAAAAACTGATTTTTGAACAGGAGGTTTGTCCTCTCAGATCAGAAGACATGATTTGATACCTTTATTTGTATACATTGTTTGTACAACTAAATTGAAATATAAAAAATAAATACTAATTGATATATAACAAGAATAAACAAACAATTAAGAATATTGTGTGCTAGCAATAATGAAATTGAAATAAACTACGGTGATTTCATTGTAGGTGTTACATGTACACCATGCATAGAGTTGGTCAAATAACAATTATCTAGTATTCTCTGCCTTGATGACCTCACATTCCAAAAAAATTATATATATGCTTATGATATTATAGATGAGACACAGAGCAAAGCACTTGTTGCACAAAATTTCATTGTTAACTGCAATATCAATCATTTATTTTTTTCAATCTGACAAACTGCAAAGAGTTTGTTTTCATCTTTAAGAATAATTTAAAACCTTAGATGATTAAAAATATTTCTAATAGATTCAGGTGTTACCTTGCGGAAGTCCATCCTAACTAAGAAAGGGACTAATATATTACTTATATATTAGTCCCTTTCTTAGTTAAAAATATTTCATCACAAACATAAAATTCCTCATGTTTAATTTGAGAAAGTTATCTTGTCAGTAATATTCACTCTTATGTGGTTCCAGGCGCCGCTGAAACCTCTGCCGTGGCAGGGGGTCTATAATGCTATCGAACATGGGCCAACATGTCCGCAGTTGGACCTATTCACTGGACAATACCAGGAAGGCAGCGAGGACTGCCTGTTTCTTAACATTTATACTAAGTCACTAGAGGGTAGGACCAAAGCGCCCGTCATGGTGTTCATCCACGGCGGTGCCTACATGTCCGGCTCGGGTGACGCCGACATGTACGGGCCGCGCCTTCTGCTGCAACACGGCGTCGTGCTCGTCACCTTCAACTACCGGCTGGAGCTGCTCGGGTTCCTGTGCCTGGACACTGCGGAGGTGCCAGGGAATGCAGGAATGAAAGACCAAGTGGCCGCGTTGCAGTGGGTTCGGGACAACATAGAACAGTTTGGAGGAGATCCAAACAATGTCACTTTGTTCGGAGAAAGCGCCGGTGCCACGTCAGTGACCTACCATACACTCTCGCCCATGTCCACCGGCCTGTTCCACCGCGCCATAGCGCAGAGCGGAGTGTGCGTGTCAGCGTGGGCACGCGGCACCGATGGCAAGCAGCGCGCGGTCAGAGCGGCTAGGTACCTGGGGAAAGAGACTGAAGACCCCGAGGAGCTGCTCGAGTTCTTGCAGAGTGTACCGGTCCACAAATTTCCTGGGATAACGTTCAAAACGATGACGGACGACGAGCGGCACCGCGGCCTGCCCATCCACTTCGCGCCGGTCCTCGAAAAACGGTTCGACGACACCGAAGTGTTCCTGGACGTCGACCCTGAAGAGCTGCTGTCGGCCAAAACGTTTCACCGAGTACCTCTGGTGGTGGGCTACAATTCTGCTGAAGGTCTCATGATGGCCAAGAACCAAGTGAAAAAAATTGACTTCATCAATAAACACCCATCATTTCTTCTACCGAGAGAGATCGCACGGAGCGTTACCCCGGCTGTTCTGCAAGCGCTCGGTGAGAGAGTGAAGAGGTTCTATGCGGGCGCCGGGGATATACGCGAGCAAGACATCGACCTGTTGGCCAAGATCAACTCTGACGTTCACTTCGTGTACGACTGCCACAAGTTCCGCCACCTGTACGGCGGCGCTGCGCTCATGTACCGGTTCGACTACGACACGGAGCTGAATGTGTTCAAGCGGACGCTGGGGTATGAGGCGCACCCGGGCGCCTGTCACGTCGACGAGCTCTTCTACCTGTTCGACAACGCCATGAATCGCGACGCGCTGGCGGCGAGCGCCGAACTGCGCCGCGCCGCGCGCGCCGTCACCGCGCTGTGGACCGACTTCGCCAAAACGGAGTGAGTTGAGCGGCTTGCCCTTCGCCAGCTTACGCGGGGCAGACTGGCCGCGCGATGTGACGTTTTCGTATGTCGCAGGGCTACGGGCGCCTGGGCGGCGGCGGAGCGCGGCGGCTGTCTGCACGTGCCGCCGCGCGCGCGACCCTGCTGCGGGGAGCGGGAGCGCGTGCGCTTCTGGAACGAGCTGCACCGCACGGCCGGCCTGCCCGCCATCGCCACCAGTCACCTGTAGCGTCGAGTCTGCGCCGTGAACAACCACTGGGACATGGACGGGGATGGGGATGGTATATATTTTATTATATGTAAATGCTTATATATATATGGTGTATTCAGTGATTCAAATCCTTTACCATGTAGAAATGTGACTATGCAAACGCCAGCTAAAGCCAGAGAGTTGCTACACTGCACAACAGCAATATAAAAACTACCTAAATATTGTGAATCCTTCAAAGGATATCAGTGCTGCTGCAGATCCAGTCCAAACTTCCACACTCACGAATGAATGCCAAAAAATTTAAAAACACACAAGTAAATGTGTCCTGTATGGTCACACTAACGTTTTCAAAACCCCACATTTGTCCACATGGCAAGCTTACGGCCTAGCATAAGCTGTGGCAACAACAAACTAGACTACAAAAACTTTTTTTTACTTCACACTCACACAACTCTATAACATATGCTGAAAATAAATAATTTATATGGGAGTAACAATCTTACAAGGGATAGCTTCTCTCCAACAAAATAAAACGAAACATTTTTCCCACACTAGAATAATGTTCACTTTAGCGATGCATCCAGACATAACTAGGATGAGTAGGTAAGCAGGTCTAACCAACAATGCGTTGAAAACTATGGTAATGACAATTAACACGGAAGAAAAGAAAAAGCATATAGAGATCTGTATCTATTTAAAGGAAATAATTAAATCCCAAAATTAAATGCCACAAGAAATTGTAACTGATACACAGACAAGGTGTTGGACAGTAGATAGTCAGAGGTTAGGTGCTTGTCCCCATGCACATTATTCTGGGGTAGTTCCAAAGCAGGTTCAGGCCAATAATGACATTGTTTTATCAATATTGAACTGAATTTGAACTGAAATGCCCGGTCTTTGTATTTTTAACTCAATTTTATAGAAATTTTGGCTAGTACCAATGGACCTCGAGCAGCTACTTTTCTACTATATTTCCGAATCTCAATAAAAATGTAAAGATTAGATCTGGTACACAAATTGATATTTTGAAATAAAACAGAATTAATTGGTTTATTATTAATTGTTTGCTCTATGTGTGGATGTCAAGAAAGTAGATTAGTCGTTAAGATGTGTGATGTAGCCACATAACTTTTTTGTTGCCTATTTACAGCACAAAGAACTGATTAATTCCCACCCATTTCATAAAGAAAATTTCTTTTTCAGAGTGGTAAAACCGAAAGTATTTTATTTTTTACTCTTGTTCTTATTCAAATATGTAACTATTACGCATTATTATTGAATATTGTTTGTATATAAATAGACAACAGCAGTAATTTAGTTATAAAATCAGCAGGCTTGGCTGGGTTTATTACAGAATAACGCACAAACTAAGCAAGAAGTTGTATGTATTTTCTAGGCCTTATTTTGCTAAATAAGCTGTCTGCAAAACGATGTAAACATCTGACATCCCTTCGGAGAAACATGAGGGACATCAAATGGTCATAGCGTCAGTTCTGGGCCAGGCTGCGGGGGAATTGCTGCTCACCAGAGCACCAGCTCAGACTCACAGAGTCCTTAAATCAACTCTTAGATAAAGTTAAACAATAGAATAAGATATATTCTTGTACAACTTTTCTTTAAGAAGAAGTCTTGGACTTGTGAAACTTGACTATTTAATTAACATATGGTGACTTGTGCAATAGCATTCATAAAACAGTCCTTTATTTTAATGGAAGGTGACACTTGATGGCACTTGATGAGTCAAAAGCAAATTATGAATGTTTGTCTTCAGTTTTATAAGAATAACCATAAACCTGTTTCTAGATATTTAATCTCCTTCTTTTAACGAGAACTTTTTACAACGGGGGAGGTAGGAAACGCCTTTGCTTGCAGTCTAGGAAATGTTTTGAGTATTACAGCCCACAGCCAAAATGTGTGATACAATTTTTTTTATTTTTCCCATTGCTGGTTACTTTCAAGAATGAGTAAGTATAGGGAAACTAAGTTCTAGCAAGATTTCAAAAAATTTAAATTTTTGAACAATTTTATGGAGCCTGTATGTATTTTTTAAATTTATTTTTGTACAGTGATACTGTTAAGTTCACTAAAATTTGAGAAATGATTTAGATTTTAGTGAACTTTACGTTAAATTATTGGCACAAGCTACGACGGCTGCAGGCGAGATCTACGGTTTGACATGTACCGATGCAGAGGATCCCAGCGGCTCGTCGACTAAACTATTCGTAACCTGCGTCTCATAATTCAACTTTTGTGACCGCAGGTTGTCACTCGTTTTTGACCGTCTCTTTATCTTCTAAACTATTTATTTCACTAAATTTAAAAAAAATTGTAAATACTCACTGAAAGCCCTAGCTGCCCATTGTTATTGGTATCGTCTTTGTATATTTTATGTTGTTATTTTTTTATGTCATATAAGTTCTGCGATCTCCACCCTCAACTGCGAATTTTTAATAATTAGAGATCTACTTGGCAGGCGGTGAGATCAGATACAGTATGGACTACAGTAGTGGCGCGTCTTTCGTTGGTTTTACTGTTTCTTTACCTCTGCCCCTTGTCCGTCGACCCGCATAGAAATGATCTGCCTGCGGATATGGTATCTAAGCGGGGTTCTCGGTGCAGTTTCGGACTAACGCCTTGCAGCGACCTCACCGGCGGCAGTCGGCACGTCGCGGCACGTCACGTGCGGTATTCGTCCAGCGCTACCATAACTCCGGCAACGTAAATAAATGCGACTTTCGAATACAAGGGTCATTTTATTTAGAGCATTTTGACAAGTATAAATATTATATTGTTCTTGAACAAAATCTGGCAGCTAAGAGAGCGTGTGTACATGAAAGTGTTTTATAAATATTTTTATTGAGTTCATTTTAAAGCGAGCGAGAATCTCTTAAAACTCCTAAATCTTAAGGCCCCAGCGGATATCTGCTCTGTGCGCTATGCAGACTGCCCACTGCCACTACAACTTGCCAATACGCTGCTTATGAAATAAAATAGATGTGCTCTGCCCCGCAGCGCGCGTGCACCTATTCTAGTTCACGAATCCTTCCGCTCCGTCAACTCGATCCCAATGAAGCTGCAAAACCCTTAGGGCTAACAGCACTAACATCATCAGAGAAAAAGCAAAAAAAACAGCGTGCACCTACTCACCTGCCAAAAGCCAGAGTTGGTCATATTTAGTATACATATCCGAGCTGATTAAAAAATTTTAACCTCTCAGACACTCACGAATTTCAGCGTCACAAATCTCGGCGGCGATTTGTATAGAAATGTTAACAATAACCAAGACCATCACTCAGGACTTTGTGCGCGTACTTCACCAATACTGTGACATGACTATATATTGTGACGTCATAGTTATAAAAATCACACAAATATGCCAGTACAATATTAATCAAATAAGATTAAACAACTTCTAATGAATTAAAATACTATGTACTGCAACTAATGAATACAAACCAACTGTGCTGTGTTACGAGGTACCGTGCCTGAGAGAGAGTGCGCTTGGTTACCGTACCCTGGTCCCTACTTTCATTTACTCGGGCATGCGCGCTGGTGGGAAAGTTATCGGGCGTGGGGCGCGGGGTGAGGTTCCGCGTAACCGCGTGGGTGTCGGGGGGGAGGAAGGCTTTGCATATGGCCGCTCTGCGCAATGACTGCCGTCTGCGATAGTATCAATAAGAAAAACAAATCATCGGCTCGTATGTTGTCAAACTAAGTAATAACAATATATATTTAATTTCAAATAAAACGTTTGGTTTCAACCCACTCATTTGCTATCGAGAGTTGCACCAGTTCGATAATAAATTTCACTTCTTCCAAGTATTTCGCTACTATCAGGACTGCTAGATCAGTCGAAAGTCAGATCCATAATTGAGCTCGCCTCGCCTCTTGTGAACGTGAGTTTATCGCCAGTATTAAGTAAGACGACGTCCAACAGTGACATCGCTTCCAGAAAATGGTAGCCTCTAGTATTAGTAGCTGTTGCGGCTGTTACTTATCTTATTGAAAACGCGAGGGTAAACGCCACTTCTCGTCCGGCACTCACCGAGTAAAGACCTATTGTAAAATCGTTAAAAGGAAATACAAAATTATGCATTATCTGGGTTTTTATTCAAATTTATAAGACCACATAGGTTCCCAAAGAAACCAACATTGGCGACCGTGACAGGAAGGCGTCTTACTTACGAGATTCCCAAGAAAATTCCGAAATAGCGAGTCAACGTCGTCCATCAGTGAAGAACGCGGCGGACTCTCGATCATAGCTGGGTGCAGTGGAGCAGCTAAAGCACCGCGCCACAGCATCGTCTAAATACAAAACCTACCATCCGATACCTACAATCCAATCTCCCACAAAATAACCATTCAATCTTTACTAATTGATTTTCTTTTAGTGTTCACTTGTATAAACAATAAATTAAATGTAAAATCTGTGGTTAGTCTGAAAATTACAATTTTAGTGATTACATGTCCATTCTACCGTCATTTTTCAATTGTTAGTTGTTCGTGTTATTGTGATATTGCTATTTTACGGTGAAAGTGCATTAAACCACGCCAAATTAAGAGCAAAACGCAACTAATTATTGAAAAATTCTATAAAATATACCTAAATACTTAGTTATTTTCAATCAAGTAACACTTGGCATTGTTTAACACTTTAACTGGATCATTGTTTAACTGGAAGGTAGACATGGGCAGTGCTCAATCCAGTGCATCCCTGTTAGTGCTAGCTTAACAACGAGATTGCCGAAACTATTCCAGGGCATCACAAAACATCCTGCGCCCGTTGCAACGCAGGGACCGGCTTCCCGTATCAGCCGCCGATATTGAGGAGCGTGAGAGTTTATTATAATAATATATAACCAACATAGTTATACATTATTTGCCAATTAGTTCAGGTATTCTGTTTAATTCTATATTTTCTTTTAATATTTTTCTATATTTCAAGGAGAAGGCATTCTAAGTCAATTCAATAACAAGCCTGATCCTATTGTAATAGAAGATGTCAATGTAAAGTCTCTCAAAGAATTAATAGCTAAGCGAATCTCGATCAAAGGTCAAATTACAAGTTATAAAAATTATTTAGATAAGTTACCCACAGCAAAAATCTAACTATCTTGGAAAAATCTGAGATGTCGCTTAAGTTAGCCAAGTTTGAGAGTCGCGTGAGACGACACATAGCTGGTGAACGCAACCGACACAAAGAGTGTGCGTCAGTGCGTGAGACGACACCTAGCTAGTGAACGCGACCGAGCCAGGGTCCTTCTCCGGGGCAATGATGTAAACTCTGCTGGCCGGTGCGCGGGCGCATTGGAAAGTTTGTTATAAAAAGAAAGATCTGCTGAACCAATAGCACGCTCCCACGACCCCACGCCACTTGAGATATACCGTTCCCCGCCAAGGTTGAACAATTTTTTGCTGTATTGCGATTTATTAGATGTTTCTTGAGTTTATATTTTTTGATTAAAATTTTATCTAAGATTTATGGGACGTTAACGTGCAATATTACAACGTTCATAAGTTAGATAACGAGCTTGATGAGAGATGTTGCATCGAGCAGGAAATAATTTCTGCCTTTGCCATAACGAAGCACAGGCTTGAAAGTTGATGACTTAGCTAGACGTGAATCCAAGGCAGTATATGAGTCCTTTTTATATCACATTCAGAGTCTAGGTTTCAAGTTACCAAAATGTTAAATGGCTCTATTCAGCGGTGATTATTTTCATTGTCTTTAATTTAAGGAGACTTTCACAAACTTATTTGTTGACAATAATGGCATATCTGTAGTACAAAAATTTCATTCTTTACTCTCATATTAAAAGGGCGACGCAGATCATATTGTTACAAATTTAGAAGTTTCACCCGAAAACTTTGAAGAAGCTTGGACGCTATTATGTAAGCGTTACAATACAAGATTGCTCATTAACCAACATTTAAAATCAATCTTTGACATTCAATCTATCTCCCTATTCCGTTTCTGGTGGACCACTGCACGAAAAATGTTCGTGCTTTAAACAGCTTAAGTCAACCTACTGATCAGTGGGACGCTGTTTTAATTTTTATGTTAACTCACAATGTGTTATTTCACTACTTGAACGTTTAGAAGCGGCCAGCTAGTGCACGAGCGGCAGGAATCAAACGCGAGCGCCCCATGGGCGCGTTTTTTAAAACATTTTGTTTCTTCTGGAAGAATACCTTATTTCACGAGTTGAACGTTAAGAAACGGCCAGCTTGTGCAGTGGCGGCGGTTATCAAACGCTCACGCGCTATTGACGCGTTTTTTTGTTTTTAATTTTGTTTTAACCGTTAAAAAACCTAATTTCACGAGATTAAAGTTTAGAAACAGACAGCCAGTGCATGGGCGGCAGTTATAAAACGCGAGTGCCCTATGGGCGCGTTTTTTTGACATTTGGCTTCAACTAGAAATAAACGTCATTTCGCGAGTTGAACGTTTCTACTGGTAGGGTGGGTAGGTAGGTAGGTAGGTAGGTAGGTAGGTTTTTTTTTTTTTTTTATAGAGGTTTAAAAATACGTTTACGTATCATAGGGCCTGATGTTGGTGCCCCGTATGTCGGACTCGATCTAGATCAATACCGACTAAAAACAATCCTCTCTCTTCGGTATCCCTGGTCCCCACGGCATGGCCGTTAGGCATTACTTCGCGGGGGGGATTTAGCCGCAGCTTTCTCTGATAGAGTGGCTGTTCAGGCCAACTTCCTCCGCTCTTGCTCTATTTTACGCAACTCCTTTAGCACCGTCGTACAGTACGCGCTCGTAAGTTCCCAGGCCGAAGGCGAGGATAGCATTGTAGCTATCAGAGTTTCAGGATAGATTTTGCATCCTACACCTTCTTCCCAAGACCTCCTGGCTTCGTTAAATCGGGGGCAGACGAAAAAGACATGCTCTGCATCTTCAATCATTCCGACACAATTAGGACAGTCAGGGGAATCTTCGTATTTGAACCTATGGAGATACGCTCGATAACAGCCGTGGCCGGATATCATCTGAGTCAGGTAGTAGTTCAACTCTCCATGATCTCGGTTCACCCATGACTCTAGGTTTGGTATAAGCTTACGCGTCCATTTTCCTTTCGTCGACTTATCCCAGGTCGATTGCCACTGTTGCAAGCTTTTCAGTCTTCCCCGAATTCTAAGTTCAGCTGAAGTTGGGTCTGATATGCTTTTTTTGCTACGGTACAGATCAGTTCTTTCGTCTGCAAGAAGCGCAACAGGAACCATACCTGCTATCACGCATGCTGCATCCTCCGATACTGTACGAAAGGCGCTAGCTACCCGTAGAGTGCTGACTCTATAAACAGAGGCGATTTTCCGTCGGGACTCCTGTTTGCTCAGTGCGTCGGACCATATGGGTACTCCGTACATAAGCACTGACGTAGTCACCGACGCTAATAACTTCCTTCTGTTTTGCTTGGGACCTCCGACATTAGGCATGAGTCGGCAAAGTTTAGCTGTCACCAGAGACGCTTTCGCTGCTGCTCTCTCAGCCTGATCTTTAAAGTATAGCCTATGGTCGATCATTACTCCTAGGTACCGTATAGCTGGTTGAGTTGCGATTTCACAGCTGCCGACATTGAGTGTGATGGTCTCCGCAACTCTCCTGCCAGTAATGAGCACTGCTTCCGTCTTCTGCTCAGCCAGTTCTAGTCCGACTGACCTCATCCACAGGGTGATTACTTGGAAGGATCTTTCAAATGCCCACTTCACTTCCTCCACGTGTTTCGCTACTATAACGACTGCTAGATCATCAGCGAATGCGACGAGTTTAGTTTCGCTGGGTAGATGTTTCTTTAGGAGTCCATCGTACATAGCGTTCCACAAAAGTGGCCCTAGTACTGACCCCTGTGGGACGCCTCCGGTGACTTTGTACTCCTCCGTCCCGATTTCCGTAGTGTATATGAGGACCCTATCAGAGAAGTAACTAGCGACTATTTTACGTAGGTATAGAGGTACATTCAGTGAGCTAAGTGCCCCCATGATGACCTCCCATTTTGCTGAGTTAAAGGCGTTTTTAATGTCCAAGGTGGCAACCAGGCAGTATTTTATCGAGCCTCTCTTCCATCTTTTCCCAGACACTGCTAGTTTTGCTATATTGACTACTTGCTCTATAGCGTCCAGCGTAGACCGGCCTTTTCTGAACCCATACTGTGAGTTAGCTAGGTGGGGTTCAACTGCTGCTTCGATCCTGCTGTGGATAATACGTTCTAGTATTTTCCCCGCAGTATCCAGCATACAGAGGGGCCGGTATGACGATGGCTCGTCTGGTGGCTTCTTACCTTTAGGGAGAAGTACCAGTCTCTGTCGTTTCCACGCGGTAGGAAAGGTGCCTTCCAGTAAGCAGCTATTGTAGGCCTCCAAGAAGACTCCTGGTGTTGCTACAACAGCTTGCTTAAGAGCTACGTTGGGGATCCCATCCGGTCCCGGAGCTTTGTTGTTTCCAACCCTACCGCATGCTACCATTAGCTCCTTCTCGGTAATAGGGGGGATTTCATTCGGATCCACAATCCCTAGTTGAAAGGAGGATTTTGGTTGCGTGGGGAACAGAGCTCTGACAATTCTTCCTAGTAGAATAGGACAAGTGGGCGTTGTATTCTCATGTCTCAGTTGTTTAACTACAACCTGGTACGGCTTGCCCCATGGATTCTTTTCAACCTCTTCCAACAATATTTTCCACGCGTTTCTCTTGCTCTCTTTAATGGATTTATTTAATTTTAATCGCGCTTCCTTATATTTGTCGTAGAGCTGCTCGAATTGTGGTGTTTTCCGAGCCCGTTGGGAGGTTCTACGCGCCTTAACACATATTTTCCTAAGCTCAGCAATGTTATCATTCCACCAGTACACCGGTGGGGTTCGGTTGTTGTTGCGTCGCCTTGGCATTGTTGCATCGCAGGCCTCGGTCAGCCTCCTTATGATTTCAGCCGCCTTTTCACTGGCACTTTTGGAAAGCAGTGGTCGATCCTCGAGTGCTATCTTGAACAGGCCGGGATCATACATGCTAGTCCTCCAACCCACTGAGCCAGTTCTTGTGTGTGGTACTCTATTTGTATTTGGCTTACATGATACCTCCCAGTATATGGCACAGTGGTCGCTAGCGGTGTAAGTATCCGAGATCTCCCAACTGTTATTTCCTCTTGCCAGTGTACTGCTGACGAAAGTCAGATCCACAATTGAGCTCGCCTCGCCTCTTGTGAACGTGGGTTTATCACCTGTATTAAGTAAGGCGACGTCCAACAGTGACATCGCTTCCAGAAGCTGGCAACCTCTAGTGTTAGTAGCTTTACTACCCCAGTCCACTGCCCAAGCGTTAAAATCTCCAGCTATAGCTACCGGGGAGTACATTCGGGCATCCTCCACTAATTTGGCCAGGAACCGGACGAACTCGTCGTGTGTTAGGCTAGGTGGTGCATAGCAACTGTAGAAATGTACTCCATTAAATTTGGCTCTTACAAATCCAGAACAATTATTTTGATTACCCTGGAGAGGTTTAGTGCCACATGCCCAGATGACAGCTTTTCCTTCCTTATCGGTGATCCAGTTTAGGCCACTGATGTGCTTATAAGGTTCCGAAATTAGTACTATGTCTAATTTTAGCTCCCGTACAGTCTGCATGAGTAGGTCTTGGGCAACCTCACAATGATTAAGATTAATTTGTAGTACCTTGATCATTTTTGAGGCTGTCTTAACATCTGAAGTGCTTTTTTAAATACAGGGCAATGACCACATCCTGCAATGTGAGCACAGTCTTCGGAATTCCCAATGTCAACACAGAGGACACATCGGGCTTCCTTACCGCACTCTTTGGCTTTGTGGCCTATTTCCCCACATTTGATGCAGCTCTTCGATCTGTCATGTTTGTTGCTGCATTTGTTTGCAACGTGACCATAGTGCCAGCACCTGAAGCATTTTATAGGCCTTTGAGTAGCTCTTATTCTACAATTGACCCAACCTATCTTGATGTTTTGCCGCTCTGTTAAGGTTCTTGCCAGTTCTGCTGCTACTCTAACAGAAGCCGTAAGTGTTCCTCCGTATGCTTTGCGAAGGGACTTGACACAGTGTTCAGAAATTTGGCTTCCTCCGCCAGTTATTTTCTGTAGGGCTTCTACGATTTCAGGCACCGTCGTGGTTTCGTCCAGGTCCCTAATCTCTAATTCCTGTTCAGGTACTTTGCATACTACCGTAGCATCTTTTCCAAGAACTGTGGAAATGGTGTTTCTTATCTCCTGCGTTTTATCTTTTTGATTTTTCGCTAGGATAAGAAGCATATCGCCCGTAGCCGTCCTTCTAATTTTATCAACACATTTGCCTATATGATCCGCGGAAGCATCTTTTTTGACCCGCTTAAGGATCTCGGCGTACTGATCCTTCTGGCTTGGGCGAATGATAAGAGCACTCGGACGCGTTGCTACTTTCTTCTTGGGTTGCTTTTTCTTTTTTACCTCTTTCCACTCCGAGTGATCGTGTGGAAGTGGCGGCTTTGGCTTCAGCTCTGGCCTTACCGTAACTGCTAAGACCGTTATATTAGCTTTTCGCAGTTTCGGTGCCTGGCTGATCTCCAAGGGTGAAAAGCGTTCCGTCCTTTTGACTTTTCGCGTTTTTCGGCTCTTCGGTGTTGCCGATTTGCTTTCTTCTTCGGTTTCTTTTACAGTCGTGTCCGAATACAATCTGTAAAGAGACGGTGACGTTTGCACTTCTCCTACAGATGTGGTAGCGTTTGATTTTCCGACGCTTCCAATTTCCCTGGTGATCTTTGCAAACGATGTACCTAGCGCGGCCACATGTTTGCGGATCTCTCCATGAACGTTTAATTTGCCCTTTATGTACTCCGCCAGGGCAGTGATTGTATTTTCGTGGAGCTGTAATGCCTTCTTCAGCTCCATATTACTTTCATTTTCGTTTGTTTTTTTGATTAATTTATCCATGCTGTTCCCACGAGAACCTAGGGAAATATACAGTCCGCTTCGGCAGAGCCCCGGTTACCGAAGTAAGGCCACTTAAGTACGCCTGAGGTGGGACCTGGTACCCTCAGGGGAGCGCTTGCGACGACCATTCCCTGTCGCCTTCCAGTCCTGGGCACGCTAGACCACTGACATCGGGTTGTGTTTTGTCCGCGAGGGCTATTTTATTTCACCCCTACCCTGTTTCGCAAATTGCGACTCTCGGGCTTTCCCCTATCCGCAACCTTGGGGACGCGCCACGTAGCAGTACACCTCAGCCCGTGGAGGTAGGTAGGTAGGTAGGTAGGTAGGTAGGTAGGTAGGTAGGTAGGTAGGTAGGTAGGTAGGTAGGTAGGTAGGTAGGTAGGTAGGTAGGTAGGTAGGTAGGTAGGTAGGTAGGTAGGTAGGTAGGTAGGTAGGTAGGTAGGTAGGTAGGTAGGTAGGTAGGTAGGTAGGTAGGTAGGTAGGTAGGTAGGTAGGTAGGTAGGTAGGTAGGTAGGTAGGTAGGTAGGTAGGTAGGTAGGTAGGTAGGTAGGTAGGTAGGTAGGTAGGTAGGTAGGTAGGTAGGTAGGTAGGTAGGTAGGTAGGTAGGTAGGTAGGTAGGTAGGTAGGTAGGTAGGTAGGTAGGTAGGTAGGTAGGTAGGTAGGTAGGTAGGTAGGTAGGTAGGTAGGTAGGTAGGTAGGTAGGTAGGTAGGTAGGTAGGTAGGTAGGTAGGTAGGTAGGTAGGTAGGTAGGTAGGTAGGTAGGTAGGTAGGTAGGTAGGTAGGTAGGTAGGTAGGTAGGTAGGTAGGTAGGTAGGTAGGTAGGTAGGTAGGTAGGTAGGTAGGTAGGTAGGTAGGTAGGTAGGTAGGTAGGTAGGTAGGTAGGTAGGTAGGTAGGTAGGTAGGTAGGTAGGTAGGTAGGTAGGTAGGTAGGTAGGTAGGTAGGTAGGTAGGTAGGTAGGTAGGTAGGTAGGTAGGTAGGTAGGTAGGTAGGTAGGTAGGTAGGTAGGTAGGTAGGTAGGTAGGTAGGTAGGTAGGTAGGTAGGTAGGTAGGTAGGTAGGTAGGTAGGTAGGTAGGTAGGTAGGTAGGTAGGTAGGTAGGTAGGTAGGTAGGTAGGTAGGTAGGTAGGTAGGTAGGTAGGTAGGTAGGTAGGTAGGTAGGTAGGTAGGTAGGTAGGTAGGTAGGTAGGTAGGTAGGTAGGTAGGTAGGTAGGTAGGTAGGTAGGTAGGTAGGTAGGTAGGTAGGTAGGTAGGTAGGTAGGTAGGTAGGTAGGTAGGTAGGTAGGTAGGTAGGTAGGTAGGTAGGTAGGTAGGTAGGTAGGTAGGTAGGTAGGTAGGTAGGTAGGTAGGTAGGTAGGTAGGTAGGTAGGTAGGTAGGTAGGTAGGTAGGTAGGTAGGTAGGTAGGTAGGTAGGTAGGTAGGTAGGTAGGTAGGTAGGTAGGTAGGTAGGTAGGTAGGTAGGTAGGTAGGTAGGTAGGTAGGTAGGTAGGTAGGTAGGTAGGTAGGTAGGTAGGTAGGTAGGTAGGTAGGTAGGTAGGTAGGTAGGTAGGTAGGTAGGTAGGTAGGTAGGTAGGTAGGTAGGTAGGTAGGTAGGTAGGTAGGTAGGTAGGTAGGTAGGTAGGTAGGTAGGTAGGTAGGTAGGTAGGTAGGTAGGTAGGTAGGTAGGTAGGTAGGTAGGTAGGTAGGTAGGTAGGTAGGTAGGTAGGTAGGTAGGTAGGTAGGTAGGTAGGTAGGTAGGTAGGTAGGTAGGTAGGTAGGTAGGTAGGTAGGTAGGTAGGTAGGTAGGTAGGTAGGTAGGTAGGTAGGTAGGTAGGTAGGTAGGTAGGTAGGTAGGTAGGTAGGTAGGTAGGTAGGTAGGTAGGTAGGTAGGTAGGTAGGTAGGTAGGTAGGTAGGTAGGTAGGTAGGTAGGTAGGTAGGTAGGTAGGTAGGTAGGTAGGTAGGTAGGTAGGTAGGTAGGTAGGTAGGTAGGTAGGTAGGTAGGTAGGTAGGTAGGTAGGTAGGTAGGTAGGTAGGTAGGTAGGTAGGTAGGTAGGTAGGTAGGTAGGTAGGTAGGTAGGTAGGTAGGTAGGTAGGTAGGTAGGTAGGTAGGTAGGTAGGTAGGTAGGTAGGTAGGTAGGTAGGTAGGTAGGTAGGTAGGTAGGTAGGTAGGTAGGTAGGTAGGTAGGTAGGTAGGTAGGTAGGTAGGTAGGTAGGTAGGTAGGTAGGTAGGTAGGTAGGTAGGTAGGTAGGTAGGTAGGTAGGTAGGTAGGTAGGTAGGTAGGTAGGTAGGTAGGTAGGTAGGTAGGTAGGTAGGTAGGTAGGTAGGTAGGTAGGTAGTAGTAGGTAGGTAGGTAGGTAGGTAGGTAGGTAGGTAGGTAGGTAGGTAGGTAGGTAGGTAGGTAGGTAGGTAGGTAGGTAGGTAGGTAGGTAGGTAGGTAGGTAGGTAGGTAGGTAGGTAGGTAGGTAGGTAGGTAGGTAGGTAGGTAGGTAGGTAGGTAGGTAGGTAGGTAGGTAGGTAGGTAGGTAGGTAGGTAGGTAGGTAGGTAGGTAGGTAGGTAGGTAGGTAGGTAGGTAGGTAGGTAGGTAGGTAGGTAGGTAGGTAGGTAGGTAGGTAGGTAGGTAGGTAGTAGGTAGGTAGGTAGGTAGGTAGGTAGGTAGGTAGGTAGGTAGGTAGGTAGGTAGGTAGGTAGGTAGGTAGTAGGTAGGTAGGTAGGTAGGTAGGTAGGTAGGTAGGTAGGTAGGTAGGTAGGTAGGTAGGTAGGTAGGTAGGTAGGTAGGTAGGTAGGTAGGTAGGTAGGTAGGTAGGTAGGTAGGTAGGTAGGTAGGTAGGTAGGTAGGTAGGTAGGTAGGTAGGTAGGTAGGTAGGTAGGTAGGTAGGTAGGTAGGTAGGTAGGTAGGTAGGTAGGTAGGTAGGTAGGTAGGTAGGTAGGTAGGTAGGTAGGTAGGTAGGTAGGTAGGTAGGTAGGTAGGTAGGTAGGTAGGTAGGTAGGTAGGTAGGTAGGTAGGTAGGTAGGTAGGTAGTAGGTAGGTAGGTAGGTAGGTAGGTAGGTAGGTAGGTAGGTAGGTAGGTAGGTAGGTAGGTAGGTAGGTAGGTAGGTAGGTAGGTAGGTAGGTAGGTAGGTAGGTAGGTAGGTAGGTAGGTAGGTAGGTAGGTAGGTAGGTAGGTAGGTAGGTAGGTAGGGTAGGTAGGTAGGTAGGTGGTAGGTAGGTAGGTAGGTAGGTAGGTAGGTAGGTAGGTAGGTAGGTAGGTAGGTAGGTAGGTAGGTAGGTAGTAGGTAGGTAGGTAGGTAGGTAGGTAGGTAGGTAGGTAGGTAGGTAGGTAGGTAGGTAGGTAGGTAGGTAGGTAGGTAGGTAGGTAGGTAGGTAGGTAGGTAGGTAGGTAGGTAGGTAGGAGGTAGGTAGGTAGGTAGGTAGGTAGGTAGGTAGGTAGGTAGGTAGGTAGGTAGGTAGGTAGGTAGGTAGGTAGGTAGGTAGGTAGGTAGGTAGGTAGGTAGGTGGAGGTAGGTAGGTAGGTAGGTAGGTAGGTAGGTAGGTAGGTAGGTAGGTAGGTAGGTAGGTAGGTAGGTAGGTAGGTAGGTAGGTAGGTAGGTAGGTAGGTAGGTAGGTAGGTAGGTAGGTAGGTAGGTAGGTAGGTAGGTAGGTAGGTTAGGTAGGTAGGTAGGTAGGTAGGTAGGTAGGTAGGTAGGTAGGTAGGTAGGTAGGTAGGTAGGTAGGTAGGTAGGTAGGTAGGTAGGTAGGTAGGTAGGTAGGTAGGTAGGTAGGTAGGTAGGTAGGTAGGTAGGTAGGTAGGTAGGTAGGTAGGTAGGTAGGTAGGTAGGTAGGTAGGTAGGTAGGAGGTAGGTAGGTAGGTAGGTAGGTAGGTAGGTAGGTAGGTAGGTAGGTAGGTAGGTAGGTAGGTAGGTAGGTAGGTAGGTAGGTAGGTAGGTAGGTAGGTAGGTAGGTAGGTAGGTTGGTAGGTAGGTAGGTAGGTAGGTAGGTAGGTAGGTAGGTAGGTAGGTAGGTAGGTAGGTAGGTAGGTAGGTAGGTAGGTAGGTAGGTAGGTAGGTAGGTAGGTAGGTAGGTGGTAGGTAGGTAGGTAGGTAGGTAGGTAGGTAGGTAGGTAGGTAGGTAGGTAGGTAGGTAGGTAGGTAGGTAGGTAGGTAGGTAGGTAGGTAGGTAGGTAGGTAGGTAGGTAGGTAGGTAGGTAGGTAGGTAGGTAGGTAGGTAGGTAGGTAGGTAGGTAGGTAGGTAGGTAGGTAGGTAGGTAGGTAGGTAGGTAGGTAGGTAGGTAGGTAGGTAGGTAGGTAGGTAGGTAGGTAGGGTAGGTAGGTAGGTAGGTAGGTAGGTAGGTAGGTAGGTAGGTAGGTAGGTAGGTAGGTAGGTAGGTAGGTAGGTAGGTAGGTA
This sequence comes from Battus philenor, assembly GCF_028537555.1. Lineage (NCBI taxonomy): Eukaryota > Metazoa > Arthropoda > Insecta > Lepidoptera > Papilionidae > Battus > Battus philenor. The sequence continues at coordinate 2,642 of NW_027181737.1, read as the reverse complement.
GGTAGGTAGGTAGGTAGGTAGGTAGGTAGGTAGGTAGGTAGGTAGGTAGGTAGGTAGGTTGGTAGGTAGGTAGGTAGGTAGGTAGGTAGGTAGGTAGGTAGGTAGGTAGGTAGGTAGGTAGGTAGGTAGGTAGGTAGGTAGGTAGGTAGGTAGGTAGGTAGGTAGGTAGGTAGGTAGGTAGGTAGGTGGTAGGTAGGTAGGTAGGTAGGTAGGTAGGTAGGTAGGTAGGTAGGTAGGTAGGTAGGTAGGTAGGTAGGTAGGTAGGTAGGTAGGTAGGTAGGTAGGTAGGTAGGTAGGTAGGTAGGTAGGTAGGTAGGTAGGTAGGTAGGTAGGTAGGTAGGTAGGTAGGTAGGTAGGTAGGTAGGTAGGTAGGTAGGTAGGTAGGTAGGTAGGTAGGTAGGTAGGTAGGTAGGTAGGTAGGTAGGTAGGTAGGTAGGTAGGTAGGTAGGTAGGTAGGTAGGTAGGTAGGTAGGTAGGTAGGTAGGTAGTAGGTAGGTAGGTAGGTAGGGTAGGTAGGTAGGTAGGTAGGTAGGTAGGTAGGTAGGTAGGTAGGTAGGTAGGTAGGTAGGTAGGTAGGTAGGTAGGTAGGTAGGTAGGTAGGTAGGTAGGTAGGTGGTAGGTAGGTAGGTAGGTAGGTAGGTAGGTAGGTAGGTAGGTAGGTAGGTAGGTAGGTAGGTAGGTAGGTAGGTAGGTAGGTAGGTAGGTAGGTAGGTAGGTAGGTAGGTAGGTAGGTAGGTAGGTAGGTAGGTAGGTAGGTAGGTAGGTAGGTAGGTAGGTAGGTAGGTAGGTAGGTAGGTAGGTAGGTAGGTAGGTAGGTAGGTAGGTAGGTAGGTAGGTAGGTAGGGTAGGTAGGTAGGTAGGTAGGTAGGTAGGTAGGTAGGTAGGTAGGTAGGTAGGTAGGTAGGTAGGTAGGTAGGTAGGTAGGTAGGTAGGTAGGTAGGTAGGTAGGTAGGTAGGTAGGTAGGTAGGTAGGTAGGTAGGTAGGTAGGTAGGTAGGTAGGTAGGTAGGTAGGTAGGTAGGTAGGTAGGTAGGTAGGTAGGTAGGTAGGTAGGTAGGGTAGGTAGGTAGGTAGGTAGGTAGGTAGGTAGGTAGGTAGGTAGGTAGGTAGGTAGGTAGGTAGGTAGGTAGGTAGGTAGGAGGTAGGTAGGTAGGTAGGTAGGTAGGTAGGTAGGTAGGTAGGTAGGTAGGTAGGTAGGTAGGTAGGTAGGTAGGTAGGTAGGTAGGTAGGTAGGTAGGTAGGTAGGTAGGTAGGTAGGTAGGTAGGTAGGTAGGTAGGTAGGTAGGTAGGTAGGTAGGTAGGTAGGTAGGTAGGTAGGTAGGTAGGTAGGTAGGTAGGTAGGTAGGTAGGTAGGTAGGTAGGTAGGTAGGTAGGTAGGTAGGTAGGTAGGTAGGTAGGTAGGTAGGTAGGTAGGTAGGTAGGTAGGTAGGTAGGTAGGTAGGTAGGTAGGTAGGTAGGTAGGTAGGTAGGTAGGTAGGTAGGTAGGTAGGTAGGTAGGTAGGTAGGTAGGTAGGTAGGTAGGTAGGTAGGTAGGTAGGTAGGTAGGTAGGTAGGTAGGTAGGTAGGTAGGTAGGTAGGTAGGTAGGTAGGTAGGTAGGTAGGTAGGTAGGTAGGTAGGTAGGTAGGTAGGTAGGTAGGTAGGTAGGTAGGTAGGTAGGTAGGTAGGTAGGTAGGTAGGTAGGTAGGTAGGTAGGTAGGTAGGTAGGTAGGTAGGTAGGTAGGTAGGTAGGTAGGTAGGTAGGTAGGTAGGTAGGTAGGTAGGTAGGTAGGTAGGTAGGTAGGTAGGTAGGTAGGTAGGTAGGGTAGGTAGGTAGGTAGGTAGGTAGGTAGGTAGGTAGGTAGGTAGGTAGGTAGGTTAGGTAGGTAGGTAGGTAGGTAGGTAGGTAGGTAGGTAGGTAGGTAGGTAGGTAGGTAGGTAGGTAGGTAGGTAGGTAGGTAGGTAGGTAGGTAGGTAGGTAGGTAGGTAGGTAGGTAGGTAGGTAGGTAGGTAGGTAGGTAGGTAGGTAGGTAGGTAGGTAGGTAGGTAGGTAGGTAGGTAGGTAGGTAGGTAGGTAGGTAGGTAGGTAGGTAGGTAGGTAGGTAGGTAGGTAGGTAGGTAGGTAGGTAGGTAGGTAGGTAGGTAGGTAGGTAGGTAGGTAGGTAGGTAGGTAGGTAGGTAGGTAGGTAGGTAGGTAGGTAGGTAGGTAGGTAGGTAGGTAGGTAGGTAGGTAGGTAGGTAGGTAGGTAGGTAGGTAGGTAGGTAGGGTAGGTAGGTAGGTAGGTAGGTAGGTAGGTAGGTAGGTAGGTAGGTAGGTAGGTAGGTAGGTAGGTAGGTAGGTAGGTAGGTAGGTAGGTAGGTAGGTAGGTGGTAGGTAGGTAGGTAGGTAGGTAGGTAGGTAGGTAGGTAGGTAGGAGGTAGGTAGGTAGGTAGGTAGGTAGGTAGGTAGGTAGGTAGGTAGGTAGGTAGGTAGGTAGGTAGGTAGGTAGGTAGGTAGGTAGGTAGGTAGGTAGGTAGGTAGGTAGGTAGGTAGGTAGGTAGGTAGGTAGGTAGGTAGGTAGGTAGGTAGGTAGGTAGGTGGTAGGTAGGTAGGTAGGGTAGGTAGGTAGGTAGGTAGGTAGGTAGGTAGGTAGGTAGGTAGGTAGGTAGGTAGGTAGGTAGGTAGG